>NC_091462.1:32598124-33198124 GCF_027789765.1 Dendropsophus ebraccatus | reverse complement strand
ACAAAAAACCCGGGCAAGCGTTATAGCCGGATCCATCATCGGAGTTCTCTCCTTACGGATCTGCTATAGATAAGCCTTTCACAGCTCCTCTGTGTGTGACACAAGCGTGGTAATCCATTTGTGTATTCATTAGGCACACTTTGTTTAATGCCTGGTGTGTGTAGCAATCCTAACAAGCATGTAATTTGGTATCCAAGGAATACATCTCAGACACATGGATTGTGTCACAGAAGAGCGTGCTGTAGATCTATAGACGTGTCAGCGGCTGCGCATCGGGCAATCATTTTTCACCATCAAGTACCTGATATAAGATATATATACGGATCAGCCATATCATTAAAGCCATCTGCCTGATAATGTGTAGGTCCTGCACATGCCACCGAAACAGCCATGACCTGTGGAATGGACCCCCAAAAAATCTTGGAAGGTTTTCTGTTTTGTTTGGCACTAAAGGTGGGCATACACCTTCAATAACTGTCGGTAAAAAGTTATCCCTCCCGTACATGCAAAAGGTTCCTGTGTTCCGGTAAGCCACAGCCAGACAGCTTTTTCAGCTTATCTCTCTGAGAACAAAGCAGTGGGGCAGTGATTTTTCCATTAAACCCGATAACTATCTCCACCAACATAATCTGTCATTGCAGTCTGGGGAGAGCCACATACTCTTATACTGGTGGCTGAACCCAACAGTTCCTGTGGGTTTGGTCAACAGAAGTATGATGCGTATGGGGACTGTAAGACTTTAGCAGTCAGTCTTTAAATTTAAATTTGGAATCTTAAATTCTTTGTGTTTTTCCCGAAAGTGTTCCTTAGTGCATTTTGGAACAAGGCAATAGTGTACTAAAATCTACATTAATACTAGGACCCAAGATTTCCCAGCAGCACATTGCCCAGAGCAGAAGAACACTGGAAGAGATTTATCAAACATGGTGTAAAGTGAAACTGGCTCAGTTGCCCCTAGCAACCAATCAGATTCCACTTTTTTATTTTCCAAAGAGTCTGTGAGGAATGAAAGGTGGAATCTGATTGGTTGCTAGGGGCAACTGGGCCAGTTTCACTTTACACCATGTTTGATAAATCTCCCCCACTGTCTCCACCAACTTGTTGTCCTCCCCTTGTACAGCCTGGTGCCTGAGTACACACAGGCCAATCTCCCAACATGCTTCCATGCAAACTGCACCCTTACTCATGGTCCATGAATAAGAGCATGGCTTAACGTGAAAACATGTTGGTGCACACTCAGATCAATGCCCCATGGTTTTATGGACTCCTGAATAAATTAGATTGCTAAACATAAAGCTGGACCTGACATTTTGTTCTTCATATTGTGTGCAGCGGTTTCTATTATCTTATAAGTTGTTCTGACAACTTTCTATCAAAGCCAGCAAGAACTATTTGAACAGTTAGTGCTACAATTACAATTCTATGTGATGAGGTGTGAAGGCTAGCCTCAATGGTCTCATTGGCATCAACAAGACTTGGCTGATTGACCAGTTATCCATCTTTGGACCACTTTATGGTATACAGTGGTTAGTACCTACCAAAACACCTCACAAGATCTATTTTAGAGATGTCTGACCCATTTATCTAGCTATCACAACTTGACCCCCGTCATTGTCACTCAGATCCTTACACTTGCACATTATTCCTGTTTCTAACACATCAACTTCAAGAACTGACTCCTCATGCCGCCTCATATATCCCACACCTAGACAGTGTCCATCGTCACCAGATAATCAACGTCATTCACTTTATGTGTCAGTGGTTTTAATGATACGGCTGAGCGGTGTGTATATATAATGTATATTATTCGCCTCTCTGTTATTGACAGCTAGATGGGGATCGGAACAAGTATCTAACATTCCAGTTTGTTTTTTTCTCTGAGATCTATTAATGTTGCTTTGTAAGTGAATCTCTTCTTTCTCATCTTTGGTTAGGTGTACCCGCGGCTTCTTTAGTAACCCCTGCCGATGTCATCAAGACGAGACTGCAAGTGGCAGCTCGGGCCGGTCAAACAACCTACAGCGGTGTTATCGACTGCTTTAGAAAAATTCTTAAAGAAGAAGGAGCAAGGGCATTCTGGAAAGGAGCCGGAGGTTGGTATAGCTGACACTCAGAAACGATCTGACGTATTGCAGTTCTTTGCGGTATTACATGTGTCCTATTAGATGGCAGTTCTAGGAAGGTGTTGGGAATAGGAGGCCTGTCGAATATTTAGAGTTGAGTCAATGAACGGTTATTAGACTATTAGACTAAGGGCCCTATTACACGGGACGATTATTGTGCGAAAAATCGTTATATCGTTCAAATTTAAATGATAATTGTTCTGTGTAATAGCAGGCAACGATCCAAAAATCGTTTGTATGCCATTGATCGTTGATTTAGATCTGAACCTAAATTATCGTTAATCGTTCACTAATCGTTCGCTGTAATTCCACATTCGCTCACTCAAGTTCGGCATTTTTTCCCTAATCGTTCAGTGTAATTGCACATTGTTCATTGTTTTGCTGGGATCAGAAGGAGTAAATGATCGTAGTAACGATCGCAATAACGATCATAGTAACAATTGTAACTAACGACCATCGTTCTGTGTAATATGGTGAACGATTTCAGGTTAACGATAAACAATCTCGTTTGCGATCCGTTATCGTTAGTCGTTAATCGTTAAAAATCTCTCCGTGTAATAGGACCCTAAGCGATTTTTAATGATTAGCAATTAACGATAAACAATCGCAAACGAGATTGTTTATTGTTAACCTGAAATCTTTCACCATATTACACAGAACGATTGTTACTACGATCATTTACTCCATCTGATCCCAGCAAAAGAAGGAACGATGTGCAATTATGCTGCGTTTACGCAGAACAATTATTGTTCGAATTTTTGCTATAACGATCGCATTTGAGCGATAATCAGCTTGTGTAAACACAGCGAACAATTAAGCGACAAGCGAGAAATCTTGCAAAATGTTCTCAAATCATCGTTGGTCGTTCGCTAAAAATTCGCAGATCGCTTTGTGTAAACAGTCTTTCACTGATTTACCCTATGTGTGAGATGGGCTTAAGCGATCTGAAAACGATCGCAATAACAATTTTTCTTACGAATTTGCTAAAATTTTTCTAACGATTTATTCATCTAAACGCTGATCGTTAGCAAAACCAAATAGTTGCTTCAAAATCGGTAAATGATCGATAAAGCGAATTATCGCTCCATGTAAACACAGCAATACTCTGAATGATTAGGCTAGGTTCACACTGCGTTTTCAGCATCCGTTTAACGGATCCGTTTTATTTAACAGTCCAAAAAGTAGTGTCAACAGTACTTTATTGTGCGTAAAAAAAACGCATCCGTTCCGTTTTTTTTTTTTTTTTTTATTATTATGGAAGTCAATGGAAAAACGGATCAAAAATGGATGCACAAATGCATCCGTTTTTTGCAAAAAAAAGAATCCGTTAAACGGATGCTGAAAAGTGTGAACCTAGCCTTAGTGAACGAATGCGGAAATACAGCGAACGATTAACAATGATTTTAGGGTCAGATCTAAATCAACGACACACAAACGATTTTTCGATTGTTGCCTGCAATTACATGGACCGATTTATCTTTTAAATTCGAGCAATATAACGATTGTCCGCACAATAATCGTCCCGTGTAATAGGACCCTAAAATTCTAAGCCTAATGGAGCGCTCATCAATACTTTTTGCCTTTGCCTGTGTTCCTTTTGGTATTATATTGAATAATTGTGTGATCTTTTCACAGCTCGAGTGTTCCGATCCTCCCCACAGTTTGGTGTGACACTGGTGACCTATGAACTTTTGCAGAGATGGCTTTACGTTGACTTTGGAGGGGTGTAAGTATTCTGTGTACATGATGCTTTTTATGTATAGCTGGAAGTGCATCTGATTTCTGAAATGCTAACACAGCTTGTCTGTCTGAGCTTAATATAGAACTTCTTTTTTTTTCTCCTGGTCCCTGGGTGATTTCACTCTAGACATATGACACCGGAGGCATGTCTCTGAAAGTCTGGGTTCCTGTGCAGAATAATATCAATTCATAGTCTGAAAAACAGGCTGTCAATTTAGCTTTTATTTATTTATTCATTTTATTTTTCAGTTAAGAAACTTTTGTTTTTGTTTCTGTTTACTGAAAAAATAAATAATAATAATTATTATTAAAAATAAATAAATAAATATATATATATATATATATATATAAAATATATTTATACAAACAGCCTTCAGTTTTAAGATAAATATGTACCTTTCTAAGTACCTAATCTTATTACCTATGGGACCCACACCTGTCTCCAAGACAGTGATCGCCTGACCCTTGTCCTGTCTGGTAAGGACGCGACTCTGCTGCATCCAGGAATAGACTTAATAGATAGGATTGTGGAAATAGCTTAGCTTCTATGAGCGTTATATGTACAGTGACTTTTTGTAACTTACCTACAACTTTCTAGAAGTCACAGAACACAGCAAGCTTGGCTACTCTAGTCCTGGATACTTTCATTTTCCCCTGGATGTGGCCACCTAATATGAGGGGAGTAAGGAGACCTGCAAGATAGATTCAGTTCTCACCTTTGCATGGACCCCGAGGACAACATGCCAGTAAATAGGGATGGTCCGAACCTGCCAAGGTTCGGGTTCGTACGAACCGGAACTCTCGGCGATGATTCCCGCTGTCTGCCGCTCCGTGGAGAGGTTGGATACAGTGGTAGGACCGCCTGGAAAACTGGGATACAGCCATAGCCATAGGCTGGACCATCCTTACTAGTAACCCTAAAGAGACTCTTTCAGCAGGGGTAAGATGTATGACTTACATTGTTCTGTGCAGCTGATCCAGAGATATCCTCCTGAATAACTTGGACTATAAGTAGTCCTCTCCATTATGTGCGTGAGCCCAGTAGTCCTCAATATTCATAAGAAGCAGAAAACTCCGCCCACCAACTGCTGATTGGCAGTTATCTATCCATGCTGTGTGTAGGCAGTCATCTGTCAATCAGTAGCTGGAGGGTGGGGGAGGGGTGTGGCAAGAAATCTATTCTCCTGCATATTAGAAGAACAGACGAACAGAATGATGTAAGTAATACACCGATCTGTTCAGCATTTCTGTCACTAGTTTATACTGCCCTCATTTATGGCGGCATAAACGTAGTGTCAGATTCCCTTTAATATAAACTAGCCCCAGCAGAATGCAGTCAGACCTACCCTCTGTAGTAGTCATTTTTTTCACCCCAATCCTGATGTGTACAATATTACAATATGTGTTAATATTACACAGTCACATTCACATCATTCAGTTGCTTCTTCTGCTGGAGGCAGGTCATTTGACCATTGTGCTCCAGTTTACATTGATATGCTTTTTTTTTTTTTTTATTTACTCTTTATTAATTTTACAAAACAACCAACCATGACCATTGTGCTCCAGTTTACATTGATATGCTTGAAATTATTTGGGATTTTTTTTCCTCACAAAATGAGGAACATTGGCTTCTAATTTATGGTTACAAGAAAGTCCAGTTGAATCTGTTGTTATTGTGTTGTATCCTAATGTTTGTTGGTTTTTATTGGGGGGGGGGCATGAGATTGTTCAATATTTAATTCCTTTTTTTTACTTTTTTTTTTTTTTTAGCAAAAGACTTATTTAATGTATACTTGGAACTTGCTGCTCATAACATTACCTGATCCAAAGTAAAATTGAGGCCTCCTTGCAGTGTGTAGGTGCTTGTGAGTGTCTCCTATCCTCTGCGTGAATGAAAATAAATCTCGGATTGTCTGTGTGTGGATGAATGGTTTATTCTAATGAGAAATTAAGCTTGGTGTCTGCAGGTTCACCGTATCCTTGAGAACTGTCCAAGTAAATCAGCCAGCCTGGGGTGTAAATGTTCCATGCTGCGGCCACTCTCAGAGCCATATAATAAGGCTTGTGAGCTTAGTCCGTGTAATAAAATAAACAGCTATGTAACCCATGTCTTGCTGATTGCCTCCTGTCACCGTCTGGTAGAGTAAGACGATGGCGCACTACCGACTTGTTTATTGATAGAAGTTTTTCCTTTGCTCTCTCTCTCTCTTTTGCAGCAAACCTACCGGGGCAGAACCATCTCCAAAGACGAGAATCTCCAACCTGCCTCCGGCACATCCAGATCACATAGGAGGCTACAGACTGGCCACTGCAACCTTTGCCGGAATAGAGAACAAATTTGGGCTTTACCTGCCAAAGTTCAGGTCTGAAGTGGCTCCCGCTCCAGCCAAAGCCGCCCCCTCTGTATAATACAGACGCCTCTATGGGTGCTACACAACATAGTATTTAAAGGTTCAGCACAGTGCAGTAACTCTGGTCAATTGCATGTGAGTTTATCCGAGCTGCTTGTCCTGTTTTCTATGATATATTCATTTGTTGAGAGGTGAATCACCTGTTTGCACAGAAGAGGTTACCTGCTTCGTTCAGCACATAGAATGTATCTTTGTTTCCGGAAGGAGAGCATGTGTTTTTGTTTTTTTTAATAGGTGGCTTTACATAGCTTTGCACTTACCGTTACTGTACATATTGTACATCTGTACAGACACCGCGGCACATAGGACATCTGTTACTCTTTGTATAAGGGGTGGCGGCAAAATGTACAGAAACATATTGGAGGTGTTTTAATAAGAACCATGGAATAATATATTGTATGATGATTTCATCATTTACTCATTTTAATGTATTTTATGGGAAATAAAACATTAATGTTTGACGGCTGTCTTTTGTCTGTGTGCACGGTGAGGGCTATAACATTCTCATGGTGAGCACTGTCAGAGCTAGTGTTGAGCAGATCTGTTCGGATTGGGCAATGTTATCCAAACAGAACACTCAGCGTTTGATTCTGCGCGGCTGCAGAAGTTGGATGCAGCCCTAGAGAGTCCTGGAAAACATGGCTACAGCCATAGTCCATAGGTTGTATCCATGTTTTCTTGGCAGCCCTAGGGCGGTGTCCAACTTCTACAGCCGCAAGGAATCAAACGTCGAGCATTTGGGTCCTGGTAACGTGGCCGAATATGAACATTTTGACATATCTGCTTAACACTAGGTAAAACCAGAAGGAAGATGGGGTGGAGAGAGTCGGCATCTCCTTTCTAAGGGAACCTGCCTTCATTCATGCTGCCTGAACCATGAGTCATTGGGTTGGTCCCCTGAGGCTTCTGTTTGGATCTATCAATGAAGACCAGTGGGTGAGGCCAAATCCACTGGGAACCATTCTACTGACCAGATCCACTGGGAACCATTTTACTGACCAAATCCCCGGGGAACCATTCTACTGACCATTCTATTGACTCAAGCAGTATGGAACTAATGATGGGTTCCCTTTTTGGCTGGATAGAATGCCCAAAAGATATCTAGGGTATTCTGATTTTCTTCATACGTGAGTAGCGTAGACTATCCATAAAAATAGTCACTACCAGACCTAAACAATAGATGACCCATGGTAGACAAGGTAGACAGCAGAACAGGGAGCTAAAGGCCTACTGAATACCCAGTTCTCTTGTATCGCGCTGTTTTTTTTTCCACAACAGAGAAAGGACTGGCTTTGGCAGGTAGGATAGATGGTGGAGGTCACCAAGGTGGTGGAAGCGCCAGACGTGTGACCCTTGTGCTCTCTCTATAATCCAGCCCTAAGTGTTGTATTATTACAGGAGTAAGTATAATGTCGGTAACAATGTTCCTCATTCATTATTGTACTTGTTTGAAACTCTGCCCCAGAAATGAATAGTCTGGTAAGGAGTAATATATAAGACTGCAAGGAAAACTCTGGAAGAGGGGGTTAAAGAGCTGGAAAAAGTGGAATCTGCTCTATTCTACTGAGTGATAGAGATTAGTAGAGTTATCTAAATTATTTCATATGTCATTGAACCCCCAATGTTCTCTAGCTGCAAGCATAAAGCATGGTTTAAAGTGACCCTGTACTCACAATCTGACCCCCCAAACCACTTGCACCTTTGGATAGCTGTTTTTAATCCAAGATCTGTCCTGGGGTCCGTTTGGCAGGTGATGCAGTTATTGGCCTAAAAAACAACTATTAAACTTGCAGCTCTGTGTCAAATTGGCCTGGCCTAGAGTACCCATGCACTAGGATTGCGACGCCCATCCGCCCCTCTTCCCTGCCCTCTTCACCATTTTTCCTATTAATAACCTGTCATAACATGCATAGGTGCCTTAACGATCCAGCTCATGTGCAGTGTTCACACAAGTGATGAATAGGAAAAAATGTTCTAGGGGCATTCCTAATAATGAGGAGGGCGGGGAGGAGGGACGGAGGGGTGTCGCAATCCTTGGGCATGGGTACTCTAGGCCACGCCAATTTGACACAGGGCTGCAGTTTAAAAGTAGTTTTTAGCACAATAAATGCATCACCTGCCGAACGGACCCCAGGACAGATCTTGGATTAAAAGCAGCTATCTGATGGTACAAGTGGTTTGGGGGGGTGGGGGGCAGATTGTGGGTACAGAGTCCCTTTAATCTACCGATGGCTGTCTGAGAAGGATCCTTAATGCATTTTGGTGATCAAGGGTGACCAGACCCAGTGCGGGATGCAGACCTCTATCCGGCAGGGTGGTACAGGACACAGGGATTCTCTTTTTTATGGTCTTTAAAACTCTCATGCACAATGTTTTTCATTTATTCTTTGGCCCGGAGTGCTCCTTTATAACTTTCTATGACATTGGAAAAAAAAAGGCTTACAGCTACATAGGAAATCTCACCTTCTGTGGCCGAAAGAGTTGAGATTCTGCTTGTAACACCGATCTGCATATTCCACTATGTCGGGTTCATATGGAGTTATTCAGTGTGCATTTTGGCATGATGTGAATACCCTAAAATCTTCACAAAATGCTGCAGTTTGCAATAAGATTCAGGGGTAGAAAAAAAAGACATTCGAGGGGCAACCTAATAATTACGTATAAATAAGGGGGTCAGTCCAGAGATCTTTCCCAGGATCTATGTATTCCCAGGACTGTATCTGTACCTACAGATGATCGAACAGCAGAAAATCTTAGGTTCTAAAGAACTCGAACCTTGCCGAACCTTCCGTATTTGATTCCCGATGCCTTCCCGGTCCGTGGGGAAGGAGGAGACAGCCCGGGTACCGCCTGGAATTCCGGGATACAGCCTATTACCTAGACTGTTGCCTAGGCTGAATCCCGAAATTCCAGGCGGTAGTCGGGCTGTATTTACACCAACATAAACAGGAATTCTTTACTGTAAGACCGGTGAGACTAGGCAGCTCTCTGCCAGAGGAAGTGGTAATTCTGGAGTGTAAAAATATTACAGGTTATAGTCATTAGACTCTGGAGAAGGGTCCTTGATCTAGTCATTTATTCTGATTGTCAGATTTGGAACCGGTAGGGAATTTTTCTCCCACAAAATGAGGAAAAATGGCTTTTTATTTATGGTTACAAGAAAGCCATGTTGAATCTATTGTTCATATATTGTATCCTAATGTTATTTTTGGGGGGTGCACACGAGATCATTTAAAAAAAATAATACATACACACACGCATATATATATATATATATATGTGTATTTTTTTTTCCTTTTCTTTTTTTTTTACACTTTTTTTTTTTTTTTTATGCAACACTTAAACTCAGTCTTTGGGAATATGTAATCTAGAGCCTCCTACCGTACATGAATACATATTACATACATAATATAAGAGCAGCTGATACCTGTAATATTGGAATCAGTCTCGGTAACAAGCGTTACTAATGGATTATATTGAACAGTTCTGATGGATTGTATCACCGTCTCTGATAACACCAATACCACTTTACTGGTGGTTATTTAACAATGGACACATTATTCATATATCGTGGTTATATTTTCCCTTGTTTAACAAATTAAGGGTTTTTACCAGGCAATAACAGAGATGTCCAATCTATTCCATCAGCTCCATTTGCTCTGAACAATGTCATGCTGGGCCTTCTGGCTGAAAGTAATTAGATTTGACATTATGTATAAATGTAATGGCCTAAGAGATCCGTTCACATAAAGTCTCGGACCAAAACATTTCTAAATATTATTTGATCCTCCTACATTATCTGTGCATTGCTAAATTCACTCGCGGCAAAGACTCATTCAACAGTTGGTGTTAGAGGACGGCGGCAGCGACGGACGGCGTTCTGGTTCAGGCTCCCAGTGGTCGATTCCATCTAACTAGTGTGATGTTACAAGCATTGTGCATTGTGTCAGCACCAGCAACAAATGAATTCCTGCTGGGATGCCAGTACTAGCAGAAGTAATATAATAACTTGTGTCTCTGGAGCGCCTTTCAATTCCACAGTACATTATATTTCTGCTTCAGAGGAATTCACTCAACCATCTCCGAGCTGGGACATTGCGAGATCTCCTCCTGGAAACTGGAGAACTCAATCCCCAGGTAGCTACCTGCCTACTCCCAGGAGCTCTCTCATATAGATAATCCAGGATTACCTTCATTAAACTATAATTGCCAAATGTTGGCTGACTTCAAGGATTTGTCCATAAAAAAATGCTCTGCGGTTTAGCAAAGTAGCATCATTTCTATTGGTATTTATCAGTAAAGGGGTACTCCGGGGAAAAAAAAAGTTTTTAAATCAACTGGTGTCAGAAAGTTATACAGCTTTGTAAATTACTCATATTAAACAATCTCAAGTCTTCCAGTACTTATCAGCTGCTGTATGTCCTACAGGAAGTGGTGTGTTCTTTCCAGTCTGACACTGTGCTCTCTGCTGCCACCTCTGTCCATGTCAGGAACTGTCCAGAGCAGTAGCAAATCCCTGTAGAAAACTTCCCCTGCTCTGGACAGGGACAGAGGTGGCAGCATAGAACACTGTGCAGACTCTAAAGAATGCAGGACATACAGCAGCAGATAAGTACTGGAAGGCTTAATTTTTTTTATAGAAGTAATTTACAAATCTCTATAACTTTCAAACACCATTTTATTTGAAAACATTTTTTTTTCTCCAGTGTATCCCTTTAAAGGCTACCTGTCATAGTCCAATATGCAGACACTAGGTTATAGAGCAGGAGGAATTGAACTTGTAATTTATTCATTTTACTCTACCTTTTCTGAGCTGTCAAGTGGGTGGTCCTACTTAGTGATTGACAGCTGTCTATAAGTGCATATAAAGACCTGTCATTCACCACCCACTTGACTACTTAGCCCAGATTGAAGTTACCCTGAATCTTTTCCCATAAAACTATATATTAACCTGCTATATATTTCTCCTGCTCTATAACATGGTGCCTGTACTGGTGGGCATGGCCCCCCAGTGTAATGATATCCCCTGGCCTCGGTGACGCGGCTCCATTAGAATCAAGTCTGGCTGCGTCACTGAGGGGATATCATCACACTGGGGGCATCGGACCCACCTCCAGTGCATAGAGCCGGGCTGGTGCACACAAAGGGAATGGAGCCGAGTGCACGAACCAAAAAAGGACCGCATAACCAAGATCTCCGCACCGGTGCCATCAAGGTAGTAAAAAAAAAAAAAAACACTATGGGGGAGATGTATCTTTTGTGACTTTTTTGCACCTTTATAAAATTGTCTCATGCTGCATGAAGAATTTCCACATTTTTTTAAATAGTTTGTTGAGTTGTTATTCAGGATTAGAAAAACAAACCTACTTACTTCCAGACAGAGTGCCACACTCATCCTCAGGCTGTGTGTATTATTACAGCTTTGTCTAATTCACTTCAATAGAACTGCACTGCAATACCACTTTCAAACTGAGGACAAGAGTGGCGCTGTTTTAGAAAGAAAAAATGTTTTTCTGAAGCTGGGTTCACATTGTGTTTTTGCTGTCTATTAAACTGTACAAAACAATTGGATGCAAAAATGGACAGTATGCCATACTGCAGGGTCCACTTTTTATTCACTTACATCATTTTAAAAAAATAGATTGAAACATACACTTTTAAAAAGAAAATTTTTTACGTACATAAAGACTTGGTTGACTAGATTTTTTTGTACATTAAAATTAAATTACTGAAACAGATACTGTGAATCAGGTGCAAAATTGCAATGTTAAGCTAGCCTAATCCCGATTACCCATTCAATCACCCATCCTGTGGATAGATAATAAATTTGTTTTGTGATAGACCATTTCAGAATGGGGCAGATATAACCAGCAGCCACTGCAAGACAAATGTACTACGCAGTGTCAGCTATTTATTATAATGAAATGCATGTAACAGCTCTTAAAGGGGTACTTCGGTGACAAAAAAATTCAAATAAAACTGTAAATAGTAAGTAATTTGTAAATTATTTGTAAAACAGTAAGTAATTTGTAAATTACATCTTTTTAAAAATATCAAGTGTTCCAGTAGTGGAACAGGAAGTGGTGTATTCTCTCCAGTCTGACACAGTGCTCTCTGCTGCCACCTTTGTCAATGTTAGGAACTGTCCAGAGCAGTAGTAAATCCCCATAGAAAACCTCTCCTGCTCTAGACAGTTTCTAACTCAAAATAATTTTTTATCACCAGAGTACTCCTTTAAAAGGTGTCCCTCCAGTCTGGATCATAAAAGGGGGTCCGCTGTATGACATCCATATGCCCTAATAGGGTCTACGGACAGAGGTTGTTTTCATGAGACAACCCCTCTAAACCCCTGTAACATACACCAGCCCCCTTTGACCTTATTATATACTAAATGCATTACATATACATAGAAAACCTCAAGAATAATTATAAATGACCAATCATAATATAGAGTATATGGTTTATATAGAATATACCGCATATCCAGTAGGCCAGTAAGACCATAGGAGACAAGACATCATACAATGCACTGATATATTGGATTATGACACACATCTATAAGTTTGAAATAATATAGGTTCTTAGTGTACACTACAAGTCCCAGCATGCCTTGTCAGCCTTGATTTTCCACAGCAGCTGGTGTTCCTTTGGCTCGAAAAAAAAAAAAAGACAAAGAATTACCACGGTAAACAAGTAAATTACCATGAAATTCCACATTTCATTTGGCCCTTTGCCATGGTGCTCTCAGTCCGGCCCGGGCGCCACAGGTCCTTTGTATCAGAAATAACAAGCATTATGTTCTCATTTACAAATACCGATAGTCATTACACGGAGGGGCGACGCTTACGCAAATAACAACACGACAATATCCAATGGTTTTGTTTTATTACCGGTGATAGAAAAGGGTTAATTCGTCTCTCGGCTGGACGGCAATTATATGCAAATTATGAGGTCAGAGGAGTCGGGGGAGCAGGCCTGTCTCTTCCAAGTGACTGACTATAAGAACTGCTGCTAAATGGGGAAAAAAAGAGAGAAAGGTGATGAAAACACACAGGGCAAATGTCAAATTGAACAGCGGTGGTTTTGGATTGGAAATAGAGGGGATAGTTATGATGAAGTAACCTGTTGGAAAGCCTGGAGCTAGGCCTCTTCAGACCTATTCAGCCAGGCTAACCACCTGAAGACACGGCTCTGATTGCCGGAGAAGGACACCGCATGAGCTTCTTCTAATGGAATTTCACAAGGTTTTTTTTTCTTTTCCTCTAACAATTCTTTATTTTTCTCCTGTCACGTTGGCGGCCAGAAAAATATCACAGGATTTTTTTATTTATTTTTATAATACCTGTTTACTGCCAAGGAATAGGCGGTGGGTACATTGTCCCAGAGCTGAAATCCTTCAGAAATAAAATAAATGCAGCGTAGGGGGAAGGGCGTTACTCTATGACTACAGTACAGTGTGTAGATTGTTCGGCTGAGCGGTAGTATTCGTAATGTCAAGAATAGACGTATATTTGCTTCTTTAGTGTTCTCTACCGCTATATGTCAGCCTCATGCTATGTTTCCACAGGAAAGGTGGCCATCTCGTTATAATCAGGGCCGCCAATAATTTTCATGGTTATTATTAGCGGTTGTCAATATTACAAGATGGCGGCTTTTCCCCACTATATTCCTGAAATGGGAACATAGCCTAAGGGGGGGGGGTCCACACTACGGAATCTGCATGGATAAGTTTTGGCAGATTCCGTCACTTGTAACCGCTTTTGGCGGTGCGCATCTCCGCCTGTGCCATAAACACCATTCTATGGCCAGGCTGACTCCGCCGTCCGCGGAAAGAATTGACATGTCAGTTTATTCAGCGGAATCAACCCGATCATAGAATGGTGTCTATGGCACGGGTGGAGATACGCGCCGTTGTGAGCGGGTACGAGTGACGGAATCCACCAGAAGTTATCCACACGGATTCCGTAGTGTTAACTCACCCTAAGGCTGGTATTTTTTGCCATCACAGCAGGGCCTGCATTCTGAGTTTTTTGTCCCCATAGACTTCTATGGGGGGGGGGGGGGGTTTGAAAATGCCAGAAAAAAAATGTTGTCTCTATATATTGGCCTTTTTTTCCCCCAATTGATCAATAGAAATCCTGGAATTGCATGATAAAAAAATCACATGCTGAAAAAAAACAACCTGCAGGCGATAAAATGTGATAAAGAAAAAGGCCTATAGTAATTTACAATCAAAGGAGCGAGAAAATGCCATAAAAAACTGCCAGAAAGAAAATGCCAAAAAGCAGAACAAACTTCTGACATTTTAGGTTTTTTTGTGCTGTTTTCTTTCAGCCCCAAAAAATGGTGTGCAAAAGTTGTTTCTGAGGGAAGCCTAAGGCCCCTGCACGCTGCCAGGTTCAGTCTATGAAGCACATAATGGCCTCATTTCACAGATCCTGAACAGCCAAAGCGCTTCCCTTCTGAACTGACACAGCTGTGTTCCTATCTTAGAACAAGATACCATCCATTACACCTTTCTCCTCCCCATCACTTGACAGATAGGAAAAGCTCATCATCTTTTTGTTTGTCTGCTCCTCAGGTTTAAAATTCTCTCATTCATACTTACAGCTCAAGTGTCAGGGAGGCAGTGCCAAGATGCACCATGCATGCCTCCTCCCTCCCCCACCCTGCATGTCAATTAGTAGAAGCAGGAAGGTGTGGGGGCAGCCTGGCACCACCTCTTTGACACTTGACAGATTTCCTTTAATTAGTGATTAGGACATCCTGAGCTGATTTGCACCTCTTTATAGGACCCAAATATCACATATGGCCTTCACGCACCGCCTACTGATTTACCTTTTTATATCTCCATAAAGAAGTTATGTCAACGTTTCCATGTAAACTACAGGTACAAGGGGAATAGACGGCACGTAGCATTGTCACAGTAATAGAACAGGCTTTTTTTTCCCATGAAGAATTTGCATAACTAGGTCGTACCCATAGGAAAATAAGGGGAATAATTTGTTGATGCACTGTCACATCTGTCAGTGCGGTTAAGAGAAAATTGTCCAAGTAGTCCTCACCTTACTGACATAGCGGAAATTATCATTCAAAAAAACTAAAAGACAATCAGCATCTGATTCCTAAGAAACGACAAAGACATTATTGTAAGTACCTATATATGCAAAAGTATGTGAACCCCTTAATAATTCCTGTAGGGTGCACTGTAGCCTCCAACATGATAGATAATATGCAACAATGCTATCTGCACTGACAATGTGCTCTCAGCTGCCACCTCTGTCCGTGACAGGAATTGTCCAGAGCAGGAGAGGTTTTCTATGAGAATTTACTACTGCTTTGGACAGTTCCTGGCATGGCCAAAGGTGGCAGCAGAGAGAACTGTGTCAGATTGGAAAGAATACACCACTTCCTGCAGGACATACAGCAGCTGATAAGTACTGGAGATTTTTAAATAGAAGTAAATTAAAAATCTGTATACTTTTCTGAAACCAGTTGATCTGAAAGAAAATCCATGGTACAACTCATCTATGTCTATGGAAAGCAATGGGTGTGGTTGATATGGTTGCACACACCAATTACACATGGTGTCCACATACATTTGGGCTGGTAGTGTATACTACATTAATTATCGGAAAGGTCTTTGTATTTAACCTATCTGGCTGGTTGCCAGGGATACAGCATAGTATGAGAGCAATTTCCTTACAAAAATATAAAATTTTCTAATTACGGTGAAAGGCACACTACAATCACAAATATAGCGAGTAATAAATATCAATAATGCCTTATGATTAAAATTATACATCTAGTACACAGCTACTACTGCACCGAGCTCAGGCAAAGCTGCTAATAAATCATTACTTTGTATGTTCTTGAATCAAAAATCAGCCGCCTGAATAGGACTGTTTCCATAGGATTTGTTAATTTTAATAATTCCGGGTAATTGCTGATTCACCGAACTAAGAATTTCTAGCGGTGAGAGGTAAATGGAAAGTGTATTAATAAAAGGCAGTTCGGAATTTTTCTTACATTTTTTCACAATACAGTAAATTGAGGAGAACCTATCACCTGCTTACAGTGGAGGAGGGGGCTGGGGAATATCTGGGGTGGTACCCAGGTACATTTCTAATTTCTAGGTAATTTCTATATAAAAAAAAAAATATACATGCATATATATATATATATATATATATATATATATATATATATATATGCATCAGTCCAACTCCTAGTCAGAAGCAGCAGCAGCAGCATGAAGGATGCTATAGAGCAGTCTAAGGGCTAATGCATATGTCTGCAGACTGGATACCAGAGCTCCCAGTATCATGATTAATTATGATGCCGGGAGCTTTAAACAGCTTAAAAGTTTGCTCTAGTGTACTGACACAGCCACGCTACTGTCAGTACACTAGCACGAACTTTCAAACAGCATTGGGGCACCCAATGTTATAATTCATCATGATGCTGGGCACTCCAGAGTCCAGTACACAAAACACCATCCGTGCAAGGACCTGTTTCTGCAGACGTGTGCATTAGCCCTTGTTGTGGATCCAGAAGTGGACAGTAGAGATGAGTGAATTTCAAGCACATTCTGGTTTGTCCGGACCTAAGTGTGCTGCATTTTATTACCAGTGGCTGCAGAAGTTGGATGCAGCCCTAGGGAACCCTGGAAAACATTGATACCGCCATAGGCTGTATCCAAATCTGCAGCCACTGGTAATGAAATGCTGCACACTTAGTTTGGGACACACCCGACTCTGCTCGAGTGTTACTTTACTTCTCTGTAGAGATAAGCGACTCGGGTTCGGGTTCGAGTCGATCCAAACCCGAGCGTGCGGCATGTGATTAGCGGGGGCTGCTGAACTTGGATAAAGCCCTAAGGTTGTCTGGAAAACATGATACAGCCAATGACTATATCCATGTTTTCCACATAGCCTTAGGGCTTTATCCAACTTCAGCAGCCACCGCTAATCAAATGCCGAACGATCGGGTTCGGATGGACTCGAGCATGCTCCAGGTTCGCTCATCTCTACTTCTCTGCAGTAGCTGGTGCATTGTGCTCAGCGTATCTCCCTTTCTTTCATACATCCTTTGTGTGTGCTATGTTATTCTATTTGAAAAAAAAAACACAAAAAAACAACATATCCTTAATTTAACTTAACCTAATTTTTTTTAGCCACATCAAACACTGTTTGAGCACAGGAAAATGTTACCTTTCCCATATCATATAAATTAAAACCCAACCAATCCCATATTATCTCCAGCTTAGTATTTTCCGTAATGGTCAAGGGGTCTGTGATGAGCGTCGTTGAGCTGTCAAGTAATACGGAGCCTGTCACATATTCTCTTTCTCCACAGGAAATCTGGAAAAAATGGTTGGAACAATTTCTTGAATCTCATTTTTGGAGCAATTTTCACTTGATATACTTCAGTCAATCTTGGAGAGCCTCACACTATTCTCACTAATCACTACCAATATATTGGAGAAACGGAGCGAGAGAGAGCGCGGACGTGCTAGAAACCAAACCGGCTAATCTCTGTATAAACCAGTGATTACTGCAGTTTTCTTCCTGCTCCGAGATGCCAGCGGGAACACAAAGAATATTCAGTAGGAAATGGCTGCTATATAACAGGCTGTGAGTAAAGCCTCATCAAACACAACGGAACAGTATAGAAAAAGTTGACAAGGCTGTGAATGCTTGGTGTTCAGTCAACAATGGCTGCCGCCACCGCATCACGTCACAGGCACGCCGGCGGTGCTGCACAAACAAGCCGGGTGTATGACCTGCATTTCATATACTTTTATTTCACATACATTTCAGTGTTTCTTTTGAATGGTTTATAAAGAAGTCTGTAATGTTTTCTTGGAGTTTGACTGTTTAGCACTTAACAATCTTTATCACCTGTCAAAGGGGGGGGGTGGGGGGGGGGGGGGGGGAGAGAGGAAAAAACTGAAATGTCTCAAAGAAAGTGGTGAACATTACCTGTAGGATTCATGTATACTCAGGGTTTACACATGCATTGTTACATATGGGGAATGGTTCACATTTTTATATCCACCTATTGGCCGCCTACTTTGTACAATTTAAAGGGGCACGGCCTCCCACTGTGCCTAATCTACTACCATCATTGCCTGTAAGCCAAATACAGAGCTCGGCTATCTTTGCCAGACCCATGGAGTGGAATAGAGCAACAACATTCATATCCAAAGCCACTTCATTCAAAAGAGGGACAATGCCAGACATCAGATGGACCAGAGTCCAAAGCAGTGGACTCTAGAACAATGGAAATGTGTTTGGTTGAGTCATGGATCACACTTCTCTAGTAGTCTGATGGATGAGTCTGGGTTTGGTGAATGCCAGGAGAATGTTACCTGCCTGACTGCACTGTGCTAGGTCAGGCATGGGGAATCTTCGGCCCTCCAGCTGTTGCAAAACTACAATTTCCCATCATGCCTGGACAGGCAAAGCTTGATGGGAATGGTAGTTTTGCAACAGCTGAAGGGCCGAAGGTTCCCCATCCCTGCGCTAGGTGGAAAGTTTGGTGGAGGAGGAATAATGCTATAGGGTTGTTTTTCAACAACCAAGGCTCCTTAGTTCCTCTTTCCTCAATGCTTTAGGATACCAAGATATTTTAGACAACTGTTGCCTCCATCTCTGCGATAACACGTTGGATTCAGTCTTCCTCTTCCGGCAGACTGTTCCCCTGTGCACAAAGCATCCAAGGGCAGTCTAGTGCGGAAGAACCTGAGTGGCCCCACACAGAGCCAAGACCTTAACCCCATCAAACACCTTCAGGATCAACTAGAACGGAGATTACAAGCTCGGCCATCAGTGTCAGAATTCACAGAGGTTCTACTGGATGGGCACAAATCTTGTAGAAAGTCTTCCCAGAAGTGTAGAAGTTACTAGAACTGCGAAGAGGGACCAATTATATGAGTGTATAGTGTTTTCCTATCCTGCCTTAGGTTGACTTTACACAGTAATAATATGGTCATATTTTAGCACAATACAGCCTTAATTCTTGGACCTCCCCCAGTTATACTGGGCTGACTTTAGTTTACCAGTGAAGGCTATTGAGATCTAAGTTTGTTTAGAACCATGGGAGGTTTTGGCATTGTGCCCATAATGTGGAGGTTTAAAGGCACCCTAAAGTGCCCTGTAGACCTTGTCAAGACCTCTGCTGACCTGTCCCAATCTTCACAGCAAAGCAGACTGCTAAGAAAAACAGTAAATATCAGCTTATTGTGGGTACCCCGGGAGGAAAATGGAATCTCACTATTTATAGACATAGAAACAACTCAAACAAAAAATACAATAAAACCTGATTGAGGTAACAGTTTTCTGGTCATACATTCCCTTTTAGTTTATTAGTTATAATAAAGTATGTGAGACTGTATAGGGAGCAGCAGGTCTCATAGGAAAAGGCAAAAATCAAACAGGGTTGTCCAGTAGTTTTATACATATATTATTTATATATATATATATATATATATATATATATATATATATATATATATATATATATATATATATATATATATATATATATATATATATATAGTAGGGGCTGGGAGTTACCTGCTGCTGCTTCCTCGGCAGTCCCGGTAAGCCCCGCCCCCGTACCAGGCCGAGATGGGGGCGGGGCTTACAGTCATGGAGGCGGAAGCAGGAACAGGTAACCCCCAGCCCCTATCATCACCCCCATTGGAGAGCGCACTGCATCTGCCCCAGCAAGGAAGGGGGCACTTAAGCAGAACAGGCTGGTCCCCAGGGGCTTAAGTCCCTGGGAGCCAGACTGTAACTCCCATGCCCATGCTGAAAATCACCCAGCTTTCCCAGGATCCTGTAAGAGTTAACCTTACAGGATGCTGGGAAAGCTGGGTGATCTTCAGCATGGGCATTAGTCTGGCTCCCAGGGGGGTTAACCCCTTACTTGCGGTTTGTTTTTGCTTGTGTTTCTTCTTCTTCTTTCCCAGATACCGGCATGCAGAGGATTACGGTGGATTCGTTTGGACTACGTCGATGACCGGCGGAGTTTAATGTTCAACAAAATGGTCAACAAGGGGTTTGGGGGAGTTTTTATTTGAATAACAAAATTTTTTCTAGGTGTGTTGTATTTTCTCTCATTACTTTATAGACTTAGTAGTGGAAGCCGTCTAATAGACGGAATACATTACTAAGTCAGGGCTTAGTGTTAGCCGGTATAAAATGGCTAACACTAACCAACCCCCCCCCCCCATTATTACCCCAGTACCCAATGCCACCAGGGGTACTGGGAAGAGCCAGGTGCCAGTGGTCCCGGAGCGTCAAAATTGGCGCTCCCGGACTGGGGCGGCAGCAGGCTGGTTATATTAAGGCTGGGGAGGGCCTAAACCAATGGCTCTTCCCACCCTGGTGTTACCAGGCTGCTGTCGCTTGGTTTTTAACCCGGCTGATTATGAAAATAGGGGGGACCCTATGCGTTTTTTTTCTATAAATAAATAAAAAAAAAAAAAAAAAAAAAAAAGGCATAGGGTCCCACCCATTTTCCATAACCAGCCTGGTAACACCAGGGTGGGAAGAGCCATTGGTTTAGGCCCTCCCCAGCCTTAATATTACCAGCCTGCTGCCGCCCAGTCCAGGAGCGCCAATTTTGACGCTCCGGGACCACTGGCACCCGGCTCTTCCCAGTACCCCTGGTGGCATTGGGTACTGGGGTAATAATGGGGGGTTAGTGTTAGCCATTTTATACCGGCTAACACTAAGCCCTGACTTAGTAATAGATTCCATCTATCAGACAGCTTCCACTACTAAGTCTATAAAGTAATGAAAGAAAACACAAATACACCTAGACAATTTTTTATTCAAATAAAAACACCCCCACACCCCTCGATGACCATTTTATTGAACAGTAAAGTCCGTCGGTCATCGACGTAGTCCAAACGAATCCGACGTAATCCTCTGCATGCCGGTATCTGGAAAAGGAGGCAAAACAGGGCCAATGAGACTATTTAGAGACAATTCTGAGACTATTTAGAGACAATTCTGAGCCAAACAAATCAGCACCACAGAAAATAGACCAGGCTTATCCCTGATAGTAAATTGCACTTTAAATAGACCAGTCTATTCATGCCAAAGCAGAAATAGACCACATCTAGAAAAATCCCCTGTTGATAAATCTCCCCCATACTGTCCATGGCAGCTTTAAGGATGTATGCATACTAAAACTGGGCGATTAATTTAATTTAAAAATTGTTTAGAATTTTATTTAAAAAATAAAAATAAATAAATAAATCGTAAAATTTGATTTTCAAAAATAAAGAAATGTGCGCTCTTACCAGCAGTGGAGCTCAGGGTCTGCTGCTTCAAGCTTGAACACAGAGTCTGACTGGGCCCGGGGCTGTAGCTGCTCCTCCTGCAGGTCAGAGCGCCCCCTGCTGAATCCAGTGCTGCCACGTCCACACAGAAGATACCAGTCTGCACACAAGAGATCCTCTAGGAGGAGCAGCAGGGCCCTGAACAGCCCCCGAGGTCAGAGGCTACTACTCCCACAACTACTATTCCCACTACTGTTGCTACTCCTCTTCCCACTACTTCTACAACTACTCCCGCTACTACTACTTCACCACTCATCTATACCTGTACTCTTACTTTTCCCCTCAACCACTATACCTGTACTACTACACACCTCATCCACTATACCTCTACTACATCCCCCCCTTGAAAAAAAATCAAGATTTAAATTAAGAGTCAAGAATTAAAAAAAAAAAAAAAAAAATACTTTTTTTTTTTGCTTTATCGCCCAACCCTAATGCATACACAATGGCTGCCAGCTGCTATTGGCAGCTCACATCCAACATTGCCAACATTGAAGAAAGCTTTGATTTTGATCAATTAATGACCTAGATGCAATGACCAATGGCACCGCAACATCTAGGCAATTAAAAGCCGCTTGACTGTTACTTCCATGGTCCAAATATCTCTCTGCATTGCAATCTATACGGTAAACTAAATGGTACCACTTAAAAATATAACTTATCCCGCAAAAAACAAGCCTTTATATATCTCTATAGATGGCAAAATAAAAAATTATGGCCCCTTAGAAGGTGAGGAGCAGAACACTTTGTCCATGTTTTGGCTGGCGTATTTCCGATACACTCTCCATATGTATACAGGCCACCACATGAGTTATGTTGTTGCTTTATACCATGTGTTGAAGAATCATTATTACAACCAAGGGATCGCTAGAATGAAGATACCAATCACATAATTGTACAGAAATCTATTAGTCTTTACTAAATGTACCAGACAAAACACGAGACAGTCATTGGAAATCTCAAGTTAGAAACATTTTAATTTAATAAAATGGCAGACTAGGTAACGGTATTAACATAAAGGTGTCCACTGCATGCGGTAGTTTGTTGTGACTGCTGGATCCATGGTGAACCATCGCGCACATACAAAGCCCTAATAATAGTGCTATCCTGAGGGGTTAGGCTTTCAGTTTAAAAATAAGATTTACATTAGTAAGGTAAGTGGAATTTCTTTAAAAACTGGAAATACACAGACCAGCTCATCTGGGAATAAGTGTACACCAGTCAGCTAGAGGCGGACTATTACACATAGAGAAGGGACGACAGGAGGACGGACGACAGGAGGACAGACGTGGAGGTACAAATAAAAAGGGACACTGCATTTGGTTGCAATGAAGTTTATAAAACATTGTAGTCCACAGATCCTATCCACATACGGCTTCTTAAATTATCTTTTGAACAGATACATGCTAGAGCTCTGGAGGGTATATTAGGTCAGTGCGGCTGTCCCGGACATCACACATTATAACATAGGTTTAGCCAGGAATGCGGTTTGCCGCTTCCTCCTCTGCGTCAGCCCTGTTGGCGTTAATTTCTGCGAGCGTTCTGGCAAAGCGGGTCCATTCATCGTTCCGTGGCACGGCAATTTGCTGTAAAGTGGAAGGTAGAATAAATCAAGATCATTCAATGTACAATCTTTACTGTGGGTGACATATAAAACAGCCGCTACCTGATTCTCTACTATGGCTAACATGCAATACATATCACACACTAAAGAAAACCACCTTAAACACTTAAAAGGGAATCTGTAACTAGGTTTATTATGCCTTAAATGAAGGCAGCATAAGCTAGTCAAAGAAATACTGAACAGGTCTGTGTATTAGTTACATCATTTTGTTCAACCGTTCTCCTAATATGCAGGAGAATGGGATTCTTGCCACACCCCTCCAGCTGCTGATTGACAGTTGACTGCCTATACACAGCATGGATAGATGACTTCCAATCAGCAGCTGGTGGGTGGAGTTTTCTGCTTCTCATGAATATCCAGGACTACTGGGCGCATGCACATAATGGAGAGGACTACTTATTGTCCATGTTATTCAGAAGGACCTCTCTAGATCAGCTGCACAGAACAATGTACGTGATACAACATTCTAGTCAGCTTCTCTGTCACTATTATTTGCTACCCTGAGATAGGACAGACTGAACCTGCTGACAGAGTCTCTTTAAGTATGAACCATGTAATGCACAAAGGATCTATGAGAAACTTCCACACATTTTTTTTTTCAATTATTAGATGTCCATCCTCTTAAATCAGGTCTAATAATTTCTAATATATGGTCATAGTGGCTGGAACTTAATTTTTCTTATACAGAATTTAAAAAATCTAATTTATAAAGGTCAAAAGGTAGCAGAAAAAACGCCAAAAAACATCAAAACATCTTTTAATCCTCTAATATAGAAAAATGCATTTTTTTTATATATACCCATCATTGATATCATGGCCACAATTACCTCCTGTAATGCCCCCCTTGTTTCCTGTGTTTTTTTATTATTATTATTTGTTTTTTTTATTATTTGTATGACTGGGCCTTAGTTCTATTTTTTTACCCCTTCAAAATCATATGATCACAAAGGGCTGACAATCTTGGTCTGATTGAGCCCTTAGTGGTCATGTGATCAATGACAAGCTGACAATCTGGATGAAGAGGAGACGGAAAGGAGATTACGTGATACATCACAGCAAGAAACTAGATTACTTGCTGTACCATCTGAGGAGTCTTAACTTTTTAACTTTAAACTACAATTAATCTCGACTCTCTTTTCAAATGTATTAATAATTTTAAATAATTACGTTTTATCTGTAATATGTCACCACTAGGGGGAGCTTACTTGATTACTGAACACTTATACAGGGTATTGGGATTGTATGAGAAGAAAGCAATATTGTAGCTATAAGGTTTTAAATTACATTGTAAATAATTATAGATATAGTTTTATATGGTGGCAGATATAAGAACTGTGAGTTTGTAGTCACGGTTCCATCACTTACTGTAGTCACACCAATTTAGAAGATGGCAGAACATAACATACCTCTCCCACATCATAGATAAAGATTTGTCCTTCAGAGTCTCCCACAGCGATCTCTCTACCAGAATGAGTCCATCTGACCCGATTGAGAGCTGGGTTCCCCTCAACTGTAATGCTGGCTGTAGGTACCTGTTTATAAGACAGGATATACAATTGCATGAGAATAGCCCCCCTGATATAACAATGTACTGGTACCACACAAATGGCACAATAGAGTACAGTGCATAGATGGTGTAAATTTAGAAACACTCATCTGCATTTGCAAAATTGTTAATTTTTTTTTTAAACTGCACGGCAAATGGAACAAAACTGTAAAAAAACGTAAAGGAAAGAACACCAAACTAATTCCACAAATTTGAAGATTACAAAAAGGCACAAAAAAAAAAAAAAGTGTAAACGTGTAAAAAAAAACACACACTTAAGAAAATGGGTAATTTTTTAGAGTTGAGAGAACTTAAAGTACCCAAACTCTCATTTGAGTAGCGGTGGCTGCAGAAGTTGGACACATCCCTAGGTAGTTCTGGAAAACAAGGATACAGGTATAGGCCATAGGCTGTATGCAAGTTTTCCAGGCAGCCTTAGGACTACATCAAACTTCTCCAGCCACCACTAATCAAATGATGAGAGTACTACTCAAATACTAGAGGTTTGCTCTTCATGCCTTAACAATCAATTATATGGGTTTGGCTCTCCAAGTATAATGGAAATTGTAATTTTGCAATGCTGGGGGGCCATAGGTTCCCAATCCCTGATTTCTGGCATCTGTGTATAGTCTAGTAAACAACAGTTGTACTATCCATAAATCAAAAACTTTACTATTTCCGCCAGTATAGCATACAATCAGGAAAATCAGATGCCCACACTAATATTTTTTGATCCAGGCTATGTCCTTAAAAAAATTTGTCACATCTCTGCATAAAATGAGCCTAAATTGGAAGTAAAAAACAAAAACAAAAAACAAATACAAAAAAAAACATTCACTTTCAAAATTTTTGGTCATAACAATAATAAATATTTATTTATATGATAAAAAATATGAACTATTTTTGTTGTTTAAATATCGGATGATACCACCCTGGTTATATAGACACATCAAATGACAACCACTGAGGAATATGACTGGTTTTTACAACTTCTTATAGATTGCTTGCCATATGTATTAAATAAGCACTATTGTTTCAACAAACTTTGCATCAATCAATAGCACAAGCCAATATAAGAAACTTTGTAATATATCTTATCAGACAAAAAATTCCTGTTATCCATCATTCCCTCCCAATGCTAAAAAAGCATATCCACATTTTCTTGTAGCTAAATCTGGGATAAGGTTACCAGCAAGTCTACGGATTTGGTGGTGGTTGTTGGGGATAGATGGATGGGTACATAAACACCTATATTATAGAGAAAGAGAGAGACAGCTTCATAGGTCACAGATCTCATCCAGGGCTTTATACACACTTTAGATTGCACACAGCTTTAGAATCGCTTCCATGCTGCTTTTCAGGCTGTGTACAGAGACAGGATCTCCTCCTCTCATCTTATGATTCTTGCAGACACCATAGATTTCTATGCCCACCAGCTCTGGGAGAACTGGAAATTACATTTTTAGCTTGCAGAGTAGAAATATGAAAAAAAAAAAAAAAATTCTATATATAAGATACATGGTGGACAGATATAGTGCTAATCCTCATGTACACATATTGCAGCTTATCCTGAAAAGTCACCCGAAATGACAGGTGCACTTTAACATACATAAAACAAATCCTCCTCCTGCTGACCCCTTATGAGAAGAGATATGGGCCTTTATCCTCAGTCACCACCCCAGGCATCGGTATAGGACATACAGTATATTCTGTAAGAGATTCTCATTCAATTACGCTATTACTGTTTTCACAACCTGTCTAAGAATGGACAAGTGTCTGCGCCATGGCAAATACTATATTTTACTGGGATATTAATTACATAACTATAATTATCTCCCAATCAGTTCAGATCTGCGTATTATATCAGTCAAACACAATTACAAAATAATAAGTGTTAATGAGTCTTCAAGCGTCTCTTAGCGAACGGCTTGTTAACCACTTGAGGCTCAAAAATAAAAGCATGATCAGACCGATCTTCATAAGCAGATGTGAATGGGGTAATTATTTCATTTCCCAGCATACAAAAGTGTGTTTTATTATACTAATTTCTCCAATATAAAAACCTTATTTAGGCAAATAAAGGGAACAATATACTTTCCAGGACATGTAATTTAATCAGGATATCGATGACACTCAATTACGTCAAAATAAGGTTTGGCTACAATTACTTATTACAGCATATTGCAACTGCAGTGATAGCATGCGGTTTCATCAGTAGTAAACACAAGTACAGATCGTATGATCGCTTCTCTTTTTGCAGCTCCTTTCTTTACTGCACTGTGGAGTATATCAGGTTGTCTAGTAACAACTTGTCTTCCTGTTGGGGTGACCACCATTTCACAACTTAAGGTTACATGTACAAGTGATCACAGCACATTTTATTTCCTATCACAATAAATGCAGAATGAACAGTACAATGAAAGGTAATAACCTTTGTAATATATCTTATTAGAGAAAAATGCTTTTTTTCCCCCTCTATTTATAAAGCGCCTTTCCTGCACCCTTCCTCCTAAACCCAAACCTGGACAATCTCTATAACTGTGAAAAAAATAATATTTTGAGAAGAATTGGCTCACTGAGGAATCAGGTTAAAGCTGCCCAAAGAAAATGGAAGAGGAGAGGAGGAGGGAGCTGTAGACGTATTCTAGTAAGGGTTATTTATCACTTAGTGCTTGTTACACTGCTTAGTACTGCTCTATAATGTCCTTCATGCTGCTGCTGGATCTCAGGGTGTGCTATAGACATGAACTGGACAGGATCTCCTCTTCATTGTGTGTGCAGTCTACAGAAGCCAATATATCAGCTAGTTTCTACCCATCAGCTTAGAGACGAGTGAAAATTGATAAATGTTGTATACAAGTTACATAATGGTGCCACTCCTCAGGTACACACAAAACTGCTTATCCATCTTATTTAAAGAATAACTATTTTTTAACATGAAAAAGTCTACTATGTAGCCACACGCTTACCTCTGTATCATTGTTGAGGTTCCACAAATCCAGCCGTCCTACTCCATCCACACAAGCAAAAAGAGCTGGATGAGTGGGGGACCACATGACATCATAAACGTAGTCAGAGTTGTCCTCAAATGAATACAAAGGTTTGTTATTCTAGGAGAGAAGATCAGAATATAGTGTGAACCAAGAGGATAATCGATCAAATGGCGGCATTCAAAAATTCTCATGGCAGCTGTGCTTTACGGTCTATACCCATAGTGGCTCGCCATCAATTCTATCTCCAACGTTTTAGAGAAGATGGCTGCTGATACTCTGCTTTATTGTCTTTCTTTTATATTTTTCCCCTAAGAGGAGTCACTAATTTTATAGCGCTCAAACCATGGATCAGCACAGTGGAGTTACGGGTTAAACTTGTAACTATGTAAGTACGTATAGGGGTAGATCTTTTAAATCAGGGCCAGGGACCGCTCCAGTGATCTGGACCCCCGTTTCATGTTCTACCTGAGATTATTAGGAAACAGCAGTTGTTCAGAATACATAATAAAATTACTGTGTATTTTCATACAATAAGTGATTTGAGCAGCACGGAGCTAGAGACAGGTTTCTTTTAAAGGGGTTATCCAGCACTAGAAAGACATGACCACTTTCTTCCAGAGACAGCCCCACTCTTGTCTCCAAGCTTGTGCGGGGTTTCGCTTCTCAGTTCCATTGAAGTGAATGGAGCTTAATTGCAAACCGCACCTGAACTGGAGACAAGAGCCGTGTTGTCTCTGAAAGAAAGTGGCCATGTTTTTGTAGCGCTGGATAACCCCTTTAACTGTGGTGGTCATGAAGTGGGAATAGTCAGTAATGTGAGGATTAAAAAGTTATTGTCATTCATATAAACCTTTGACATGTTGTCCAGACACTTTACAATGCAAGTTTGCACCGCATTGGGTCTTAAACTGGAATCTCCTCAAGATAGCGATTGGCAGCATGCTCCACTCCATGGCAGGCTGCCCAATCCAAATGATGTGCCCCATAGACTATAATGGAGTACACCAGTTGGATGGGGCTACCGCATGTGGCCTGAAGTGCATGGACGCTCGCTTCCACCAGCTGTAACTCATGATCACAACAGGTTTCTTGACCCATGACAATCTAAACACGTCAAATGATTATATAAAATGACTATACTGCAGTAAAAACATAAAATTAGTTTTTCTTTTTTTGTACACAGCAACCCTAATCTGGCAATATGAATGGTCAGAGGTCTTATAAACAGTCCGTATAAGAAAAAGGAAACATTTCGGAGGAATTTCTGTGCGCAATATCAAGAACTTTTACAAGTAACCTTTGGCAATATCCAACTGGTCCTGGACCCCAGAATTAAAAGTTTTTCCATGCATAACTAAGCAGAATCGGGGGCAAGTAGATAGAAGCCCCTATCCGAGCCCTTCTGGCAGCCAGGATGGAGGCAACTGGAGCATGCTCGAATCTGACTGTTTGGCGTTTGAATATCGGTGGGCTGAAGAAGTTGGATGCAACCCTGAAGAGTCTGGAAAAACATGGGTACAGCCATAGGCTCACAACGGTATTTAAATGCCGTACCATTGGACTTGAGCGCTCATCTCTAGAGGACATTTAACCCAGAACAGATACAACAGACCATCGACAATGGAGGACTACAACTCTTTTATGCTCACCAGTCATGTCTCTCAATTTTAGGTGGTAGTGTTCTATTTTATCTCAATCACAGACGAAGGGGGGGGGGGGGGGGGAGGGGGGCCAGGCAACCAGTGCTATTTCGACGGGTCATCAGACATAATAATATAAATAATAATATCAGACGGAACGGTAAACGCGGCGTTGTAACAATGTGATACCGTTACGATATGGAGAGATAATCCCCATGTGGTAAAAGCACAGACACATTTCAGAGAGGCGTTTTATTTTGGTGGTGTAGTAAAACCTTATTTTGCTGCACAGGCAATATTTTCTAGAAGGATGATTATTGGTTTCTTATCCGTCTGGTGCGGGGATAGTGGTTTGAGTGCAATGTGTATGTAGCATGTGGGCTTATTTTACTATCTAAAGCAGCGCTAATACTTACATTTGACGATTGCTACCTTCCTCTGTTTTTCTGCCTAATTACCTCCCTCACTAAAGCACCGATATTGCTACACTTACAAACAGTTTATTGAGGGAATTGCCGCCATGAGTGACAGGTGAGCATCATGGAAGCAGCGAGCGGTATTATTCTGTCTAAAACGCACTTTTTCCCTCATAATGACTATAGATAAATATCTTTTATGCACACACTAAACATTTTTGAATGTCATCCTCGGGTAAAATTATTTTCTCAAATGCTTGTCAGGAAAGCGAGAAGTACAATATAGGGGGATTTTTTACAATGAGTACCCCAGCGAGTGAATATTCAGAGAGACTCCGACGTCTGCGAATACAACAAGCAATTTACAATTAACAAGTCTTACCTTTACTAAACTATAATTAAAATCGTTTGTATTAGCTCGCACCTCATACATTTTATTTACACGTCTGACTTAACCTGAATTCTGTTTTCTTTCTCTCCCCAACACACACACTTTTTTTTTTCCTTCCTCAATAAATTGAATTATTTCATTTATAACCACCTACAGGATTCCTAATTAATGAATAAATGGGAACAGCAACCCCTAGTGTTACCAACAATCCTGCATTAGGCAAGAACTAGTTTGTTTGTGTTGAATAACTCGATTCCAGGAGGGGAAAAAAAATTAAATCTTCTAATAAAAAAGGGGCGACTTCATGGCGTTCAAAAGAACTTTAAATGAGAGAGAAAATTGCCGACATCAAGGTTATGACTATCTGCAGTGTACGAAAGGTACTCCACCGCACCTGATTTACAACAGTAAGGGTACTATTACACAGAACGATAATTGGCCCTATCCGGCCGATTAACATTCTGTGTAATAAACATAAAGATCAGCCTATGACAACAATCATCAGCTGATCGTTGATATAGGTTTGGACCTATAATTGTCGGGCACCGACTGCACATTGCTACGTGTAATAGTGATGCGTGGCCGGCGGCTGACGATTTACAAAGTACAGAGAGATTTGCAGAGTGGCCTGTCTTAGCTGACAGGCCGCTCAGCTAATCACTGACCGGGACAGCCGCGGCCAGCGATTGGCTGAGCAGCCTGTCAGCTAAGACAGGCCGCTGTGAAGCTGCAGCATGTGGGACCCGAGTAGAAGTGGACCACAAGAGGAGCCCTGGACCATGGATAGGTAATGTATGCAGTTTAAGCAAGGGCTGTAAGGGCATCGGTAACTATGTCCATGCAGCCCTTGTTAAACGATTATCGGGCCGTGTAATAGGCCCAGTAAACGAGCACCGATCTAGCAGATCTGCGCTCGTTTACAGTTATTATCAGGCCCCCATCAGCCTGTGTAATAGTACCCAAAGAAGATGTAAATCAAGGCGAAAATCTACACTAGTTCCAGAACTGGGGTAGATTTCTGAGACTTGTGCACGGCAACCACAGATGTGTCTCTTTGGTAATCCGGCGTGGGACATGGGGGTGAGGATTTGGGCAAGATCTTGGAAAATCTCCCCCATATTCAGTATGTAAATTAGAAAAACATCTCTATAGGTGACCAATAGTTGGATAGAGGCTTCTTCTAAGCTCTGCCCTTATTTTTCCAAAAGTGGCATAAAAAAGGTGAAAATTTGAAAGTTTGTGTGTTAACTGAGGCTTGCACAAACATTTGTGACTTCTGTGCACACTAAAAGTGGAATAATAAATTACGATCTAAATGTTCTGTTTATTCTTTCAGTTTAGAGAGCTCTTTACCTTTGTTGTCCACAGTTTTACCGTCCAATCGAAGGAGGAAGTGACAAAGAGATGAGAGAAGTCCACAGCTCCCACGGCAGAATGGCAGTGGATCCCGGTTATTGGTCCTTGATGTCCTTCAAACATTTCACTTATACCGGCTTTACTACAATACAAAACATCAAAACACAACTATAAGCTTTAACAAAATATATTTGAAGGTAGTGTGTGTGACGGGGAAAAATAGTTGAAATTCACCAACCAATGACAAATCTCACGCCGCAGAATGAGACTGGAGTCATGCAACTTTGGAACACTACCAGTGGTGAATGTAGCTATTCATCATCTCCAGCCAGTATATTATCTGACCCCCTTCTATTTTACAGGCGGAAACTCTCAAAAAACACATTTGCTTGAGCTTTCATTATAGTGACTATAATTTTCAAAGTTGCACACTAGTGGTTATTTTGTTTACTGTGTAGGTGCAATTTCCTTGTACTGTTGACGTGCATATAAAATATGTCACCTGTCAACCTTTGAAAATATATTTTTTTCCTAACAATTTTCTTTAGATCTCATATAAAAATACATTTTTCTGTAAACATATTTTTTAAATTAAATTTAAAGATACAATGGACTTCATAGCACCAGTCTACGGTCATTATCTTACAGGAATGGACCATCATATTTAGTCTATAAGACCAAAGAATCTGTAAGGTCTTTATCATGCTCAGAGCTGCAGACATAGACCGATAGCTGAAAGGAAGATAAAACAAATGACACCTGTCTCTTAGCCGATGGCAGTTGTAAAATCATGTTTTGCTTCTAAGCTTAAGATCCCAAGCTGAAACATGCATGCCTCCTCCCTCCCCACCCCCTACCAGTCCTGTATGGCTGGTGTGCAGGGTTTGGCTTTCAGCACTGAGCTTTTATCTCAATCAAGAAGGATGGGGGAGGAAGGAGGCAAGCATGCTGCAGCTCAGCCTGGCAAGTGAGCTTGTAAGGAAATTTTGCTTTTACAACAGCTAAGAGACAGGAATGACTTGTTTTAATCCTCCCATTAGCTATGTGCACAATTTTGCAGCTCTGAACATGAGCAGACAGATTCCCTTTAATAAGTAGAGAACATGTTTTCAGACTTCAGAAAGCAGTCCCTGTTATGTTCTCCAAAATTAAAACTAAAATTCTGTTACTAAAGAGAATTATTGTGCATCAGTATTGTCCTAAGGAGAGAAGAGGCGCTGTTTCTGGAAGAAACTGGTCATGTTTTTCTAGGACTGGATAACCCCTTTAATCTTTCTTCTTTTTACTGGTATATATTAGGATCACACAACCAGATCTAATTAGAATGACCTATGCTTGTATCTGTTTATTAAAAAATTTCATAGTGTAAAGGCCCTAGTACCCAGCCTGATCATCTGCCCAATCGGGTAGATAGTACCTTCTGTGCTAAAACCAGCAACCAGCTGTTGGGACTGCACATCTCCTCGTGTAGTACAAGATGTGTGGGCCCCAGCAATACCAATCTAGTGACTGCTGGTGAAACCCCGGCGCCCGATTAGTGGACATCAATGCTGGGTTCACACTACTTTTTTTGCAAAAAAACAAAAACAAATGGAAAAATGGATGCATTTGTGCAAATCCATTTTGATCCGTTTTTCCATTGACTTCCATTATAAAAAAAAAAAAAAAAAAAAAAAACAAAACAGGGATCAAAATGCATCAGTTCTTTTAAAAAACATACACAAAAAAAAGGTCAGCTACATTTTTGTCCAAAAACCTGACGCGTTTTGATTCTTTTTTTTTATAATGGAAGTCAATGGAAAAAGGGATCAAAATGGATGCACACAAATGCATCCATTTTTTGCAAAAATGCATTGCAAAAACGTAGTGTGAACCCAGCCTAATACTGACTTAAAGTGTACCTGTCGTTATAAAAAAAAATATTGACATGTCATAGAGACAGGTCAAAAGTTTTGATCGGTCCATGTCTGAGTGCTCAGACGCGTACGGATCAGGCGATAGAGAGGAGCGTCCTCTCCGCTCTCTGAGCTAAAAAAAAAAAAAAAAAAAAAAGAAAAACAAAAAAAGTTGGGGTCCACAGAGCTCCATGATAAGTCTGACTTTTTTTTTTAAATTCAGAGCGGAGAGTGGAGGCCCTGCAGCGCATCTTCTCCCTGTTTGTTCTCCTGGTCGGTAGAGGTCTGAACGCTCAGACCCAGACCGATCAAAACTTTTGACATGTCTCTAGGACATGTCAAAAGTTTTTCAAAATGACAGGCACACTCAATTTTTCCTTCCCTACTGATGATATTGTCGCTGGTTGTCATCTTCTCAGCCTCAGCCTCCTTTTCAGCCTCTATATGGCTACTTACAATACTGCTGCAGTTATAATTGAGCACTGTATATATAATAAATAAAAAAAAGGTATTTAAATAAATGTATGAGCTGTAAAAAAAACTGAAAATGAAATGAAGGGTGTGCCATTAGCTCTTGTCTGACAGGTCATGCATGTAATGTTACTTTTTTTTCTTTGCGGAAATATTCGAATCTCCAATACTTCTTATGTTCCATTAGGAACACTTGTTGGAAAAAGAAAAAGCTTAGAAAACAAGATAAGAAACAGAAAGGCAGATGCGGAGCTCTTCACGTGCTGCCTTTTTTTGTCCTACCTAAAAGGGGCAATTTCCATTAAACATTTAACCAGAAATTTCTTGCAGATACGTCTCACTAAGAGAGACATTAGGGAGGCTTCTTCCTTGTCAGCTGTATGAATTGCAGGAAAAAGGGATTGAAGTTTTTATTCTACCTTCCATGGCGGCATGCTGTGTAGACAGAACCTTCTTCACTTCCCACCACAAAGTTGTTGACATCTCCCACAGGGAAGGACATACAGGTGACAGCTACGGCCTTCGATTGCTTGTGAACTAACTCCATGCTGTCCTGGAAAGAAGTAGGGGGCAAAATGTATTGAGCAGCCGGCTCAATGACTTACACTTCAGCTACACAAATGTTACTAAGAGATATCCTTAAGCATAAAGAGAGGCAAATATCACAGAAATGTAAGACTGAAGACTGAGACTTCCTAGCACCCAGGAGAACCTAAAAACAATACATACATAGTAGCCTAAAATAGGGCCAAGTGATGGTATATATATGGGGCATGTCAGGTGTTGCAGTAAGGGCAGGAGATTTAGGGTAAGTGCCCTATTACATGGAATGATAATCGGCCTATCCGGCCGATTATCATTCTGTTTAATAAACCAGTGATTGGAGCTGGAGCGCAGGACCCGGGTAGAAGCAGAGCGCAAGAAGAGCCCTGCAGCCTGGATAGGTAGCATCCAGATCGATGCTCCTTTACAATTATTATCGGGCCACCATCGGCCCGTGTAATACTACCCTAAGTTAATACATTTAATGTAAGGTGTGGCAATATAATGTGTATATATATATATATATTTCTCTCTGGATACTTTGAGAGACGATACTTATTGCACATTGTACAGTAGTAGTTCTGGGGGTATAGCATTTTCAGCCGTGCGTTCAGTATCCAGAACCTTGCAGTAGGCACCAACTTAAACATTATTGGAACATAGCAGATTTGCTGTGGGTTTTGCACGTGTAGGTTAAATCTTTATTGCATTCACAGGAAAATTCGAAACTGCGGTAAATGTTTTTTTTTTTCTTTCTTTCTTGGTAATTCTGGAGGAAAGTCCCTAGCAACAAATCCACATCAGAAGTGAGCTTACAATTAGCGAGACCCCCCCTCCCACCCAATGTTCGAACATGACTATCTCTAATGAAGTGAAGTGATGGTAGAGCTTATCTATGGCCTATTCTCTACATGACTTTTGAGAAAGGAACCGGAGTGGTTCCGAAACGAGTCTTTTAATACATTTTATATATATATTTCATAAATATTTTTTAGTTTTATTATATATTTTTTTGTCGGACCTGCGCCCTTACACCCGTGTGTTTGTGGTTGGAGGAATCATTGCTCTATTCTCTACTTGGTAGATATGGTTAGTTATATCAAGTCCTGGGAATGGTAGGCAGCATAATATACCAGTATAGCTTCCATAAAGTGGTTTCCTGAATGAAAAACCCTCCTATTATTTAGTAATGAATTTCCTACTGTAGTACTGCTGGAAGTTACTTTTCTATTCAGAGGTCAGGGAAAATTGAGGGACTTTAAACTTTTAATTTATTATAGGGGACATCCCAAAGTAAAAACACCAAATCAGAAATAGAGGGATACCAGATGTCACCTCTGCCTGTGTCATGAACTGTCCAGAGGAGGAGAGGTTTTAATTTGGGGGGGGAGACTGTGCCTACTTGGGACAGTTCCTAATATGAACAAAGATGGCAGCAGGGAGCGCTGTATAAAACTGGAAAGAATCTACCGCTTCCTGCTTGAGATTTTCAACAGTTCATTTATAATGTTTAAATTATCTCTACACTCTCTGCCACCAGATAATTTTATTTATCTCTATAGTACCCCTAAAGCTCTGCTCCCCTGCCATATTTTTATGCATAGCCACACTGGCCTCATTCTTTCATGGTCTTGTTCATGTGACAATTCACCAAAAAATGGGAATGCTGGGAGATACAATACTAGTTATTTCCTAGTATTTCCAGAAACAGCCTGATCGTTCTCTATACAAGAGGGTATACTAATATTCTGTATACTCTGTGGCTCCTGATAGATCATTCTAGGATGAAGTAGTTATGGCAATGCCTGGGTTATTTCCCCGTAGTTAATCAACCAGTTTACCACTAAAGGAATATAAATACATCCAGTGGTAAACTGGGCCATATTCCTGCTCTAAACTATGTAACCTCCCCCCTCCCCATTTATTGTAATCAGTTTCCATGTCACAACCCCCACAACTAGCATTGTAGTCATCCCAGTGAGATCACGATGAGCTCATAGAAGACAGCAACAACATGGGGCCGCTCAATCAGCTTTGGGATATAAATATTTTTCTTTTAAGCTGATCCCTTGAGGCCTGACCATTATCTAGTAGAGGAACGTTCAGCATTGGTTGCAGATGTTACATGCAAAATAACACCACAAAACATGGTTTAGCAGGAGAATGTGTTGGAGCCATAAGGAAGCTGCCTAAAGGGGTTGTCTTCTAAAGATGACCCCTGCCCATTTGGCCTATTGAGGCATAGGGACTTCATAGGATCCCCTGCTGGATCTAAGGTGAATAATGAGAACGTCCCATAGAAGTAAAGATGGAAAAAATTTACTATTCTTATCAAATATACAAGTTTTAAAGGTTGACTTACTTGTGGCTGAGAAAGCATATCAAGGCTCCATGAACAGATCTTGCCATCTGTTGATATACTGATCAAGTTATGGGCATTCTGTGTGCCAACCACATTAACACAGTACACAGGGTGCTGAAAGACAAATAATAAGTTTAACATATTATACATTCAACGAGTTACCAACTTATTGTACATTTATATACTGTATATCTGGGTTTACCCTCAACCAACTTGACTTAGGTGAAACGTCATTGTGTCCTTTGCACGTTTCATAATTACTCCTATCTATAGTAGCAGAACAATAACCCATATGGGAGTCAAATTGGGTTGTCATATTAAGTCCCATCCCCGGGTTAGGTTATCTTCACATTTAAACGTACCCTAAAGGCCCTATTACACGGAACGATTATCGGCCGTTACGGCCCATAATCGTTCCGTGTAATAGAAGGCAACGATCCGCCGACATGAGCGATGTCGGCTGATTGTTGCAGTCGTTTGTCTTTCAACATTGTTGAAAGACAAACGACTCATACAGGAACGATCTGTTGCCGTCGCTCCGCAGAATAGGAGCAGCGGCAGCAGACTGCTGCTATATCCTATGGGCTGCCCGGACGACCAAAGCAAGGTATTCCAGGCAAGGTGTGTTTCTTACAATATGGCCAGGCATGGGTCGTTTTAACATAATAAAGTAAACCTGGCCCCAGGTACCTGGCACCGCAATCCTGATGCTCCATTGTCTGTTCAGCTGTGACATTGCAGGCTGCCCAGCCAGCCAATGAATGACTAAGGCAGGACTCCCACTGCAGCCACTAAATGAGTGGGGGTCTGCAACATGCCGTGGCGTAGTGGCTGAATAACGGCAAGATTGTGGCAGCGATGAAGGAGCCAGGGAGTTAAGTGTACTTTATTATGTTAGAACAGCCCATACCTGGCCATATTGTAAAAAACAACCGTTGCCCAGAATACCCCTTTAAAAGCATGACTGCCTGAGTTGGGCTGTCCCACAAAAAAAGTATATCCTTAAAAGGCGTCTAGCACCAAGTTTGAGCGTGTTAAGCCTCAGGTATTGCTAAATAAAGCATGTTACTGTGTAGTGAACATATACCTTTAGTATGTTCATCTTCTGCTCCATTCTCCAGGAAAATTATTTTTTATTTAATAAGATGTAAATTAGCATTTCTGTTATCCCTAGTTACACTGCTTTGTCCGCACCGGACACCTCCCTTCCAATACTTAGCCGCTCCTCAGCTCTGATGTAACCTAGAAGTCAAAGGGAAGCGACACAGACACATGGTAGGTCCATGGTGCCGAAAGTGTCACTAAATACAGGATTTCACATCAACCTTAATGTTACAGCTGAGGAGCAGCTCAGCATTAATGGTCAGGTGTGTGTACAGCGTTGCACCTGGGGATAAAGTAATGCCCCAATACACCAAACAGCTAAATTGCATATTGAATAAATTTCCCAAGCAACAACGTAGCATATGAACATACTAAAAGTAACACTCAGCACCGGTAACATGCACTACTAGGCAATATTAGAAGTTTAACATACTCAAACCTGGTGGTCCCTTTAAGGATATAGTATTCGTTTGTGTAGACTGAAAATCAAATAAACTCAATGGTGTGATGTGCGTAAACCATGGTGTACGTCAGCATACTGTTCTGCCAGTAAGGTCACATTTACCATGAACGTATTTTTATTTTTAGAATTAATGTGAAGTTAAATCTTTCTCAAATAAAAGTAGTCTTCTGGAGGATGGGTGCACCCCTTACCGTGTGAGCAGCAGCCGATAGCGGAGTCCTCTGGACTGGGGTCCTCTTGTTACTCCGATTGTCCCATAAGACAATTTGGCCTGAATACGTCCCACCAACTACCAGGTTCGGGTGAAACTTTGCAAAAGCAGCTGACATAACCGCAGACTGGAACAAAAAACATACAGATATCAACAATATTCATTTATATGCAGTACAATGATCCTAAAGCATAGTCTCTGTGTTATCAATGGAGCCGTTAGGTTTCGGAAAAGCAGCTAAAAACATTTTTTATGAACAGGAGATAAACTATTGGCCACTAGTTGACTACTTTTGGGCTATTAAATGGGCATTATATTTTCAAACAACTTCCCTCCATCTGATGATTTCTGACATCTTTGTACATCACTTTACTTAGCAAAAATGACTCCCTTTCCAAAATAACTGATCTAAAATCTTGGACACTAGGGGGGGATGTACAAAGCGTACCCCAGGGAGAAGGTGCAGATTCGCCCCTTCTCCCTGGCGTACGCCTCCTGTATGCCCTGCTTGCCCGATGGGCGGGCTGGCGGAGCTTGCGGGGGCGTGATAAGGCGGAGAGGAGGCGTGGCCTCCTCCCGCACCTCATTTATCCTGATTTACTCCTGCTCGCAGGTGTAAATCATGACAAAAATCTACACCTGCTGAAAGCAGGTGTAGATTTCGTATGCCAAGCGCACTTTCGGGCGCCCGGCCAACCGGATTCACTAAGAGCCGTGCGCCTGTTAGTGTATCCTGCTGGGAAAATAGGCGGGGCCTAATATAAGACTGGTGTACTTGTACGCCGGTCTTCGGAAATCCCCCTAGGTGTCTGCCTTCCCTGCAATTTGCTGTTCTCTGGTAAGAGCTAGATCAGGAGAGAACAGAGGAAATGGGGTGGGGCTTAGCTAGTGCTGTGAACAAAGAAAGCCTGAGCTGTTTACCTGCACTCTGTAAGCCAGTCTGCCTACTAAAGATGATCCTCACTGTTTCTCAAAGGTAAATCAAGGCTTCAAGCAACAGAAGAAGCTCACTACTTAATCTGTAACCCATTCTTCCTCTACCCACTCCCTCCCTCGCCCTTGGTGCACCAATTTAAAGTGACCTTTTTCAAAGGATGCCTAACTATGATAAACCCAAATTAGCTCAAAGTTGCTCACAGCCTGGGGACACTCCACTTATACCTAGCCAGCTTCTGATCAGTATTTGTTATCATTATTCTTTCTTTTGGTGTATTGTTTTCACAAGTTGTTTTCACAAGTTTTTTTCTATCATGCACTTTTATGGGTTTATGTTGAGATGCATGCACTCTCTGGGGTGTTTTACCTTATATTGATTAGGCTCTAGCAGGCTGCAGGGACCCTTGTATTGTATGGGTTCCTCAAGTGTGGGGTTATTTTAAATGTTTTTAACTAGGTTAGGGTCTTACTTATTTGTTCTATGTATATTTGTGTACAATAAAGGATTCACCATTTCTCTATTTGTGGGGTGTCTAGCATTATATGACCTACACTGTTCCTTTGGTATGATAAGTACACATGCTATAATCAGCCATAACCTGATCTCTCAGTGAAGCTAAAATTCAGTTTCTTCCCTCTCCTTTATATGGATTTTTATAAGTGCAGGAGGAGGAGAGGAGTCTGATAAGAGGAGAAAAAAAGCATTTTTCTGTAAACTATATTACAAAGTTTCTTCTCTAGACTTGGACTAGTGATTTACGGAAAGTTTTTTTTATAACTGGAGGTGTATACTTTACATGTCTCTTATTGAGTAATCCTATTGAAAGTTTTCAAAGAGGTACAAAGAAACAAAAAAAACTGTCACAAAACACGGATAAGGGTTGTCTCATATCGGTTTCAGCAAAATTAACATTTGTCAGTCATCTCCACTGTGCTCTGACAGTAATCTGACAGCTCCGGATTACACGCTACATTTAATCCATCACAATAAACTCAGCAAATTTTGACATCCAGAAAATAGAAGCCGATCACTTGTTGGCAAACACATTTAAGCTATTCTCTTGACTTAAAATTTCGATCACATTCGGAGCATGTGTTTCCACTTAAACAAGTCTGTTTCCATCTCCTCGGGCCACGTTCTTCTAATTTAATAGCCCAAAACGTATTGTCTGGCATGAGAAAGCAGCTAGTTTTTTTTTTCTTTGGGGTCGGGAAAGCTTGAATTAATATAAATCAGAGGGGATGTAGCATGCAGGTTTTTGGCATCCCTAAACCACGTGAATGATGTCAGCAGGTCCAGGAGAAATTCCCCCCCCCCCCCTCTGAACTGATGAAGAGCTCAATCAACATATGTTTGCAAATACATGTGGTTTACATAGGGGCAATGAAATCATTATGTTAACCAGTATCTGGGGCACAGGGGAGCACGAGTCCAAATGATTAGCATAAAATGTCTGCTTCCATACCTGGCAGTGAAACACATACTCCGGGGTTGTCTTCTTATATTTCATGTTCCAAACAAGAGCCACACCATCTGGTTCATGTGGAGCGTCCTCATTGTTGTTGTATGATGCAACGAGCAACTCTGGGTACTGTCAGAGAAAACATTACATAAAGTGATATTAATACTTCTCTGCATGTAAATGACCAAAAATATTAATTTCTGCTGCAGGTAAGTGTTTGTAAAGGGTATTTATCCCAAATGGACAGGATATACACAAGGCTAGGAATTCACAGTGACTTTGGCCACAGCACAGATTACATGGCCAAAGACCAGCATGTTGTAGTACGTTACAGGTAATGTAAGTGAATGGGGTCGGGCTGCAACCCAGAAATGCCTGTGATCGCAACCCAACAGTTGCAAGAAATCTGATCTGAGATGGATTTGTTGCAATTGTAAGGTTGTGGTCACTAATGGGTTCACTGACTGTGATGCAGACAATCCTTGAAGTATGACATAGCAATCCTGAGCCCTAGCATAAGGGTCTGATTAAGGCAGTTTCTTCCTTTCCTCTTATCTCCCTCAGCCTGCCATTCTCCAAACACACTTTTCCCCATCTTACCTGCACCTATCAGACATTAAAAGCATATCTTGGGTATATACTATAAATGGCCGAGGTGGGAAATATCTCAGTTGCACATCTTGCAGGGAATCCTATGTCATATAAAACTATTCCAAGTAACGTCACGCTGGCATGCACGCCCATGCACAGTCAAAAATTACTGGAGGTGCACAATGTAAAAGCAGGTTTGAGGAGCAGATAAAAACATTATGAAAAAGCCACTTTTGTGCGGCGATTTTTGGGTGGCTATTAACTACATTGCACTATAGTCTGCTCCCGTCTTAAAGGAAATCTGTCAGTTACAATTCAAGTTTAAATCTGCTGACACTGTTACATGGAGACACATGGTACCTTTCATATATATCTATCTGTGCTTCCATACCAAAAAAAAAAAATGGTTTCATTCTCCAGTGCAAAGTGTCAACAAGGCTGTAATGCCCTCCTTGCTCTCCCTCTTATCCCTGTCCCAGCTTGATTGACAGTCGGCTTCAGCTGAAAGCTGAATCCCAAGCAGAGTCAAGTATGGAAGGAGGGGTAAATAGGTGTTACAACTTTAAGAAAACCAGAGAGTTTGGGAAAGCCTCTTTGCATGGGATATTAAAATAATTTTCTATGTTCTGGAAGCACAGACAGATGAAGAGTACCATCTGTCTCCTTAACCTAACAGCTATCTAACAGTGTCAGAGGTTTGTAATGTAAAATACAACTGAAAAATTGACTTTAAGGAAAAATTGTGTCAAGCGGCAAAGTCAACTATAACTTTGGTACCAGCACAAGATGCAGAAGCATCCAGTCAATTAAAGAGGCCACTTAGTTAGGATCTTCACTGACCTAAGAGCTTGTGTTCTCAGTCTATAAAAATGACAAAATCTCACATAAATTATTATTCAAGAAATGTGAAGTCTCTGCACTGTGATGTAACAACATTTAGCAATCAGCATGACTAAAGATAACAGCAATGATCTGATATGAATGAAATTGAATACGTGACCCAATAACTGACCCTTAAAACGGTTCTACAAGCTTCACATTCACTTGACGTTACCTAATAGGTGACAGCAGTGCACGGAGAGTACAAAGTGTTTCTATGTGCACAGGCTTATAATTACAATGATGTCATTATACTATATCTAATGCAGCATAGCAAAACTCCATTGGGCAACTGGGAAAGGGGAATTTCTGATAAACCATTATGTGGCAAAAACGTGGGAACTGCAGATTGGTTGTAAATTTATTATTCAAAGATCCTACAAATATTTAAACCTATGGGATCAGTGACATTGTACTGCATCTTCTTGTATGATCTCTTTTTCCCTACATTCTTTGTCAGAAATTATTAGTCCAAGCAATTTTAAGAAACTCTCTAATAGGTGTTAGGCTGCATTCCCACATTCCGTGATCCTGACGGATCACGGACGTGGAATGCATGTACCGGAGCCCCCCCTCGCCCGGACAGCATCTGTAATTAGATGCTGGGAGCGGGGGAGACTGTATTCATAAGCGCCGCGCTGTAATGAATCAGCCGCGCGATGCTGTTACTACAGCGCGGCGCCTATGAATACAGTCTCCCCCGCTCCCAGCATCTAATTACAGATGCTGTCTGGGCGAGGGGGGACTCCGGTACATGCATTCCACGTCCGTGATCAGTCAGGATCACGGAACGTGGGAATGCAGCCTTATTAGGCTAAAAAGTCTCTTTCTGTATTCAAAAGGCTGTTTTGCAGTCTCCCCCCCTCCCTTACTTTTTTTCTGTTCATTATTAGGCAAAGTCATGTACATTACAGAAGAGCAAAGTAAAGATGAGTTTGCCGTGTTCATTATAACCCATAGCAAGGGGAGGGGCGAGGGGAATGAGTGAGCAGGAAGAGGAGACAAACAGCTGTACAGTTTGGAGACTGACTGGGCACATAAAATGCTGGATTCACAGGTCAGAAAGCTCAGTGCTCGTCTGTGAACTTGGTGAGATAAGATTGCAGGATGATGTGCTGTGCAGGGCTGCCTTTTCTCCTCTCTGTGATTACTCATCCCTCTCCCCCTCCACAGACCATAATGGACACAGAAAAGCTGCTCCTTCTGAAGTGAGGGGGGAGGGGGGAGGCTGCAAAATAGCCTTTTAAGTACAGAAGGAAAAGCTTTTGCTTAATAAAACCAATTACAGAGTTTCTCATAATCGCTTGTACTACTGATACTTATTGATTTCTGAAAAATGACATTTAAAAGGAGAGTTACACTTTAAACCTAAACCTTGATGTGTGGCCATTGAAGTTTGTGGTGTGATTTTGCTTCCTTTGCTAAAGCAAATTCCTGAATAGGATAGTGCAAGAATATTACCAGTGACTGCATGGTTTTATAAGCTAGTGGCACATATCAATATTCTAACATGTCAGTAGCCCTCATTATTGTATCTATTTTTGAGTAACCCTTGTGCCATGACATTTATTGTGTGATCACATGGTTGTTTTGAATAATATAAAACAAATATAACTTTGCAATATAAATATAACTTTGCAATACAAAGATGGACTCCCATAATTGAAAAAGCGCAAAACGTTACTGCCTCATCTAAATTAGAGAGGGTTTCTGGGACTTTGATATGGAGGACTAACTTTATGATGGTAGCGGTACAACTCCCAGCACCTCTACGCATAGCGCCACAGTATTTTAGCAAGTGATGTGGCTGCCTTTATTGTTTCCCAGGCACAGTTTTATAGTGGCTGTGCCTGGTACTGCAGCTTCCCTCCATTTAGATAAATGAGACTGACCTACAGTACCAAGCACATCCCTATAACATGTATAGCAATGTACCTGGTAACAGTAAACAGGAAACAAAGATCACCAGAAGCCAAAACCACTGACTGTAGCATCTAAACAGTTAAACAGCTGGGATAAGTGTTCTCTCTGATCCCGGCCACTGACATTGACATGCTTCCTGAGCTAAGCCATTGGGGCCTCCTTTGGCTTCTCCCCACCACAACGGCCTTGACTGATGTCTCTCTATATAGCTGAACAGAGAGAGCTCTATCAATCAAGGCAGATGGAGCAGGAAAACCCACTGAAGACCAAACCAACTACTTGTGGTTCAGAGGGCATGAAAGTAATGGCAGGTTCAATGGCCAAAGACCACTGTGTTTGGAGCAAGCTCAGATTCGGAGCATGGTATAGCCCCTAAATGGCACATGCCATGGTGTTGTTATAGCAGTATAAAGTCACAGATAGCCTCTTCGTGAACATAAATGCATTGGCATCTTCTAGGTACCTGAGAAGACCAGTCCAAGCAGCTGACCACACGATGCTTTGACCAGCGTTCATCGAAAAACTGTCTGTTCAGAGATATCTTTGCGCCTGCTTGTATTTCCCTGTTAAATGGTAAAAGCATCAACAATGATTAGCTCAAATTGAAAAATTGCATTATACAAATCGTACACGAGGAGATGAGAAAATATAATCTGTTTTCCATAATTACCCTTCTTTCTCTTCCAAGTCTCGGCCACTGTAATCAAAGAAAATGTTGACGTGCTCAGACAGGGCACGCTCAACAATCCTGGTGCTGTGGTCAAAGAAACTTATGAATTCTTCGCTGTGAACGATCTGCTGCTTCTCCTCTTCTGTTAGCTCATGCGGTGGGGCTGTTGAATCATTGGATATGATTATAAATCTGAATTTAAGAATCACAGTAATTGCAAGGTGCAATAATAGAAATACCACTTGTGATTTATACATGCTGACCAGTGTTTGGTATAATGATCAATGGCAATGAAAGTAATCAGGAGAAGCTGGTGCCATTCAGATTAATATTGAATGAGTCTATTGCATATAGACTTCAAGGAGTTTACAGGGCAAAACGGGATAGGCCATCAGTTTCAGATCGGTGGGGTGTCCTTCAGCCACCATTTACAGTGAAACAGTGCAAGAAGCAGACATATATTGTGCAGTGACTATTTTGGGGGTACTGCAGCTCTAATTTGCTTCAATGGCAGGTAAGCTGCAATAGCACAGAATAGCCACTACACAATGTAGGGAGCTGTTTGCTCTGTTTTACTGTGTGTGCTAGTGCCAAGGCTGTGGCGAACAGCTGACCAGCAGAGACCTGGGTGTCAGCACCCCACCAATCTGATATTGTTTACCCTTGTTTAGGTTAAAATCAATCAATACATTTTGCATGGAAAAGCCCTTAAAGGGGTTATCCAACATTAGAAAAACAAGGCCACTTTCTTCCAGAGACAGCACGACTCTTGTCTCCAGTTCAGGTATGCATTGCGATTAAGCTCCATTCACTTCAATGGAACAGAGTTGCAAAATCTGCACCCAAACAAGACAAGGGTGGTGCTGTCTCTGGAAGAAAGTGGCCATGTTTTTCTAAAGCTGGATAACCCCTTTAAATGAAACCAGGATGTCCAGGTCTGACTGCAGATATCTAGAATCAGCTTATGATTTGTTGATGGATAAGAAAGTAAACAATATTCTTACCCACGGAAGTGGGTAAAATACTTATATAGCTCTGTGTAGTTGGAAGGAGCAATATTAATTGAGCAAATGTAAAAAATGAACAGTTCTCTTAACAGATATTTAAAGGGGTATATCCATGATCTTTATTTTTGTTAGTTGACAGGGAATGCAAAAGAAAGTAATTTTGCAAATGCATCGAATTAGAAAATTGCTTTCTTCTTCAGTTAGTCCCTTATCTCTCGCTGTAGTGTTTACAGAGGTTGTCTAGGTTTCCGACCACAGCTTTTAGCAAAGCAGTGGCCGGGCTGTGACATTTGGGTGGTCGGGACCTCAGGGAGTGGTAAGTACAGATTTACTCCCTCTCTCATTGAGCGAACACATATGTCTAGGGCTTGGATTATTCCTGGGGAAATGTGTAAGTTCTGTGTGAGACAGTGATCACGAGCTGATTCAGCTCAGCACTGCTGTGTCCTGTCCTCGCTAAACCAGGAAGAGTAGATGCAGTGGTGCCGAGCTGAATTCTCAGCAGATGGCACAACCCCTTTAAGGGTATCCAAAAACTGCCTTGTAAGACCAAACATGTATGACAACAATCAGAGAAATTACCTTCAACCTTTTCCTCTTTCTTTGTAGCTTTTTCTTCATCAGGAGCGGCTGATGGTTTTGCAGTAACAGTTTCCTCCTCTTCCTCATCTCCTACACACCACAAAGAAAGCCATAGACATTAAAGATTTTCCCATTGATCACAACACATATTCCTAATAATAATAAAGAAAGCACATACAGATCCTGAAATTTAAGCAGGTTGCCAAAAGATGTGGATCCATACATATCAATTTTAACCCACATGTTGAAAAAAAGGGGGTTGCTGTGTTTTTTTTGTTTGTTTTTAATCACTTTTTTTAGAAGTTTGTCTTTTTATCCTGAGAATATACAGTTTTTTCGGCACTCTATCTAGTTAGCGTTTCTCCATAATTGCCTATGGTGCATATCTTCACTTCTTCCTCCTGAACAAGACACCTTCACAGGGATGGTATCGATCACATTATAATGCTCTTTTCTTAGAAACTCAGTGACTGTTTCTACTATCAGGAGTGATACACACAAGCAACTGGAAATGGAGATTGTTTTTAGTTTACTCTTAATTTTTTTTTTAATTATTATTATAACGAAACATGTTTAATAAAAATGTAAAAAACACAACCCCTCCAGTGAGCAGTTGTGATTTGCAGCGCCACCACTGGAGAAATTAAAGCGAATTCGTACTACCTGGTCGGTGCCGGTGCATAGATGCCAGCTGCACGGTTTATTTTTTTTAAACCACCGCCCGCCATCTTCACCACTTTCTCAATCGGCAATTCGACCTGCTGTGCGTCCTGAAGGTGCAACCAAAGCCCCCCCCCACACACACTTTTAACGGATATCATTTCTCCTCTCCTATCCCCACCTCCATCAGACTTGATTCTGATGGAGGTGCATCACTGAGCGGAGGGGATATCGGTACACTGGGGGGGGGGGGGGGGGGGCTGGGCCCACTTCCAGTGCATAGAAAGGGCGAATTGCAGATTGAGAAACCAAAGATGATGGAAACCAGGCAGCGGTTTGAATGACAGACTGCGCCATCGGGATCTACACGCCAGCGCTGACCAGGTAGTATAAAAGAAAAGTTTTTGATTAGCGAAGTGGTCAATTCACTTTCAACAATTCATGTTTATTTAAATTGAAGAGTTGTATGTGGTTAATACATGGACAAACCTAGTCCTCTAAAGAAAGACACCAATAAAAGGAGATTCCACACAATGGTTTAGAATGCATTATTAGGCTATGTTCACACAGTTTATTTGGTCAGTATTTTCCAACCAAAACCAGGAGTGGATTGAAAACACAGAAAGGCTATGTTCACACACTGTCAAAATTTTGTGGATGGCCGTTATTTAATGGCAAATAAAGGATGTTATGTCAAAACAACGGCCACAGTATTAAAACAATGGCAAATGATGCCCATCCACTAAATTTTAAGTGTGTGAACATAGCCTTTCTGTGTTTTCAATCCACTCCTGCTTTTGGTTAAAAAACAATGATAAAAATACTGAGCAAAAATACTGTGTGTGAACATAGCCTTAAACTTCATCATTAAAATAGGTATTGTCTCTTACGATGCAGAGGTGGGGTGAAGCAGCGCTCAGCTGAACACTTATACCTGTTCAATCACAGATATTAGTCAGTCTGAACACTCTGAGCTCCACAAATCAAAATTTGTGATATACCTGTACATGGAACAAAGATCTGAAGACAACTGCACTAACTTGGGTGCTGCTGGACCTTCTTTACAAAATGTCTCTAAAACACGTCAAGTTTTTGAAAGTGTCAGGCTGTAAGCTTTGGATGTTGAGTTTTTGGGTTTGGATGAATCAGAGTGTGCTCGAGGTTAGTACTTATTATTTCCATCCCACCCTGAGAATATTTATATAGAAAAATACTTCTCGTGAACCACTTTTAAAGGATTTTCTAGCATTGTATTCCATGTTAAACAGAACAATTTTTAAGTAAGAAAGATGCGTAGTTGCAAAGGCGGCAACATAACTCAATAAAGCATGACTCACTAACAATCAGAAGACCGCATACAGTAGATAGACCTTTTATAGAATTACCATAACACCAGCTTTATAACAATACACATAACAGCCAGGGTAGAGCTGCCATTTGTTTTGCGTTTTCCAACCACACAAACATATGGATCTCTACATGTCCATAAACCTAATTTAAACTTCTTTTATCTTTTTTAACTTCTTTTACATTAAGAAACCCTTTAATAAGTCAGCAGCGTAAACTGATATTTTACATAGAGAATTATAAATGTTGGTTGTAATAATTCCTTTAAAGTTCTTCTGCAGACCGCTTTAAGTGAATAAAACAAGGAATTCTGTAATGGTTGGGGTTCCTATGGATTCTGCCATAGTTTTTTTTTTTTTTTTTTTTTCAGGTTAATTGCTGATTTGGTCTATAAAGGTTGCACTTTGATTACATGAGCAGAAGGTCAGGATCTGACATAAGGCAGCATGTAACACTACATCTGCTACAAAATACCCCCCTCAAGTGCTGTGATCTCTGCCTATTCCTGGAAAAGAGATGGGGTATATACATTATATGTCTATGCCTCACCCCAAGCCAATTCCATGGTTAATAGTGGCGCTGTATACGAAGCCTTTGCACTGATCTGACTTCTGTGCCACATCCTGTATGAATCTCAAGGAGCGCCGTCATGCTCTAAAATCGACAGATGGCCATTGATGCCAATGGGTCTCATGAATGTTGCAAATAAGAAAATAATACAAAGGATTGAGCTTTCTAAAAACACAAAGATTCTTTAAAGACTGAAAAAATAAAGTTTCAAGATTTGATTTAGTTCAGTCATTGTCATATCGTTAATGGTATATAATGTCATTTCTTCATTGGTATATGAATTTAGTGTTACTTTTTTTTTTTAGATGCACAAATATTCCACCAGCAATTTTACCATTATTGGGGCATCTATCTGAACCCAATCCATAAGGATCCAAAGCCCCTTTTACACTAACATACGTATGAGGCATTTCTGTGTTTTTTTTACTTTTTATGTCTTTCTTTCTCAGGTATAGGAGAAAACCACGGCACTCGATATTGCAAGAATAAGTGAAAAGTTTATTTTTTTAGCAAAATGATATACGGTATTTAAATACCGTATATCATTTTGCTAAAAAATAAACTTTTCACTTATTCTTGCAATATCGAGTGCCGTGGTTTTCTCCTATACATGATTTATGGCTGAAGAACCCAGTTACCACTGAGCACCGGCTTCCACATTCTAAGGCAGAGGTGTGCAGCACTGACCCTATCTAGCTTTCTTTCTCAGGTGACTAGCTAACGTCTAGAGGACAGGAGTAGGAGGGGGAAATCTTTCCATTTTTTACACTCTTCCTGTTCATGTTTAAAACGGGTGGACTAGTGGACCCCATTGACTCAAATATATGTACATTATATGACATGTCACAGATTCTGGGTTATTAACCCTTAGAGGACCCAGCCAATTTTTAATTTTTGCATTTTCGTTTTTTCCTCCTTGTGCTTAAAAGGCCATAGCACTTGCATTTTTCCACCTAGAGACCCACATGAGCCCCTATTTTTTGCGCCACTAATTGTACTTTGCAATGACAGACTGAATTTTTTTCATAAAGTACACTGCAAAACCAGGAAAAAATTCAATGGGTGTTGAAAAACAAAACAAAACGCATTTCTTTTATTTGGAGGGTTTTTGTTTTTACGCCGCTCGCCCTGGGGTTAAACTGACTTGTTAGGGCTCGTTCACACAGAGCAAATAGTTGCAGAGCTAATTTCCATTGTGTTGAATGGAAATCCTGCTCTGTAGTTCACACGGAGGAATTTCCTCGCTGAACGTTCCGTGGCTAATCCGCTCTCCGCCAGAAGAATGAACATGTTCATTCTTCCGCTAGCGGAAGCCTATACAAATCAATGGGGCTCTGATTTTCTGTTTCAGTGTGGAATACGCGCGTATTCAGTGCGTAATACAAGCGGAAATTACGCGCTGAATCAGCGCGGAAATGGGGGGAAAAAGGGTGGGGAAATCCCAAGACAACCCAAAGGAGGTGATACCAGGGGCCCACAAGAAAGAAATGACAATGTCAGCATGCACACAGCATATGACCACAGCAAAAGTTTCCCAAAAAAAACATACATACATACATACATACATACCTCTGAAATTAGTGCATCTCCATCAATTGCAAAGCGGTAATGTTTTGCCATTTCTGGTCAGCTTCTCTCTGCTCAGCTCTGCTTCTTTTCCTCTGCCAGCTCTGAGGTGATCTGTTCTAGAAAATTCAGGTACCATATAGTCTAGTCTCAAAAGTCTGCAAAATTGTTGTTGGCACCTCCCTCTATTACTCACCGAATACTTGCTGAATTTCAGCGCTGAATGCATGCGGAATCAGCGCGGATTTCTTGAGTATTCCACGCTGAAATACGCAGGGATTCCGCTTACATTCTGCTCGGAATTCAGTGTCAGTTGATTTCAGGCGGAAATATTTCCTCGCGTAATCCGCCCCTTTTGCTCTGTGTGAACGTAGCCTTATGTATGTTCCTCAAGTTGTTACGATTACAACGATATGTAACATTTATAACTCTTATATTATGTGATGGCCTGTAAAAAATTCAAACCATTATTAACAAATATATGTTCCTTAAAATCGCTCCATTTCCAGGCTTATAGCGCTTTTATTCTTTGGTCTATGGGGCTGTGTCAGGTGTCATTTTTTGCGCCATAATCTTTACTTTCTATCGGTACTTTGATTGCGCTTATGCGACTTTTTGATCGCTTTTTATTACAATTTTTATGGATTTGATGCGACCAAAAATGCACAGTTTGTCACTCTGGGATTTTTTGCGCTTGCGCCGTTTTCCCTGTGAGATATGGAATGTGATAAATTAATAGTTCGGGCGATTACGCACGCGGCGATAAACATGTTTATTTTTTTATTTTTATTTATAACATGGGAAAAGGGGGGTTTTTTTTTTTTAATTATTAATAATGATACTTTTTTTTTTTTTTACTTTTACACTTATACTAGAAGCCCCCCTGGGGTTAGGGTTATTCCCCCTGGGGGACTTCTAGTATAAGTACACTGATCTCTCATAGAGATCAATGCTGTAGAGTTACACAGCATAGATCCATGAGATAGGCACTGGATTGCTTCCGGCAGAAGCCGGAAGCAATCGAGTGCCGAGACGGGATCAGCACCATTACGGCGCAGCCCCCGGCCCGATGTGTGGATCGCTCCTCCGGGACAACGATCCACCCCACTAGATACCAGGGATCAGCTGCAGTAAGTAATCGGATGTAGCTGGCAACTTTGACAGCTGCTTCCGATTACTTAATAATCGGGAACGGCTATCGGACCGTGCCCGCTAATAGCCGCGGTCCCGAGCTACGAGCAGCACCCTGGACCGCAGTGGTTCAGAGCAGGGCCGCCGCGCGGCTCCGCTTTGAACATCCCTAGGCGGCCCAGGACGTACAGGTACACCCAGGGTCGCCTAGGGGTTAAAATGCAAAAAACAAAGAATAGATGAATAAAAGAATAAGATTAAAATAATATCTAAAACAAACAATAAATATGATTAAAATAAATACATAAATAAAAATCTAATGACAATTACAAAGAAAAAAATAAAATAAAAAATCAGTAATGGCAGTCCAACCACCACTGATTTGATATTGGTGACCTATAGAGTAAAGTGCAACTTGAGCAAGTTTGAGTCTGTGCAAATTCAGAAGTTTCTGCATTTGAATACTAGTGGCTGAAGAAGTTGGATGCAGCCCTAAGGAAACCAGGAAAACATGGGCTGAATTGGTAATCAAATGCAGAGACTTCCAGGTTTTATCTGCATGATTTCCACAGTGTGCATATACCCTAATAAAATACAGAACATAAATTTATTTATTTTTTTGGGGGGGGGGGACCTGCTTTAAAACAACAACAACAACAACCAACAAACAACAACAACAAAAACATATCCTCTACATCAGGGATGGGGAACCTTCGGCTCTCCAGCTGTTGCAAAACTACAATTCCCATCACGCCTGGACAGCCGAAGCTTTAACTTTGGCTGTCCAGGTATGATGGGAATTATAGTTTTGCAACAGCTGGAGAACCAAGGTTCTCCATCCCTGCACTAGATAAACAAACGTGTCTTAGTTCTGCAGAAGGCATTCACTAATGCTGACTAAGGCCAGGATACTACTCTGTCTGAAATATAATAAAGTGAGCATAGAACTAAACAAACCGCATACAAACAGCGACTCGTTTTCCACCCATGCAGACAAAAACATACTAGAATGCCAAAGAATATATAGCAAAAACACTTGATTTAAAGGTGACAAATATAGAGCCCCAACCAGTGCAGCATGGCGGAATCTGTAAATACACATGATCGCTGCCAAGCATCCTTGTAACTACAATGTAAATATATTCAGCAGATTGAAATATTATAAGGAAAAAAAAAAAAGATGTTTTCCTGCCAGTTCTAATCAGTGAAAACAGCTGCACAAATGTTGCGGCAATCAAAAGACAATGGAGCTACTCAAGAAGTTTTAAATAAGAATGAAGGGCTCGGTAAGGAAACGAGCAGTCATGGGAGGGCCTCCTAATAAGTGTAGCGAATACTTGATCAAAGAAATGATCTCAGCGATTTTGCACATATGGCATGAATATGAAACATTCAGGTTACGACGATTCGTAAACACACTGAAATATTCATGACCGAGGAGCGGGGCCGAGCATCTCATAAATATCCACAAATAAAAGCTCAATTGTCGCTTTGGCTCCAATCATCTGCACTATGTTTTCCACGTCTGACTTTTCAATTCTTGTTTTAATAAGCAAAGGTTTGTAAAAATATGCAAAGGCTAAAAAGAATACAAGCAAGATAATCCCTCTATTATTTGTCAGCATAAATATTACTGTTAGATACGTAGACATTACAGTCGCACACAATGGTGGCAGTTTGATGGCTGGATACGGACCATTTAGCTTATTGGTTCAGAACACTAGAAATACAGCAGCCTTCCCTGCACATGTATTTTTGCCTCTCCACCAATGCCGAAAATGGCCAACTCTACTAGTATTCTAGGGCTACGTATCTTTCTACCCCCCAAAATTTACATTTTCTCACTTCTCTATGGCAGTAAGGCCTCCATAGCCTGTGTGGAGCCCATATCAACACACAGTACTTTGTGTGACATTCTATGGTACCATTTTAGGGTATATGCACACTAGGGAAATCATGCGGGTAACCTCTAGCGGATTCTGTGGCTTGCCCATACCCCCCCCCCCCCCCCCTTCAAGTTCCGCCGGTCCCATAGGCTCCGTTCTATGCCGTCTGCCATGTCAATTCTTTGGATGGACAGCAGAATCTTCCTGAGCATAGAATAGAGCCTATGGCACCGGTGGAACTTCAAGCAGGAGCATGCACGGAATCTGCTGGAAGTTATCTGCATGATTTCCTTAGTCTGCATATACCCTTAGGGCCATTCAGACTACGGAATCTGCACTGAGATTACGTGTGGTGCCTGGCCAACCCCCATCTCCCTTCCCCCATGCGTAGACTCAGCGACGAATCCTGCCTTCTATCAATTTGAATGGGAGGGCTAACGCGTCTCCGCTCTCTGCACCTCTCCATACAAACCAATAGAACATGCCACTATGTTTTTTCTTTGAGAATGACTTCATATGAACAACAGAGGTAAGGTACAGCTTCGTGGACATCTATATTCATTAAACTGACACTGTCGCCCACTTTTTGCATTCTGACTTCTCTACACAGGTCTAAAAGGTAAGTTTTGCAGTTTTCATAGCTTATTTTACAAAATACGTCATGGTGCTTGTTCCAGTAAAAAGTGATCTTTTATGAGCTAAGTGGGCGTGGCTTCACGGCAACAGTGCCACTTAGCCCCGCCCACAACACCACCGTTTGTCCCGCCCCTCCATGACGTCATAGGCACATCGGTCCCGTCCCCTCGCTGAAGCCCCATCCACTTAGCACTTTTTACTTGAACAAGCACCATGATGTATGATATAAAATAAGGTATGAAAACTGATAAATTTACCCATTACATCTGTGTAGAAAAGTCAGAATGCAAAAAGAGGGCGACAGAGACACTTTAAATTATAATCCAAGCAATGGAAGACAATGGTGACAGCTTTCCTTCAAGTTAGTGTCTAACTCGGACAGGTAGACATGACTGGGAATGTGAGCCAGGCCAGAAAACTCACCAGATTAAGAGGTTACCTATTTGGAGACAACTGTTTTGGGGTTATCTCCAAAAGATGTTTTACATATCCTTCTCCCCTTTATCTTTATTAAGCTGGAACATTTATAGACATCTGGATGGTGAGAATGTACAGAAGTGATCCACTGGCTCTAACATCTATGCAAAGTAAACCTCACCCGACCACCGACACAAAAGGAGAAACACGTTGGAAACGAAAGACTTCTGTAAATGCAGCATTATGGCTCTGTACAACTCTCAGCCATAATCCGGTCACGTTCATGTAAAACATACATTCCATTTGCATTAAACAAACCGATCTTCATGGTATGTGTGCTTTGCACAGTCCAGGACATTATATAACAGTTTTCAATAATGGTTATAATATGTCTCTTGGTTAGTTTTGGGAGGGGGTAGGAGTGGGGGTGCAGGTCCAGAAGGAAAACCTCAAACTTTTATTCTATCCTGATGTTCATCCCGAATTCCAGAGCTTTCATCTGCTCCGAGAGGCCCAGGGAAGATTCTTCTCTATTATAATGATTATCTTACAAATTCTATTCAGTCCCATTTAGCAGAATGACAATCAGCGACCTATTAAGTTTCAGGTTTTGTCAAATATCTATTTACAATAAATGACTGTGCTCTACTGTTCTCGGAGGAGCCTTTAAGGAGGAAGGCATGATAATTGAAAGAATAACCAATTCTTTGTTTGTTTTCTACCCCTTCAACTTGTGTATAATGTACATTATTATTAAATTTACTTCTCCATGAGTCACTCCCGACACGCACGTTCCATAACTAGTAGATCTGTTTAGCCACAAGCCATACAACATCTAAGGGATGGGCACCACCAAAATCCAAGCTGTTTGGGGGTTATTCATAACCTCATGCACACTAAATTACATATGTCATGTAGAGAAGATCATTGGACCCAACAGGCCATGGGATTATGGTGGATTATGGATTATGTCACCCATCAGGACCAGACCCTCAGCCTTCTCTATCCAGTCTCAAGCTAGGTCAAAGGGATGCTAGTTCTACTTTGAGAGTTCATCACTTTGCCTAAGGGCCCTATTCCACGGGACGATAATCGTTTGCATAATCGTTAATGATTAACGATCTCAAACGACCGCTATTGCAAAAGACCTGAAAACGTTCACTCATTTCCATGGAACGTTAATCGTTACTTATGATTGTAATTGCGATCGTTTTTTCTTCGCTATTGCGTTCGTATCTATTGCGAACGACCGAACAATGTCTTATTCAATGCGAACGATTTGCGAACGTTTTGCAAACGAGCAACGATAAAAATAGGTCCAGGTCTTATAAAGCGATCAACGATTTCTCGTTCGGTCGTTAATCGTTAACTGCATTTCACCCGAACAATTATCGTTTAGATTCGAACGATTTAACGATAATCTGAATGATAATCGTCCGGTGGAATAGGGCCCTAACTAGTGAGAGAGTTATTTTGCATATCCTTTTCTTCCATAATTCGCAGTGGAGCAGGAACGACCATGAAGTTTCCACACATCTTTATTTAAGGAGACGTAGTGTCCCTTGGTCCTACAATGTGAACGAGGGTACAATGAAAAGGTAGCACTCATCATCCGAAAAAATCTTGTAGCTTTATTTCATCCAAAAACAAAAAACAAACAGGGTGCGGACAGGTAGGTGGTGACAGTCTGCATCGCGGAATACAGCTTCTACGGACCGGAGGTCCGTAGAATCGGTATTCCGCGAAACAGACTGTCACCACTTACCTGTTTGGCGTCTGCCTTAAATATGTCCGCACTCTGTTAGTCCTTTGCTTTTGTATGAAATAAAGCTACAAGATTTTATCAGATGGTGAGTGCTACCTTTTCATTGTACTAGGGCTGGGCGATAATGGCCTAAATCAATATCGCGGTTTATCGTACATGTAGCCGCGGTAACGATAAATTAAACAATAATTATGACACGCCCCTTTTAAAAGCCATACCCGTTTTGAAAACCCCATTTTCCGATGGTAATACAAACGTGAATATACAACGTTTTGGCGTCTCCTACACCATTTTCAAATGCCACTTGAAAATGGTGTAGGAGACGACGAAACATTGTATATTACTTGTGAAGTTTGCTGCATGTTGTTATATGGAATAAATTCACGTTTGTATTACCATCAAGTGCTGCAGAGTATTTTTTACTAGCTGACTTGGTATTCGACTGCTGGCCTCCACAGTTTGTTTAGTGTGCTGCCTATATTGTTTGCTTTATCTATCTATGTATCTATCTATATATACAGTGTATATGTGTGTATATATATATATATATATATATATATATATATATATTAGTGTGTGTGTGTATGTATAGACAGATAGGAGGCAGATAGATAGTATAGGAAAATCCACAGCACTCCTAATGCAATTCAAGGTGCGATTTATTGAAAAAGCAAGTGCAGCATACAGACGCAACGTTTAAGCAGCTATTCGCCGCCATTTTCAAGCTTGAAAATGGTGGCGAATAGCTGCTTAAACGTTGCGTCTGTATGCTGCACTTGCTTTTTCAATAAATCGCACCTTGAATTGCATTAGGAGTGCTGTGGATTTTCCTATACTATTTAAATACGGTCCCAGGTCTTGACTTCTACCTCTCTTGAAGTGCTGCTATTTTCCTGTGATTTAGATAGATAGATAGATAGATAGGAGATAGATAGATAGATAGGAGATAGATAGATACATAGATAGATAGATAGATAGATAGATAGATAGATAGACAGATAGATAGGAGATAGATAGATAAATAGATAGATAAGAGAGAGATAGATAGATAGGAGATAGATAGAAAGAGATATAGATAGATAGATAGATAGATAGATAGATAAATAGATAGGTAGGAGATCTTCTATCTTCTATCTCTCTCTATCTATCTATCTCCTATCTACCCCGTCACTCAGTGGCTGCAGGGGTCAGGTATGGGGTGGACACCTCCTTCCTCCCCCAGGCACGTCTCTCTCTCCCGCACAGGAATCCTCGGATTCTGTCACTCGGTGCTGTAGCACATATATCTGTGTCCTGGACTGAGCATCACACATGGCTGCTTCCAGCACTGACAAAACATAACGGGGTTCCGAGGATTCCAGTGCGGGGACAGAGTGCGGTGGCCAGTGAAGCATGGAGGTGCCGACCCATACCTGACCCAAACTATATATGCGGGAGAGGGGGGCAGGGCTCACCGTGCAGCTTCCAGAGAAGCTAGGAGAAGTGAGCCGCCCGGCAGCAGCAGCGCTGAGCTCACACTGGAGGGGACGCTACCGCCTGTGCGCAGCCTGTCACATCTCCAGCCTTCCTCTCCAGCCCACACAGCAGGATCTTCCATCCCCTGCCCTGCAGCAGTGTATGTGGGTCCTGGCTCGGGAGGTAAACCGGAGCATCAGCTGTCTCGCCTCCACCTCTCCACCCGGGACCCCTCTCTCTCCCTGCACCAGAGCATGCGGCCGCCGGGTGGGCGGGGGGAATACCGCAGATACCGTCCTGGCAGAGTTGAGGTTGGTTAACCGACGCCAGTGACGGTATCGGTATTTTTGCGGTATACTGCCCAGCCCTACATTGAATTTACAAAGACTTTCTACTATTGTGGCAAGCACCCCGTCCTTCTCCCTATACAGAGCTGTACACTGTGTCAGGGTTGGTGACGATCCTTCCACTTGTTTGCATGCGGTATCCATTGATCCTATGTTGATAGGCCCCTCACTAGCCAGCCATCACCCAGCTCTGCACTGACGAAGGGGCAATAACCCTAAAACAGCTGTCTGCAGATGTCTTTCCTTTTCGAGAGATTTTTTTGGCTTGGCATATTTTCCCAGTCGATGTTCTAAGACTTCTAGATGGGGTGAAACACTGACTTGAAGGGACATCTCTTTGCCTAGGTGGTGTAAAAGCTATTTCACATATTCTTTCTTCCCAAGCTGGAAATGCAATCATTAAGTGGTCATCTTTCAGACTAATGTACCCACTAGTGTTATTTTTACAGGTTGTATATGAAACCATTATTCCCATACAGGATTATCCCACACCAGTTTTTGGTCTCTAATCAGAATAATATTAACCTAAATTGGTGTGTGCAAATTGATCTGAACCCTGTCTAATCTACCAGAAAATGTATCTGTCCATGCTCAAAATTTTACAAAATTACAATGACAACCATTATCATCATAACTGTAGTTCATGGTGACTGATCTAAGAGAGGAATTTTTACTATAAGAAAGTTTTCAATCAAACGTCTAAAAAATCTGGCAAACTAGTCAAGATGGTTTGATACGGAGGAGAAAGCTGTAATGATCACTTTATTATTATTATTATTATTATTCTTGTTCATATGGATAGGTCTCAATTTCAGCAGGTTGTGGCCCTTGAAGTAATTTGTGGCATAGAACATGAGCCCAGAACAAAATCTCTCTCAGGAAAAGCGCCTATACACCTCTGAATCGCTCTCGTCCCCCCCCCCCACCCCGCCCCATGAACATGAGGCTCAGCTACAGTATATGTTCATCTGTTGCGAATGGGGAAAGGGGTAATAAGCAGCTGCCAGAGACCTCCAATGTGCCTGACCCTTCTCATCCCCCATATATACATTAAAAGGTTGGTCAGTTCCGGTAAAACTGGCAGCACAGGGCAACTTTTTGCTAATGTGTATGAATGGTCTAAACACCACAGTAACATCTCATCTACAGTGAAAGAATCCTGAAAAACCTCTAGATAAAAAGATGGCTGTCTATACTGACACCCTTTTAAAGGAAACCCATCATGATCACAGAAATGCGTTATCACATCTCAGTTTAGGTACAAACTATGTGATGTCAATCAAGCTGGGAAGGCCGTGTACATGGATTTAATTGGTGATGGTCTAGGTGTGTAAAACTTGTAACAGGTTCTCTTTCTATCACTGCAACAGTCCAATACGTATCCCCATTCAGACAAATGGACCCGACTTAAGAGTTGCATAAATCTCAGCAAATGAAAAGCAATAAAAAACAAGGACAGCGCTCATGGCCAGTGAAAAATATATAAAATTAGTATATGGTCAATATGAATCGTATTCACTTCATGGGGGGGGGGGGGGGGCGTACAACTTACTTATCTACATCCCCCTCCAAGCCAGCGTGCATAACATTTAAGAAAACCACGGTCTGAAAGACACAGGGTTTATTCTATATATCAGACAGTACATAGAAACAATCTTGCAAGGCGCCAACACGTCAACTGTGATCTTTTCCAAGCCTGGTATACACTGAATCATAACCTATATATATACAAAAATACAGGACATAACTTACATGTGTGTATCACTCCCGGTGTGTGGACGCCGGCTCCCCGACCAGAAGTGACGTGCACGGCGTCAGTTCCCGGGATCACTAGAGTTGGAAAAACATAGACGTGGGCATAGTGCCGACGTCACTAGGGTGCCTGTGTAGTATATGTTCGTGTGCGTTCCATTAAGTGAAGCGCACCGTACTGCATACCTTTCCTCCCTTCAAAGACTTCAGCGGATCTCAGTGGGTGATGTGCGTTCCAGCTTGGAACACACATCTCCCAAGAGGGCCTTGCACCAACACATATATATATATATATATATATATAATGTATGTAGGTGTAATCCATAGCCCTTAGACTTACAAGTAATCAATAGATCAATAAATTTCAGCAACAAATTTGTTGCTCAACTCATTCCTGAAACAAGCAAACTTGCCGAAAGATGGGGTGTGCAGGAACCCCAACAGTCGGTATTTGAATCCTACTGCCTGGAAAAGGATGCATCCCGAAGACTGTATGGAAAACATGGATATATATACACCATATCCGTGTTTTCCTGGTAGCGGGATTCAAATGCTAATTGTTCTGGTTTGTGTAATCCAGAACTTTTGGCAAGTTTGCCAATTTCTACTTCTAAACAAAAAAAGTTAAATTCCTGCATAAAACTAAAGATGTATAAATACACTGCCCAAGCATAATTCGCACACAAATATAATGGAATTTCAAAAATTGTACTAAAAATGGTCTTCTAGAAGGGTGAGGATCATAGTCAGAAAGCATTGTATATGATGAAGCTGAAGATCTGTCACTATGGATGGTCTTCAAGGAGGGATGGACTTTTGGAAAGACTTAATTTGTATAAATAATATAAATGAATGTATACAATATATACAAGAAAGAAAATACTGATGCATTTCATCAGAACAAATATACCAGAAAAGATTTCTCGATAAACAGTGTCAGGGAGCTGCAATGAAATTTATTGGAAACCTCAATGGAAATCACTAGCAAATCCATGTATTCCAGATGCAAAGTCAAACAAAACAATGCTTGCTGTATAGCTGTATGCAACACTGTGACATATTAATACTGGTGAATAAAGACTATCTTCTCCAAAGTGGGGCTTGTGATCATCGGCTTAATGGGCCCCAGGCCTGCTGGCATAAAGATGTCTTTCATTAGCTTTCAGATTGCTGCCGTAGACAAATTCTTACAAAACATAATAGTCTCCACTGCATCTGATTCTCCTGTCATCCCGGATGCAAGACTCATTTGCCACACAGTATCATGTTTGACAATGAGAATTTGAAACCAAAATGTATTTTCCTAATTTCCATGAATAATGTAGGAGCCTTGTACGGCATGCGGAGAGGCACTGCCTGGCAGAATGGTGTGTGACAACTGCTTTGCATAATCACTGTATATCCTACCACTGAAAATGGGGATCAGAAAATAACCTTTACGGCTTGGTTAAAAGCAGACGAGGCAAGCATTTCCTATCTGGGCTCTCTTTTTTTTTCTCTCCTCTTTTTTCCCTGCTGCCTCCCACGGTAAACACTACTGGTCAAACAGCTATGTCATCTGTCTATGGAGAAATGGCAGCAGGGGACTGGAAACTGCTTTATCTCTGGTAATGAGCAGCCATTCAACAGGAGTTCAACTTGTGTGTCTATATAATGCCTCTGACCCATGTTCAAAGTTATCCAAAGCATTGCATAGAAAAAAAAATGGTAAAGGGACACTGAACAGCTGCAAAGCCCAAGTCTCAGCCAGCTTAGCCAGCTGACAAGATAGCAACAACCAGATGGTACTGCTGGGGATTGTCTCTCTCAGCTACGGAGGTGGCGATGGGATGGCACAGCATTTTTCTGCTTGGCTGCTTCCAATCATGGCTTTCCCCAATGGCAAGAATGTGCAATTACCAGCACTGCAGGCGGTCCCACAGAAGAGAATGCACCCGTGCAATGCAAAAATAATACATCTACTAGGGTTCTATGACCAGCTGCCAAGCCACACACATAGACGAGAGCTTGGACAGAGCGCAAAGGTCATTAACTTTCCGTGGGTTATTTGGAAACGTATATTTACTCCGTTCAGGTGTGTAAATACCAATGTTATACAATTGTTTATTCTATAGGTGCCATCATTAGATAAATGACGGCATAAAAAAAGAAAATAACTAAATAAAACAGAGTAAAAAAATAAGTATACATACACTATTGCCAGTCTAAAGCCACCTATAAAACTGCCCATACATCCAATCTATCTACCTATCCATTCATTCATAACTAATTATTTCTAACAGGTCATCTCTGTTTATTTGTCCACTTTTGGGAGGAGAGCTAAGGCTGGGTTCACACTACGTTTTTGCAATCCTTTTTTTTTTGCAAAAAAACGGATGAAAAAAACAGATGCATCCGCTTTGATCTGTTTTTCCATTGATTTCCATTATTAAAAAAACGGATCAAAATGGATCCTTTTTTTTTTTTTTTAACGTACACAAAAACATAGCCAACCTCATTTTTGTGTCTGTTAAAAAAACATCCATTTTGATTTTTTTTTTTAATGGAAGTCAATGGAAAAACGGATCAAAATGGATGCACACAAATGCACCCATTTTGCACAAAAAAAAAAAAAAAAAAATGAAAAAAATTGATTGCAAAAACGTAGCGTGAACCCAGCCCAATTTGTATACTATTTCCCATAGGGCATTGCCTGAAAATAAGTTTTCATACATTACTGTAATGAGAATCAGTACCACCCTAAGCCCCGTTTACTATAATATCTCCTTTAATTCTTTCACCCTATTCTAATGTTATAAGAGAACATTGCCTTAAAATAAGTCTCCATACGCACCTGTCTCTCCTCAATGAGAATAAGTATTGTGCTGTCCTTTCCTATATTTTTTGTTTTTACCTACCTAACAACTTAATTCCAATAATATTAGGCTCATATGAGAGCTTTTAAAGGAAGCAAACTTCAAATTTGCAATAAATATAATTTTCTGACTTTGAAGGAATCTTGGAATCTATAGAAATTGTCAACCCCTGCCAAAATTATAATATACTGCCTGCCCCTATGGATTCAACACAATGAGGGCTTGATAGGGACCTGGACCAGCAATAAACCAGTTCAATTGGTCAGAATATTAAACGTTTTTTTTTTCTACTTATCTTCTTGTCTCGAAAGAAAATCTGAAGGCTGAAAAATTTACCCAATAAAAAAAAAAGAATGAAGAAATATTCTTTATACCATTACACCTAGACCAGCTGAATCACTGACGCTAGGTAGGATGACTCCATAGATATATAATGCATCAAGAAGACAAGGTGGATTATTCACGGCTGGGCGGCAAGGTGTGGGCGGGCTCCGTCATAAAAATTACAATGCTGACTAATGTCTGCTGACAGATCCAGAAACACGAAGGTCAAGTTAAAATTTTTATGCATAGAACACGTCAGTACGCGTACAAGGGCACCATTCGAATAGGAGCTTGTAGCCATGTTTTAGGTTTAAAAAGATTTTTTTTTTTTTTTTATAGAAGGATGGGTGCTTTAATCCAAATAGTAATGACACACGCCGGTCCGACATTACTTGAAATTGAGTGATTTGCACGTTCTGACAAGTTTACAGAACTCGGATAAATGGCATGAATGATTTCAATATATGCTCATACTTTTGAACCAAATGGTGAAGGTTAAAATCTTTCCTTTCAAGGGCCTCAATCAGCCACAAAGGAAAACAGTAATCACTGTCTTTTCAGCCGGCCCAACCGCATTTGTCAGCCCTTTCTCCGTCAATGCAGCCCGAGCAATCAACCTGCCAAGCATTCAGAATGGAAAAACAATCTGAAAATACAGGGTATAATGCACCTGCCAGTGAAAATGGCCATTTCAAGAAAAGCTAGTGATCTCAGTGACCCCGCTGAGGAGGCGGTGGTGCAAAGGGGAAAGAGCGCTTCAAAGAAATCTTACTGATCTGCACTCACTAACACACTGACACTTTTTTACAAAGCATGCCAGTTAGGGCTTTTGTGCTTCTTGGAAAGGAGGGAGAAAGCTTTTTGGGGGCAAAATAATCACAAAATGGAAAGGAGGTGGCGGCTGTGGGGAGGAGGTGGCTGAAATAAGCTGCTCATGAGGAGGTGAATGAGGAGGACAAGGACAAGGTCTGCAATAACCTTGGGCTGGAGCCGGAGATGTAGTTAATAGATGCATATGTCTCTAAGCTAAACCGATTCTTTTTTATGTAAAAGGCAGAAGAAGAAAAAAAATAAGTCATAACATATTACAGCAATAAATTTATTAGGTACAGAAATCTATAACAACATCTAATAGCTAACATACATACAGGGGATATATATAGATAGAGATAGAGAGATAGAGATAGATAGATATGTAGATATATACATCGGTCTGTCTATCTATCTATCTATATATTATATCACACAAGCACATACATTAATAAATACACAGACATTATAATATATATATATATATATATATATATATATATATATATATATATATATATATATACATACACACACACACACACATTAATAAATACACATACACACACACACACACATACACATATATATATATATATATATATATATATATATATATATATATATATATATATATATATATATATTATTTTTACAATTTGTAACCCATTTAAGTCTTTAAACATGGTGTAAAGTGAAACTGGCTCAGTTGCCCCTAGCAACCAATCAGATTCCATCTTTCATTTTCCAAAGAGTCTGTGAGGAATGAAAGGTGGAATCTGATTGGTTGCTTGGGGCAACTGAGCAAGTTTCACTTTACACCATGCTTGATTGCACTTTGCAATGACAGGCTGAATTTTTGCATAAAATATGCTGTGAAACCAGAAAAAAAAATTATATGCGCAGTGAAATTGAAAAAAAAAAAAACAATTATTTTTTTTGGGGGGGATTCGTTTTTACGCCGTGTGTCCTATGAAAAAACTGACATGTTATATTTGCTCCTTAAGTCGGTACAATTAAAACGATAAAACATGTATAACTTTTATTTTGTTTGATGGCTTGGAAAAAATTCAAACCATTGTTAACAAATACAGTGGTGCCTTGAATTACGAGCATAATTCGTTCCGGGACCATGCTTGTAATCCAAATCCACTCTTTAACCAAAGCTAATTTTCCCATAGGAAATCATAGAAATGCAGACAATTGGTTCCACACCCCAAAAATAATGATTTATTATTCTGAATAACATGTAAGACAAAAGAAACAAACATCTGAAACAGCAGAATATGTGATATTATAAGTTACTGTACACTAATACAGTCCTGTCCCCTGATGCAAGCCCCAGCCTGAAGTGGATCTACCATGATTTGAAAGCTGAGGGAGACTTCCTGGGTCAGAGTACAGGGCTGTAGACCACACTATGCAGACCCTGTCCCTCCCCCACTCCACCTCCAACCACGTACTGGGAGCTCTTAAACCAAAGCAATGCTCTTAAACCAAGTCACAATTTTGAAAAACTGTGAGCTCTTAAACCAAGTTACTCTTAAACCAAGGTATGACTGTATATGTTCCTTAAAATCGCTCTATTCCCAGGCTTACAGCACTTTTATCCTTTGGTCTATGAGGCTGTGTGGGGTGTCATTTTTTGCGCCATGATGCGTTCTTTCTATCGATACCTTGATTGCACATATGCGACTTTTTTATCGCCGTTTACCGTGCGAGATTAGGAATGTGATAAATTAATAGTTTGGGCAATTACACACGCAGCGATAACATACAAGTTTATTTTTATTTTTATTTATAAAATGGGAAACGGGGGTGGGGGGATGATTCAATCTTTTAGTAGGGGAGGAGGCTTTTTATTAATAACATTTTTTTTTTTTTCTACACATATACTAGAAGCCCCCCCTGGGGGACTTTTAGTATAAGTACACTGATCTCTCATAGAGATCTATGCTGTACAGATATACAGCATAGATCGATGAGATCAGTGTTCTATTGCTTTTGGCTGCTGCCATCACATTTATTTTATTTGTTTGTTTGTTTTTTGTTTTTTTTAACAGTTTCACTAGGCCAAAGGTCTAAGGTGTGACACTTTGCGCCAATATCTGGCTCAAAATTCTAGCACACCTGCAATCATTCATCCTGGATTATAAAAAGCACAGATACTTTCTTGCAAAAACAGCACAACCCTTCTCCTCAGGTTGTGTATGTGGCTCAATTCAGCCTAATTCACTTCAATTGAACTGAGCTGCAAGACCCTCATCCAAACTGAGGGCAAAAGTGGTGCTGTTTCTGGAAGAAAGGGGCCATGTTCTTCTAAGCCTGGATAACACCATTAAAGGACAACTCCCGCGGGACCCCCCAAAAAAAAAAAACACAGACACACACAGACACCATACTCACCATCTCTCCGGTGACGATCGCCACTCGATTCGCCCGCCGTCCGCCTCTCCGTCGCCGCCGTCCGCCATCCAGCGATGTCTCCGACTTCCGGGTCCAGGGGATGGAAAAGGCTGCCAGTGCGCTTGCGCACCGGCAGCCTTTTCATTGGCTGGAGCGCATCACATGGCTTCCAGCAAGCTCAGCCAATCAGGGCTGAGCAAGCTGGAAGCCATGTGATGCGCTCCAGCCAATGAAAAGGCTGCTGGTGCGCATGTGCACCAGCAGCCTTTTCATCCCCATTCACTTTGCATGAAGACGCCGAGGAGGAAGAAGACCCGGACCGCCCCTCGGCTCTGACGTCGTCGTCACCAGATGCCGCCCCGGAGAAGAGGACCGTGACGATCGTAATAGGTAATGTATACATTCTTTAACTTCCGGGGTGGGGGGTCGGGGGTCCGAAAGTGGGGGAAGGGGGCCAGGCCGGGTATTTAACCACATTACAAAGTTATATAACTTTGTAATGTGTGTTAAATGAGCAAAAAAAAATTTTTGTGGGAGTTGTCCTTTAAGTTAACTAATAGGTGTAAACTTAGAGTAGAGTAGATAGTCTTCAAACACAACAATTTAACAGCCAGCGTCCCATAGATAAATCTGACGAATTTGAAGACTAAATCTGAAGTTAGCACATGGATAGTTTTGGTAAATCTTGTCTGGAGTGTAGCAAAAGATGTTGGTTGTTTTCATTCAGCTGTGTATCAATATTAGAGCGGCTATTTAAAATTGGGATATCATGTAAAGCAAGGATGGGGAACCTTTGACTCTCCAGCTTTAACTTTAGCTGTCCAGACATGATGGGAATTATATAGTTGTGCAACAGCTGGAGGGCTGAAGGTTCCCCATCCTTTATACAAAAAACACATAAGGGTAGACCACAATTGATACAGTATCAGGATAGAAAATGAAGGCAAATGGCTGAAAACAGAGCTCTCCATCAGATTATGTCTGATGAATGAAATGGAATTTACAAATACAGTAGAAAAGATAAAGCGACAAGTGATAAAGTGATAGTGGAGTGTGGAGGATCGGATGAATGTGATATACAGTGATTAATCTGCACTGGCCAATGAGATAATGGTGGAACTTTTGCCTGACTTTTTTTTCTTTATTCACAAACATCTATTATTCTACTTGATCTTGAAAAATTAAGGATGTTTTATTAGTCGAAGTAAGCTTGGTGAAACCAGAATGATCAGCTATTACACAGTGCTGACCACCAGCCATCCATTAGGACCTTCCCAAACAACTATCCCTATCTCAGCGCACTAGGCTATTGTAAATGTGATGTGGTGGGGGAGGAGAAGGATGGGGATAATTGTCGCTTTAAGCAGAATTAGGCTGAACAAAGAGGCATATTAAATCCACTTGTCATCATAAAAACCATAATACAACTATGACGTGTAGTCCATCTTATACGAATAAAAGAAACCACGAGAAGAAAATCAGACTTCCATTCATCACAGATCTGGAGAGCGAGTCCACTTAAAAAGAGAAATGAACTGACCAGATACTTGATGAAAGGCGGCCTTCCCTTCACCCACCCATAAGGCAAGAACAGCATATGTATTTCTTTTCTAAATTGTTGGATTTTTGCCAAGATTAACAATGAAAGATAAGGGTTTATACTGTGAATATTGAATAAAACAAAGTATTCCAACCTAATTACTACTGCATATATTTTGCTTATAAATTTGTTAAAGGGGTACTCCAGGGGAAAAAAATTTGGAGAGCAGGAGAGTTTTCTATAGGAATTTACTACTGCTCTGGACAGCGGTGGCAGCAGAGAGTACTGTGCCTGACTGGAATACACCACTTCCTGCAGGACATACAGCAGCTGATAGCAGCAGATTTTGTAATCATCCTGACACCAGATGATTTGAAAGAAAGAAAATTCGCTGGAGTATCCCTTTAAAGGGGGTCTTTCCATCTCAATAAGTTATTCTCTATCCACAGGAGTTCAGCTGCCCCATAGACAAAGAACGGAGTAGTGATGACGATGGTTATGTTTTCACTTCTGGGATTAGCTGCTGTGCCAGTAGGCGGACTCCCACCAGTCTGTTTGTTATCCCTTATCCTGTGGGTAGAGGATAACTTACTGAGATGGAAAAACTTGTTGCCTTCCTAAAAAAATGAATATATATGGAGAAAATCATAGGGTGGTTATAGATAATTCATATGGAATTGTAGGGGAATCTACTGAATTATCAAAATACACAAAAACTAAATAAAAAGGTAGCGAGAAGTGGGATACAAAATTATAAAAACTGTATAGGTGATATATTGGGTCGAAAGAGGGACTCTAGGAAAGATAGCATTAGGGGTTCCCACTACATTATTGACTTAAAGTGATCATGGTGCTTGTTCCAGTAAAAAGTGATCTTTTATCATCTGCAGATTGCGCTGTCTGGGTGGGGCTTCACAGCCGAAGTGCCACAATGACACAGTTGGTCCCACCCCATGACGTCATTGGCTCATTGACCACGCTCCCTCAGCAGCCATTGGTATGGGCCTACCTAGAGCTGGTGGGGCCTAGACCTTTAGGCTGACCTGTTCCAATGGCCACCGATGGGTGGGGCCTATGCGTCGACGACATCACTGGGCAGGGCACAATCCGCAGATGATAAAATATAACTTTTTACTGGATCAAGCACTATCACATATGATATAAAATAAGGTATGAAAACTACAAAATTTACCCTTTACACCTGTGTAGAGAAGTCATAATGCAAAAAAAGGGGGCGACAGTGTCACTTTAAGTCCAGCACACTGATACTTGAATTGGAGATTTCTGAGTAACTGGCCAAAGAGAGCCCAGACCATAACCCTATCCAATACCTTGGTGACAAGCCAGAATGAAGATTGTGAGCCAGGCCCACCTAACTAACCTCCAGTTACCTTACAATCCTCTTCTGGTCGAATGAGCACAAAATCCTCAGACACATTGCAAAATCTTGTGGAAAGTCTGTTACACCTGAAAGCTCTTAAAAGCTCCTGTAGGTGCCCAATACTGTTCTCCATACTGCGTATGTTAGGGAGCTAATGTATTCAAGAGATCATACTATATCTACAAGGCCAAGTGAAAGTTAACTAATGCAGCACAAACAGTAAAACACGTCTTTTGTTTATTTTAACACATAACTACTCCTTTAATGCGGGCCATACATGGGACAAATGGCCCTGATAGGACTGTTACTGCAATACCTTTCACTAAATCTGCAATGATGGGAATGACTTTCCAAGTGAAAAAATGGGTCACTCATGCGAAAATCATTTATGTGCACAATAGCAGATTACTCAGTAATGACTTTACAATGAGTCACAGATCTGTTAAGTCTGATGGTACAAATTTCCATCAGTCGGCACCAATCAATTTAGTAATATGCACATAACAATGATTGATAATGAAACTCTTTTCTGGCTAACAATTAGGAGTACATGTACCTTAAAGGGAATGTTCATCAATGTGTTCTTTTAAATTAAACAGGTGGAGACTTATTTATTCTTAGTCTATATTTATAGTGGCTGGAGCTTTGTATTTCTGATAAAAAAAGGTCCTTATGCCAGATATAGATGGAAGAGGTATCAGTATGTCTGCTACCCCTAGAGGGATTGCAGGAACTTACTGCATGCTGTTTACATATTGGATAAAATGACATGCAATAGGCTATCCTTTGTGGCAATGGCAGTGAGAAAGAATGTTATATTAGTCGTTGTCCAGGGGGTAAGAGAATAAATCAAACAAAAAAAAAAATTAAAATAAAATGGTGTAAAAATAAACAACCTATACTCACCTACCCTGATCCTCCCCCCCAGCTGCCACACCGACATTGCCCCGACCAACTCTGTACCCACAATCTGCCCCCTCCTAACCGCTTATACCTTCCAATAGCTGCTTTTAATCCAAGATCTGTCCTGGGGTCCGTTCGGCAGGTGATGCAGTTATTGTTCTAAAAAATACTTTTAGGGTGCGTTCACACCTACCGCATCCGCAGCTTATTTTTCTGCAGGTCTGGTAGTGCAGATTTCAACCTGCGAGAAATCCGCATATGTGTGCGTTTTGCGTTTTTTCTGCAGCAAGTTTATCGCAACTGAAATGTCAGTTTAAAATGTCTCTTATTCTAAACGGACATTTCAGTCGCGATAAACTTGCTGCAGAAAAAACGCAAAATGCACACATATGCGGATTTCTCGCAGGTTGAAATCTGCACTACCAGATCTGCGGATTTCCGCGGAAAAATAAGCTGCGGATGCGGTAGGTGTGAACGCACCCTTAGGGTATAAACCCACACACCGTATACGCAGCAGATATGCAACAAATACGCATTTTGATGCTGTGTTTAGTTATTTAGATCTAATCTGCTGCGAGTTTGCTGCGTATCGCAGCAGTAAATACGCTGCATATACGGTGTGGGTGGGTTTATACCCTTAAACTTGCAGCCCTGTATCAAATTGGTGCGACCTAGAGTGTCTGTTTTTTTCTATTCATTACTTGTCTAAAAACTGCACAGGTGCCTTAACTATCCAGCACATGTGCAGTGTTCTTACAGGTGATGAATAGGAGAATACCTGCCTGGGGGCATTCCTAATGATGAAGAGTGTGGGGAGGAGGGACCGAGGGGTGGTGCAAGTCTAATGCACAGACACTCTAGGCCACGCCAATTTGACACAGGGCTGCAAGTTTAAAAAGGTGTTTTTAGGACAATAACTGCATCACCTGCCGAACGGACCCCAGGACAGATCTTGAATTAAAAGCAGCTATAAGAAGGTACAAGTGGTTTATGGGGGGGGGGGCAGATTGTGGGTACAGAGTCGCTTGGAGCATCATCAGGAACCAGGAAGTAGCTGAAAGGACTGAGAGCATCTGCGGAAGCTGTAGAGGATTAAGGTAGGCAACTAAGGGATTTTTGTTTTTACATCACCACCCAGACATTTAGACAAACCAATAATGCAGGGGACTTGGAGTGGTTTGCAAAAAAGAATAAGTTACAACTACAATGAACATATGAGCAGGTTAGACCATCATAGCCTGCTGATTTCTAATAGGGCAGGGAACAGTGAGGATTATGCTAACTTTTTGTAGGTGAAATGTTCAGCTGCACTGGGGGGAATCTTTTATCCAGCTGGCTCCTAAACCCCTCATTTACATGTTCCCCCATAATGCCCCACTAACCCCTGCTCTGTTAGATTCTATCAGCAGGATCGGATGGTCTAACTTTCTGACAGATTTAACATGAGGGGTGATTACAATGCAGATTTTCTGTCCAGATTTTGCAGAATAGATGAAAATTTAAAAAAAAATTGTGCAGATTTGCTATTTTTCTGCTCTCAAATTCAGAAGAAAAAACTTAGAAAATGATGAATGTATTTTTTGCCTAAGTATTATGACCCTTAATCCTGGCCCGACCATGGGTGTGACCCGATACGTAGCAGTTTTACACGGGCCATTTTGTTAGTGTTTTCTTTTAGCAGTTTTTTGTTAATTTAAGTAGGGGATCGTAAAGGAAATAAGGTTCACACAAAAGAATCGACTACTTGTTCCACTCAAAGAATGATAGGCTTTACCATGTAGACTGTTCAGCGGTGATCTCGCTAGATCAGCCATACTTTTACCGACAGATAAAAGTCTGTTAAGAACACAAAAATAATAACGCTTTAAATGCATTACTGTTTACTGAAAACCTTCCATAGCCAAAGTGCAGCAAACCCATCTCACACTGACGACCTGAGTAATTATTCCATGATCTGTCTCTGTGATCTGATAGTACAAGAATGTGTCACGGATTCGTCATGCATTTATGCATGACCATCCTGTCCTACCTTTTAAAATGATGTATTCCCCCTCTAGTTATTTTTCATTCATTTTACAGCTGTTAAAGTGCAATGCATAATAGAAAACATAAAACAAAAAGGGAGGAGAAAAAAAAAAAAAAAAAAACTTTGCATGAACTTCCCAAGCTGTTAAGACCCTGGATGTCACGTCGATGGATCAATGAATATTCATTGCCGTCTCCTAAGTGGTTAACTCCATGCTTTTCCTGACAGGAGAGCTAAGGTTACACGCGGTATAGTAAAAATGGCAGAAAAGTAGCGGTTGCCTTAAGCGATGACAAACCTCTTGTCAATAGATGCTAAAGCCTGGTTTAATGAACCGGTGAATTTTTACTTGGAGATAACATCAAAATTGTGATGTATTTTGGTGAGATGGAAAGAAAAACAGCTCGGGAAATTAGGCTGCAGCCGGCAATAACACTATAGAGTAAAATTCCAGTTGTCTGAATAATCTTTTGCCGCGGAGCAGGTTAATCAAAGTTAAATCATCTGTGAAATGGGTGCCTTTTGTTAAGCTCAAGGTGTCTTCATATCAAAGATTTTCGAGCAGGATTTCATTTAAGATTTTGGGCATGCCCCATAAAAAAAGGGAGGAATCGGAGGAGACAGCGGCGTGCGTTGGCGAAGGCATTAAAATATGTATATTTACTTCATGTCTTGCATGTCAAAAAAAAATAAATCTGCATGCAGGCATTCCCAGCGATAACCTACTCTTTATGCATGTCAAGCACAGCCGCTTTACACTTTCCGAGTCGGAATTTAGATTAATTCTGTAAAACAAAAGCTTAATGGGAAAATTAAGCTCAATTAACGAGAGCCTTCTATTAAAATAAAGAATAAGTGACAGGAAGTGGGGGAATACAAAGATAATGTCATTCAGGGGAGCTAATGGGTTATCGCCGCAACGCCTGTGACACGGTTACTTAAGTTATTATCTCAGTAAGGAGGTGATAGAAGAGTACGAGGTGTATCATCAACCGCTATATGCAACGTTTGCTTGTTAATAAATGTATACATTAATGGGGATGTCTGGAGAATTTGTTCTATCTATAGTGGTTCTTAAGGGAGAATAAGGTCATATTAAAACAAACAAAAAAAAAATAATTATATATATATTTATATATATACACACACACACATATATATATATATGTATGTACTCACACCTTCCACTGCTCCCGATTGCAGAGCACTTCCTGTTCTCCATCCCGACACGAAGGAAGTGTCTACTCAGCCAATAAGTGGCTGCCACGAGAACCCAGTGATTGGATGAGCAGGCACTTCCTATGTGTCAGAACAGGAAGTACTCAGCAGCAGGGAGGAGCCCTGTCAGAATGGCAGGAGTAGGGAATAGACGGCAGGTGAGTACATTTGAAGTTTTGTTCCCCACCTATTAAAAGATTAAAAGGGAATCAGTCAGCTGTAATTTGCTCTCACTGCGCCCCCCCCCCCCTTACTGCCTGATTGACACCTGGAAGTAGACTCACGTACAGGAGGGGGCGTAAGAAGGTGGTACAGCTTCCTACACTTAGGAGTTCAAGAAAACCTGTTTGACTCTTTGCACTATTAAAAAAAACAAAAAAAACAACAACATTTTTTCTATGTTGTGGAAGAACAAACCGATATATTAAAGGTATTCTGTGTCTCTTTGTCCTAATAGCTATCTAGTGTCAGTGGGTTGTAACATGAATTGCAGCTAATAGTCTTCCTTTAATAAAGAAAAAATACATCAGACAACCCTTTTAAGGTTCACACGTGGAGGTATATGCTAGGAATATGTCCCAACGTATGTCACAGTATACCATACAGAGGTATATGCTGTCCATTGATTTCCACTGAAAGAAAAATATACAGTATAGGGTCCTGAACTGTGTTTCTATACAATTAAATAAATGGGATGCCAACACATTGGGGGTTCTCGGTAAGATGTTGTTACTGTATGGCTATGTTTCCACTTCAGGAAAAAAACAGGGAAGGCATCCGTCTTGTAGCATAGACGGCTGCTAAAAATGATCATGATTATTATTATTAGTGGCAATCGATTTAAAGAGGAACTATAGCTTACTGGGCTCAGAGGATGAAGGTGTGTCTCTTACCTCCATCCTTGGCACCGTTCTCATGCAGTTGTTAATGTAATTGTGTCTCCGGTAAGGCCATTTGGAGCACTGCCCCGTCCCCAGAGCGTCGATCCACCCCTTCTTATGATTATCAGTGGAGTGGTCTGGTTGGGGACGGGCCAGTCCAATACTCTGGAGGCAATAGCCCTGCTCCCAATGGCCTTACTTGAGATACATTAACAACTGCACATGATTGGTGCTGAGAATAAAGGTAAGAGACATCCCTTCATCCTCAGCGCCCCATGCACAATAGGAAGCTATGAGCAGGTTAGATTCCTCTAACTTGCTGATTGTTCCTCTTTAGCAAGGTGGCCACATTTTCCCGACATGTTCCTGAAATGGGAACATAGCCTATAAGTGTATTGGACATAGGGCTGGGCGATATTGGCCTAAATCAATATCGCGGTTTATCGCATATGTAGCTGCGGTAACGATAATTGGACGATAACTATGACACGCCCCCTTTGTAAGCCACACCCCTTTTACAGGCCACAACCACTCGCCATGCCAAACTGGGGATAGTTTGTTTCAATAAAGTTAAAAAAAGTACAGTAACTCAATGAGCAGCAACCCAAGCTAGGTACACACTACAGGACATGTATATACAGGTATACAGCTATGTGCACACTACAGGACGTGTATATACAGGTATACAGCTATGTGCACACTACAGGACGTGTATATACAGGTATATAGCTATGTACTATAGGTACCCAGAGTATATATGATGGGTATATACAGTATGTATGATGGGTATATATATAGTATATACAGGTGACAGTACAGGGACGTACATTATAGGGGGCTGTAGATGGCACTGCACTGACACGCTGTAAAGATATCGATCTATCGTTCGTGACAGACGCAAATCCAAGGCTGAAGTAGAGGGTGCTGAACACAGAAAAGCCTTTGGCAGGGGGTCCCAAAATACAAAGCAGCAAGAGTCCGCAGCACACCAGCATATAGTGAAGAGATAAGCATGCTTGAAAATGATTCTGGAGTGAATTGAAACGTCGTATCCTGCACCTTATTTGATGGAATGAACCACTCTTCACTACATGCTGGTGTGCTGCGGACTCTTGCTGCTTTATCTATATCTATCTATTCCATCTATCTCCTATCTATCTATCTTCTATCTATCTATCTATCTATCTATCTTCTATCTATCTATCTCCTATCTACCTATCTATCTCCTAATCTATCTATCTATCTATCTATCTATCTATCTATCTCCTATCTATCTATCTATCTATCTATCTATCTATCTATCTATCTATCTCCTATCTATCTCCTATCTATCTATTCCCTATCTATCTATCTCCTCTACGGGGAGGTGGGCAGGGGTGTACGGGGGGGGCGGGCAGGGGTGTATGGGTACACAGGGGAGCGGGCAGAGGTGGATGGGTACACAGGGGGGCCGGCAGGGGTGGATGGGTACACAGGGGGGCCGGCAAGGGTGGATGGGTACACAGGGGAGCGGGCAGGGGTGTATGGGTACACAGGTGGGCGGGTAGGGGTGGATGGGTACACAGGTGGGCCCGCAGGGGTGGATGGGTACAAAGGGGGGCCGGCAGGGGTGGATGGGTACACAGGGGGGCGGGCAGTGGTGGATGGGTACACAGGGGGGCCGGCAGGGGTGGATGGGTACACAGGGGGGCCGGCAGGGGTGTATGGGTACACAGGGGGGCCGGCAGGGGTGTATGGGTACACAGGGGGTCGGCAGGGGTGTATGGGTACACAGGGGGGCGGGCAGGGGTGGCTGGGTACACAGGGGGGTGGGCAGGGGTGGCTGGGTACACAGGGGGGCGGGCAGGGGTGGATGGGTACACAGGGGGGCGGGCAGGGGTGGATGGGTACACAGGGAGCTGCATGCATATGCTCCTCCACCTTGAGATCTGACCGGCGTCCCTGCACACACGACATTAATGTGCAGCGCTCGCCGGGAGGAGGGGGGGGACCGGCACCAGTCCTGTCCAAGCGCCCTTCTCCTCCAGCCGGTGAGCGCTGCACATGTTAATGTCCTGTGTGTGCAGGGACGCCGGACGGGACAGGATCGGCGGGACGGGGGGAGGGCTGTGCACTCAGGAACATTCTCCCCTGGACCCTGCTGCTCCTCCACTTCCCGCGCGCACATCGGCGTCCCTGCACACACAGGACATTAACGTGCAGCGCTCGCCGGCCGGAGGAGAAGGGCGCTCGGACAGGACTGGTGCCGTTCCCCCAACTCCCCCTCCCAGCGAGCGCTGCACGTTAATGTCCTGTGTGTGCAGGGACGCCGGATGGGACAGGGGGAGGGCGGGCGCTCAGACTGGATGGGTGCGGCGGGAGGGCTGTGCACTTGGGCATTCTCACCTGGGCCCTGCTACTCCTCCACCTCCCGCTCTGATTCCGGCGTCCCTGCACATAACGTGCAGCGCTCACGCCGGGCCGCGACTGCGTGCAGAAGCTCTCTGGGAAACACAAAAATACCGCAGATACCGTCCTGGCTAAGTTGAGGTCGGTTAACCGACGCCAGTGACGGTATCGGTATTTTTGCGGTATACCGCCCAGCCCTAATTGGACATGACCAATAATTCATTGCTAAGAATATCTTTACCACTAGCAGTTAAAGTTATATAAACAGTCGAGGTGGTAACACAACATGGTTTTATTGAATGGGCAGGAACATGGTGCTTTCATGTGGTGCAGGCAGTATAAATGCTGGATTTCTCTTACATTGCACAAGCTGTAATAGATGTGTCGGCATTAACAGCTAAGGCAGTGATCTATTTAGGTGAGCAACAGAGTAAATCACCATCTCTGCATGATACTGTAGTCATAGGCCTCATGTTGTGCCTCCTCTGGGCTCTCAGTCAGAATCTATACTGTCACCATTTACTCTAGTTCTTCGCATAAGGCTTTGAAATGATGAAGCCAATTCTTACTCTATTACTTAAAATAAAGATTTTCTTGTATTCCTGGTTGGCATTGTTAGAGTAATCCCTATGAATGGTAACAAGGTGATTTCTAGACTCTCACTGCTCTTTCTATGCCACCTTCATGGTATACAGTTATTTCTTTTTCTCTCCATTTCTGGGGAAAAGACCAGCACTGGGCTGTGTGCCAATACTGCACACAGAAACTTACTCCCTTACTTCTCTGGTCAATCAAAGCCAAGCACATACTCCTCACTGCTATGCACTAGGCAGTGAGCTAAGCAGCTAAAGAAAGGGCAGAGATTACACTGCAGCACTGGATATACAGCAGTACATATGCTGATATTTGCTTATGGGTGATCAGAAATGATAGGGAAGCCTTGATTTACCTTAAATTTACTTACAAGTCACATCAAAGAACCACATTTTTTTTCTGGGACACAATACAACAATAGAACACGGACCATCTAATGTGGATGAGGCCTTCTTTTCCGAGGCCTTCAATAGAAAGCGGTGAATAAGAGCGATACATAAAAATCTGATTTTGTTACCATACTACAATCTCCCATACAGAAGCAGCTGAAAATTCATTCCCACTTTTGTATTTATTCAAATACAAGAACAATGCATTCTAAGATGTCCATAACTCAAAATACAGTGTCCTTGTATTTGACTAAACAATTTTTTATTATTTTCACACAAGTCACCTTAAAATGTACACTAAAATAATCACGCTGATAGTGCCGATGCATTCTACCTTCTTTTCTCCATGAATGATCTTCGAAGAATGGCGTCCTGACAGTTTCTATGCGAAACCAGGGACCCAGAAAGGTGGAAGTGGACTACGTGACTCTACTAAACTAATGGCAGTGCCGTGCCCAGAGCATGACTGCCCCAGGTGAGCAGACACTCTCACAAAATACTCTACCATTCCATTCCTTTTGTGGCATGTCTGTATTTTATGGTCACCACATCCCCAACATGTGTGGCTCAGTAAAAGTTTGTATGCCCCATGAAATCACAATTTCTCCCTTCTTATCATTAGGAACAATCCCAGGCTATAGCGAGAGATTAATAGAAATCCTGCCTGGGGGTGTTCCTAATGAGGAGGAGGATGGGGAGGAAGAAGGGAGAGGAATCGTAGACCTGGGGCACAGACACTTTAGGCCATGCCAGTATGCCAGATCATTCTTTTTTCCTGTAACCAAGGCAATTAACGTATTTACTCCAACAGACAGCACTAGTGGTTTGGTGGGGTGGGTTGGTTAAAGCCAATGTACCATCTGGTACATTCTTTTTAAGTGTTGCACATGAATAGAACGGCACCGGCATGGGAAAGCCGGTGCCGTGGTCCTTTTTTTGAACCGCGGACCGATTCCCGCGCATGGCTCCGGTCTATTACCACGCATGGGCCAGGGCTGAAGCACTGGAGGCGGGCCGGCATGGCCCCAGTGGAAGGAAACCCCTGCACCTCTATGATGCGGTTCCAATGATTCTAATGGAGAAAAAAACGGAAAAATGGAAAACTACTATTGGTAATCCCAATGAAGACCACTAGTTTGCTTGACCTGATAACAGGAAGTAACAGACTGTAGTTAACCTACCATATTTTATGGCTTTTAAGACAACTTTTTAACCCCGAAAAACCTTTTTAGAAGTCAGGGGTCGTCTTATACGCCGGGTATGGTCGCCCCATATGGTGGGTGGGGCTAAAAAATGACCCCATCCCCACCATATGGAGCGACCGTTATAAAAAAAACAAACAGTTAACTCACCTGGGGCCCGTCCCCAGCATCCGCGCGTCTCCTGGCCCATTCTAGCGCAGGCAGTGTGACGTACACTGCCTGCGCCAGGGATCCCCTGAAGCTCTCCCGAGCAGCTGAGCGTCTCATCGGAGACACTCGGCTGCCGGGAGAGCTTCGGGAGAATGAAAGATCCTCCGGAATTACCCGAAGCCTCTGGCATTCTCCCGACGCTTCGGGGATCCCCAGCACAGGCAGTGTACAGGCAGTTAACCCCTGCCTGACCGGAGCAGGGGTTAACAGTCAGGCAGGGGTTAACATTTTCCGGCCTATAAGGCGAACCCGACAATCTTCTTAAAAGTCAGGGGTCGTCTTATCCACCCACTCACCTTATTCCCTGGAAAATACGGTAGATAAAGTAGACTTTAGGTTTAGAATCCATTTAACTCTATGAATGATTGTCAGAGACCATTGAAATAAAATTTCGAGCACAGGGTATTGTTCTTCTTTATGAGCCCTAATAGTCTTCTAAAGATGTAAGAAATCGCTTGGCGATATGCATCTCTCACGGGCGCCATGTGGCGAGCTTTTATCTCCTCGATATGGTGTGTGTTCTTTGTACAGTATCAGGATTTTACTTGTAACTGTGAATCATTTCGGATTCCCGCTGGGAGATGAGCATTATACAAATAAACATTATTATTATTACGCTCAGACACTGAATAAATAAGGGATTTTGTGACCATCTCTATACCATAGCTCACAGCTACGCGGTAACCCCGCGGCAGGCTTACGCATGTACTATGAAGTGTACACATTTTACGGCGCTTGGACTAATCTCAACATTGGAGCCCATTACAATGAGGACGATTTCAGGTGCCTGTCAATCTGTTATTTACAGAATCATCTAAGAATAAAAGGAAAAGAAGAGAGAAAAAAAAGGTACGTTCATTTATTTCACCCCTTCCTTTCAGTTCGGTTTCTTAAGAGCTGTCTCTGAACCCTGGCATCCGATCATTTTATCTCTTCACAACTTAACAGCTTTTAAAAGCAAATGAATACATACATATATAATGCATGGATCCTGTCACATGTGACATTAAATTTTATTTCACAGCCTGTTTTCCTATACCCTGCAGAGTGCTATATAGTGTCTTTTAGTACAGAGATTATGCCATAAGGATTTATTCCCCTTCCCACCAACTAAACCTAAGTATTATTCTGTCTCCAGAAGTGTTTCTAAGGATGAAGCCGACACATAAATGTTACTGCACAGCACTTACATACATATATGTGTATGTACATGTGCTATACTGACCGCTTTTTGGTCTTTGTCACATGGATAGCTGCCATGGTCATGTTTCTATGTACCAGAAACCCAAGACCAACAGCATAGCAATGTATAGATTTTAAGACGTATATAAAATGTTATGGTGACTGATGTTTCAAACAACTTCCCTCTGCCTGATATATCATAACTTTTTTTTTAATTAAGTGATTTACAAATACGCTAAAAAGGTCTAAAATCTTGGCCACTAGGTGTCTCAAATCTGTCTTTGGTAATAGCTAGACCAGGATCGAACACAGGAAGTGGAGACGGGGCTTAGAGTCTGTCTCAAAAAGATGATATAATGTTAAGAATAAAGCGATTTGCTGTGTGCTTCACTCAGCTATAACTAACCACTGGAGAGGGCCTCAGCACAGATTTGATCAAAATGTTTGACATGTCAGCACAACATTTAAAAAAAAGTTTTTACAAATCACAGCGAATATTTAACATATAACATAGGAAGATATGTACCTTCATTTTCCTGGGTGACGGTTGGGGTCTGTGTCTCCTTTGTATATGTGACGGTCTCTCGAGGGGGAAAATCCACTTGGGTAATTTTGGCCATGCCCAACTTCAAGGGGCCACGTCTATGGAAAATGTTTATTAATTGCAGAATAATAAATTATTTATATATATATGTATATATATTTTACATACACACACACACATACATATACACAAATATATACACACATACATATATATTTTTTTTATCACTAACACCCACACAAATATACACATCAATGTGCCCATCACCGTGCATGGAAACAAACACAAAATAATTTCCATGGCCTAAATAGACATTACTTATATGACTACGACAGAAGTTTAGGTTCACATCTGCATTAAAACCCGATAAGCTCTAAAAAGGTCAATGGGGTCCATTGGGTGACTTTGTTATATTTGGTCCATTGGGTCCCAACGTTATATTTGGTATCCTGTTCCTATGACGCTACAGAAAACATTAGCACAGATGTGAACCTAGTATAAAGTACACAAAACAGCAGACTGTAACAAATAATAAATTGCTGTAGTACCCCAGATCGGAGTCAGAGTGGAGCTGAAGAACTGACGGGTCAGTGTCCCAATGCAGAGTCCTGGTTGGTTGGTACACAACCATGCAGCGTTAGCAGAAGAGGTCAGAAGTTAGTTAAGCAAATACAACAAAGTGGTTAAAACTACTGGATAAAAACAGATACTAAAATATTATATAGCAGTTAGTGCAGATAAGAGGACGGTTTTTAACCATGCAGTTAGTGATGGTAACAATACATTCTTATAAAAATGCATTTCTTCCTAAACTGATTCTATAATACGCAAGTAATATATGAAACTTACAATATACAAAATACCAAGTATGTATGTACACAATTTAAGCAATGGCTTTCCTGCTAAGTTGTGTAGAACGTGTGTAGCAAATGCACTAGATCTTCCCATAGAGGTCCCAAAATTACAATCCAATAAGGATATAAAAAATAATTTAAAGTGACTCTGTACCCACAATCTGCCCCCCCCCCCCCCCCAAACAGCTTGTACCTTTAGGCTATGTTCACACTGAGTATGAATGCGTCAATAGTGCGAACCGCGAATATACGCACGTAGTTTTGAGGTTGATGCGTTCGCTTGAAAGTATACGATATACGCCCGCACAGTGCACACTACGTATGAGCTTACGGCCGGATCGTATACGGCGCCGTGAAAAATGAACAAGACCATTGTTTGAGGACGGAAATCTTGAAACTCACGGCCGTGGATTTCCATGCGGTCCCGTACGAAGTACTTATTTCAGCCAAATTGAACTTGATTTTTCGATCCAAAAGGTTCTGTGTGGTTTACGGGGCTGGGCAAAGATTTCCAAGTAAATGACCTGCCTGAGACCGCTTCGAAACAAGCTAGGGAAGCATAACTGTACTACGGGCGTATGTTCGCAGTGCGTACGCATCCGGCCACATGTCTACTTTTCCCACACCCATAGTTTCAGCCGCACATGTACGGCAGCGTAAGACCTGCGTACGGATTCGTATGCAGTGTGAACATAGCCTTAGATAGCTGCTTTCAATCCAAGATCTGTCCTGGGGTCTGTTCTGCAGGTGATGCAGTTATTGTTCTAAAAAACAACTTTTAAACTTGCAGCCCTATGCCAAATTAGCGTGGCCTAGAGTATCTGTGCCCTAACCTTGCATCACCCCTCCGTGCTTCCTCCCCGATCTCTTCACAATTATGAACGCCCCTGGGTAGGATTTTCTTCTATTCTCCTATTCTTCACTTGTCTGAACACTGCACAGGTGCTTTAACGATCCAACCCGTGTACAGTATTCACATAGGTGATGAATAGCAGAAATTGTTCTAGGGGGCGTTGCTAATGATGAAGAGTGTGGGGCGGAGGGACGGAGAGGTGGTGTAAGCCTAGGGCATGGGTACTCTAGGCCACGCCAATTTGACACAGGGCTGCAAGTTTAAAAGTTGTTTTTTAGGACAATAACCATCACCTGCCGAACGGACCCCAGGACAGATCTTGAACTAAAAGCAGCTATCCGAAAGGTACACGCGGTTTGGGGGGGGGGGGGGGGGGGTCAGATTGTGGATACAGAGTCGCATTAAAAGGGGTTATCCAGGATTAGAAATGCAAAGCTACTTTCTCATAAAATAACGCCACTCTTGTCCTCAGATTGTGTGTGGTATTACAATTCAGCTCCATTCTCTTCAAATCAGATCAAGCTGAAAAACCCCACACCCAAACAGAGGCAAAGAGTGGTGCCTGGAAAACCCTTTAAAAAATTCTGGATGGTACAGTGTTAGACAGGAAGCATATATTCAGCTTTTGAGGCACTTTTTTTTTATATAAACACAAAAGATTTGATCTGTCAGAATCTCTATGTTCAGATGCTCACCGAGCCAAGAGAAGCACAACTGCGCACTTCACTCCCCGCCTCATTGCAATCTCTGTTTCAGAGCTGGAGACGTTACAATGGAGAGTGCCCCCTTGACTGCTGATCGTTGTCTCTATTACACTGAACGATAATCGGCCAAATCAGGCCGATTATTGCACAATGTAATAGGGCTTTTACAATAGAGCCAGTCTCCTCACAAAAGGTGGCAAGCTGGGGAGAGAAGCACACAGCTATATGTAGAGATCAGTGGGGGTCTCAGCACCGAGATCAAAACTTTTTAAAGTTTTAAAGTTGATAGGAAAAAAAATAATATCATTACATATCCTAAACTGATCCTAAGCCTTTATATCAGAGCAGAGCTGCATTTACAATTCTGCTGGTTGCTACTGCAAAAAGTAAATTAGACAGAGAGCAAGGGTAATTTGAAGGTGGGTGTTCGTCCAATGTAAGAGTAGCTGATATACAGGCTGGTATTAAGAACAGAGATTTAGCTTCTCCACAAGTCATCCAACAAGTTTCCCGCTTTTCCTGGTAAGGATGTCTGGGTTCATCAGGAATGTACGTGGGTATTCATTCAGCCGTGCCAAATGTCAACCAGGTATAGGTATTGCACAGAGTTTCTTAGTATATAAGTAGATGTCAGTCAGAAATGTTAATTGAGCTCAAGTTCCTTTAGTTCCTAGGATGATGTCTACAGGAACGTGCCCAATAGTGATGTAATCCTAGCCTGGAATGTGGACATCTAATGGTCCTGTATGGTAAGGATGTGTATTAGGGCCAGAACGCTTCCCCATTTAGATGCAGGGAGAAGTACCTGTGAGGTAGTCCAGACGGTGGGTGTGCTATGCACACAGGGGACCCTCTATCCAAACGGCTCCTTAAGGCAGGGTGTAATCGCTACTCTTAAGGCCCTATTCCACGGAACGATTATTGGCCGTATTTGGCCGATAATCGTCCCGTGAAATAGAAGGCAATGATCACCCGACATCGTTCATGTCGGCTGATCGTTGCATCGTTTGTCTTTCAAACATGTTGAAACATAAGAGAAACAGATTGCTGAACTCAGGAAGACCAGCAAAACGACAACACTGCCGGCTGCGCTCAATGCAGTGAAGTCCTAGGTGCATTGCCCCCTGGGAAACATGACTATGCAAAAGAAGAGCCTGTGGAGCCTCATTGAAGAGTCTCAAAACACAGGACTAGCCAGATATCCCTCCAGGAAGGACCCAGCCAAGGGGCAGCTCCTGTTAGGAAACCACCAAAACCACCATATTAAGTGGCCCTATAAGTCAATGTAATGACAAAGGATAAACCAAGGCTAGGTAACCATCCACATACAGCTGTTTCGGGGTGTTGCCCTTCATCAGTGTGGAGCAGGATTCTGGCTAGGTGGGAGCAATGCCTAGTAGAGCCATAAGAGAAACAGATGAACTCAGGGAGACCAGCAAAACGACAACACTGCTGGCTGCTAGTGAAAGCGCTCAATGCAGTGAAGTTGTGAAACATGTTGAAAGACAAACGACTCATGCGGCAACGATCTGCTGCCACCGCTCTGCGGAGTAGAAGCGGTGGCAGCAGACCGCTGCTGTATGCTATGGGCTGCCCGGACGATCAAACGATCACCCAGCCCCCGCCCCCCTCGCACCTCCCTGTGGCCCCTCCCGCTCCCTGCTGCCACGTGGAATAGTGGTGGATGCAAGCAGGGAACGAGAAGCAAACGAGCGCTGATAGCCGTAGAAAAGGGCCTTAAACATGGAAGAACACCCACCTTCAAATTACCCTTGCTCTCAGTCTAATTTATGGATGCTATTTGCCTATTGTTTCACTGTATATATAGAACACATTTTCACCTAACTAACATCTAATTTACACTGTTTACTCCAGTGTTCAGTCTACCAAAGATAAGCGGTTGTCAGATACCTGCTCACTGAGAACACATGCACACCCAATAAGAAGAGGCAGAAAGAAGAGCTGTCAATGGGGAACCTCAGGCCCTCCAGATGTTGCAAAACTACAATTCGCATCATGCTTGGACAGCCAAAGCTTGTAGTAATCGTAGTTTTGCAACAGCTGGGGGGGGAACGTTCGTTCCGGGATGGGAACCTTGCATCCCTCCAGCTGTAGCAAAACTACAATTCTCATCATGACTGCAAACTGACCTGGTATAATTGAAATTGTAATTTTGCAACAGCTAGAGGGATGCAGGGTCTCCATTCTGGCTTTAGTTGTTCTGACGTTGTAAAAAAAATCACCTACTAAAGGCCCTATTCCACCGCTATTCCATGCTTCGGCAGAGAGCGGGTGAGTGCGGGAGGGGCTGCGGGGAGGCTGCCCGCATGATTGCTAGATCGTCCAGGCAGCCCATAGCATATAGCAGCGTCTGCTGCCGCCGCTCCTATTCCACGGAGCGACGGCAGTAGATCGATGCTTTATGAGTAGTTTGTTTTTCAACATGTTTGAAAGACAAACGACGCAACGATAAGCCGACATGAATGATGTTGGTTGATCGTTGCCTTCAATTCCACGGGAACATTATCGGCCGTAACGGCAGATATCTGCCAAATACAGCCGATAATCGTTCCGTGGAATGGGGCCTTTAAAGTGGCTCTGTACCCAAAATCTGAGCCCCCCTTCCCCCAAACCACTTGTACCTTTGGATAGCTGCTTTAAATCCAAGCTCTGTCCTGCGGTCCGTTTGGCAGGTGATGCAGTTATTGTCCTAAAAAAATACTTTTAAACTTGAAACCCGTGCCAAACAGGAGTATCTGTGCCTTAACTTTGCACACCCTCTCTGCCCCTCCTCCCCACCCTCTTCATCATTAGAAGTTCCACTGAAACATTTTCTCCATGCTGAACATTGCACAGGTCCTTAACGATCCAGCCTATGTGCCGGGCTGCCACAGGTGGGGAATAGGAGGCAATCTGCCTGAAGCATTCCTAATGATGATGAGGAGGGTGGGGAGGAGGGACAGAGAGGTTGTGCAAAGTTAGGGCACAGATACTCCCGTTTGGCACGGGGCTTCAAGTTTAAAAGTATTTTTTTAGGACAATTACTGCATTACCTGACGAACAGACCGCAGGGCAGATCTTAGATTAAAAGCAGCTATCCGAAGGTACAAGTGGTTTGGGGGGGTCAGATTGTGGGTACAGAGTCCCTTTAAGGGTCTTACTCCATGGGCTGACCAGGGCCCAATCAACAATGTAAATGAGTGCCGATCTGCTAGATTGGCGCTTGTTTACTGGGCCTATTCCACGGCCCGATAATCGTTTAGCGAGGGCTGCAGGTCTTCTCCTGCGCTCCTTCTACCGTTCCCGCTCGCAGCAGCAACTTCGGAGCGGCCTGGCTGAGCTGACAGACCGCTTAGCCAATCACTGGAGTGCAGGAGAAGCCCTACAGCCTGGTTAGGTTATATATGATATTTTTAAATTGTCAGTCGCCTGCCGCGCATTGCTATGTGGAAAAGCGGTGCGCGGAGGGCGACTGACGACCGATGATTTTAGGTTTCAACCTAAATGAACGATCAGCCGATGACAAGATCATCGGCTGATCGTTCTCTCTATTCCACGGAGTGATAATTGGCCGAATCGGGCCGATTATCGCTCCATGGAATAGGCCCCTTAGTTAGCAAATTTACCAGATTAGATGGCTGGGAGATTTCATTTGTGAAGCCTGAGTACTTGTGAATGCAGCCAAGTTTATTCTTTAAATACTTAACTAATGATTACTACGTTATGTCATGTATACATATAATTGGAATAAATTATAACAAACTGTAAAACCTCCATCTATAGATTCCTAATCTATAGATCCCGGTTAGGAACTTTCCCTGTGGTGTAGCACCCCTCCTCTGATGTAGTCACGTCTGTTTCAGAGAAACACGCAGAATCTGCTAATCTGTTTCTCATCCACTTTGAGATGTGATCCCTCTCCGGCACATGATCCTGAGCAGAACTTGTACATGTTGGGTGTGAAGGATCGGTATCTTGTAACATTGCCCACAGCAGAAAACATGTGCAGGAAATGGTGCTATTGCTACAGGAAGACAGCTAACACGTCAGCTCTTTGGTAAGGAAACAATCTTCATTTCCACTGGGATGTGGTACTGATAGTGTTTCCAAGATGTGACATGGCTGTAATTATAGGTTAACCACAGCCTTAGGCTCAGATGTGTCAATCCATGTGAAGCCCAACATCAGTCTAATAAAAATTCAGGACTGGGCAAACCTGCTTAACCCTCATGTCCTGTGGTGGAGGCCGTTGGTTGCTTCCTTTTAAGTTCTCTATGGGCTGAGGGTTGACATTAAACACAAGCCCCTTGAACCGAAGCAATACCCAATATGCATTGCAATACTGATCACTCTGCAGCATTGGGTATAGAAATTGGGCAATACTCTACCACCAGCCAGTCAGATATAGCTATATTTCCCCATCATACCTGTGTTTTTTTTTTAAATAAAGAATTTCAAGTATTAACTGGGTAGTGTATACCACATACTTGTTCACTTGTAGCAGTGGTTACATAATACCGTCCAACAAAAATGCAATGCACTTTACACGTGGATTAGTCATGTCCTGAGCGCCATCATGTTCACACATCAATCATAGGGACTCTACGGTGACAACTACTCGCTTTTTCTATTGAACTATGGTGACAACCATTCACTTTTCAATGAAAGACGATTGGTTGTAGCAGCCCCGCCGTTGTGCATCTTTAACTGATAATTTGAGCTATACATATATAGATCGATAGATATATACACACACATACATATACATATATATATATATATATATATATGTACATATATACACACACACACACACACACACATATACATATACATATACACACACACACACACACACACATATGTATATACACACACATTCATACTATTGTTTTTTTTTTATCCTTGTAGAGATTTTTTGCTTTTAAACTACCAGGACACACCTTTAAGTAATGCTAATATTCCCATACCTACAGGATCCATATTAGGCAACAGAAAAAAATGGTCAAACTGGTGGGAGAATGGTAACATTGATCTTGTTAAAGGGGTACTCCAGTCGGGAGGCTTTGTTTGAGCATTGCCAGCACTGGGGCCCGCATCACGCTGCTCTGGTCACCCGGTCACGCTGGCAGGTTCATTCAGTCATTTAGCAGCAAAGGCTGGACCCCATTGAATGGCTGAACGGGTATGCCAAGTTCCGTTTGAGACGTTAGCACTTAAAACTAGGGGACCAGAGCAGCGTAAAACAGGCCCCATGCTAGTGCTGGGGTGGTAAGTGGATGTCATTGTCCTTATCCACTCCCTCTGTGGCGATACTCAAACAAACGCCTCCCTCCCGGAATACCCCTTTAAAGGCCTCTTTATAAACAGGAACTAGGAACTCACTTTTTTTGAATCAATGAGTATTGAAGTTGATAAAATTTATGAATGTATGCTCACATGCTCAAAAACCATGTGGATTCACCTTAAAATACCCTGCTCCTATTAACTTCAATAGAACACCTAAAAAAGGGTCGGAAAGGAAGTCACATGTATTGGCCATCAATTGATTTAAACTTGTATAAGGCTGGGTTCACATTGCGTATTTGCGGTCCATTTAATGTATATGTCTTATGAATAAATCTGTCTGGATCCATTTTTCCATTGACTTCCATTATAAAAAAAATAATAATTTAAAGCAGATATTTTTTTTTCTTTTTGTTAGCGTACGCAAACATGTGGTTGACCACGTTTTTGTGTACGTTAAAAGAAACCATTTAAAAATGTATACGATAAACGGACTGCAAAAATGCAGTGTGAACCCAGTCTAAGTCATTCAGACTCTGGGCTGTCTCATACCAGACTTCTCCAGGGAATCACAACCCTTGGAAGACAGACCAACTTCTACAAGACAAAATGAATCGGAGGCTGAATCATTAGATTAGAATTGGGCAAAAGTTACTGTAGATTTGATCAACTCTAATGAGTATCATTCACTGTGAATGTAAAGGCACATATATACACATATGTATATATGTATATATGTAAAGGCACATATATACATATATTGTAACAACAAGGAAAAGGAATAGGCTTTACTTCTTGGTAACTGCAGGTCTGGCACTGTAAAAGAAGCACATGCAGGAGGTTAGTAGGCGTCTAAGTGTATCTTCCACCGATACATCCAGCAAGAATATTGTATCTAAGTCTTGGAGGAACGCAGAATCTACATAGGACATAGATAAATGGGACCCACCAGACTACTAACTAGTCTTAACAGGACAGCAATGGTAGATATCTTCTGCTGCCATTATAATAAAAACAGGAAGAGAAATAAGCATAAAGCCTAGATAGCTATAAAAGGATTTTCCTAAGGATGCATATTTTAAAGGGGTATTCAAACTTAAAGCTAGCTCTCATAGAGAATGACTGGAGGGGCAGCAGACATGCCAAAGCACCACTCTATTCCGAACCAAAGTCAGGGCCCTGTTCTTGTGATTACTGGGGGGTCCCAGTGGTCAGACCCCTCATAATCTTATACTTATCTCTTGTAGAGAGGGGATGGCTGATTTAAGTCAGAATACCCTTTTTTAAAGTTCCCACAGTAGATTTTGTCTTCTTACCCAGTTCAGAGTCATTCTAACCTCCAGAGCTTTTACATTACCAATATCTTATGTTTTGTTTTGACACTGGTCAACTGCTAAGGCTATGCTGACACTTAAAGGGACATCAGCCAAATTTTTCACAATATTGGTGATAAACGTATGATCATCAGGCTCGTAAGTTGGATATTGACTAAAGGGGTCACCTAAAGGATAAGTCCAGGGTCTGACTTTTTTTATTTAAAAAAAAAGCCGGGGAGGAGGTGGCTGAACATAATGTGCACCTACCTCCCCGGCTCCAGCCCTTGTGTCCTGCATCGGTTGCTGACTGGGTGAGCAGGCCTGACAAGTTACAACTCAGGTCCACGTTCAGACCAGGAAGCGGCCCAGCGACCAGAAACCGGAGCAGAGGACAGCGAACTCCAGCACTGGAGCCGGAGAGGTAATTGCTTGGTGTTATTTTCAGCCACCTCCTCCTCGGCTCTTTCGGAATAAAAAGTCTGACCCGGACTTTTTCTTTAAAATGGGGGGTTTTGGTGGTCTTTGTACAGAAGTCATCTGGAGAATATATGGCTAGTCTCGTGTTTTGCGACACTTAACTGTGGTTCCTTGGACTTTTTTTTGCATATTAAAGTACAGTGCTTGGCAATGACTGGATATCCAATTGATAGAGAATGGAGTAGAGGGCAAGTATGTGCACTGCAGCGCCATTCACTGGGAGGACAACTGACCTTCATTCTTGTCATCTGTGGAGGTCCCAATGGTCAGACCCCCACTGATCTGCCGTTAGGATAATCTCTTTAAGTAAGAGAGCAAGAGGTAATTACAATGTTGGTGTCGATATAGATTCTGTGGAAATGCATTCTTGGAAATACCTCACCAATGTTCAAGTAAATTTAAGGAAAAATCAGGTTTTTAGTAAGCAAGCTGGAAGAAAAATTATAGAAGTACTGCTAAACGCAAAAAGTAAAAGCATGCTAACTTACCTGGCTCCAGTCGTCCCATCACCCGAGTCCTGGCTTCCAGCTTCACTGGGGGTGCTCACAGACTTAGAGGAAGGAGACGTTGGCGGAGGGACTAAATAGTGAAACAGACACGTATCCTCTGTTACTATTCGCAGGGGTTGGACCGCTTAAGATGTTTCCAAAGCAAGTTTACATGAAGTGTTGATAAAGAAACAGAAACGGGTAACAAAACCAGAATGATGGCAAACCAAAACGTACGTGGATGGGGATGAAGAATGGGGAAAAAGAAGGGAAGAGAGAGAGTTACCAATCACATGCTGGCTTATTCATGCATCGCATATAAAATGTTGGTGACATAGAGAAGGGGGAGAAAAGAATGAAAAGTGATATGGAAGATATAGGACATTGCATTCCCAGAATGATGTTTGTATGCACCTGAAGCATATAGCATAATTATATATATATATATATATATATATATATATATATATATATATATATATATATCTGCGCACTAACCCACATCTATAGTACTTACTGATGGGCGAACACAGCAATACAACTAAGTGATCATACTGACAGCTAAGTTTTCAATGCAATAAAAAACTTAAATTTTATAAAAATAAAATAAGAAAACATCAAAATTGGTGCATTGTGGTATTTTTTTTATTTTTTAAATCCTGCAACCAGGGTCAATAGGGAAATATTTTAGTATTTGCCATTCTTTTTCAGGGCATTAGGGAATTTTTCAGCTTCTTGGCAGTTTTGCAAAATCACAGGATGAGTGTTAGGAGTTTTTTGGTGTTTTTCCTCCCACAGACTTCTATAGGTATAAACAACCAGGAAAAAAAATGCTATGTCCATATATAGATATTGGCTTTTTTTTCTGGTATTTCCCCTCCCCACCCCAATTCTTTAATACAAATCATGAGTAAAGAATCACATGATCTTAATAGAAAAACATGACAAAAAAACTATACTAATGTACACTAAACAAAAAAAAAAACTAAAAAAAAATGCTGTAAAAACTGATGGAATTTTTTGTGGCAATTAAAAAAAAAAAAAAATCCATGATAGCCTAAAATCCTTCTTGGTTATGACTACAAAAAGGCACTAGCCCTATATTCATACACACATACTGGGATATCACATTTGGCAATTTCCAACAAAAACTATCAGTTGAGGAAAGAAGTGCTGGAAACGAAGGAAAGATGTGCAAAATCTTCCTTATATACCCTGAGTAGTTTTATGTGTATGTAGAATGGAGGAACACCACTGGATCTATACTTCATTCTGTATAGTCTCCACTTTACTCCAACAATCTGCACTTGGACAATAGGGAGATTTGTGATGCCTGAGTATTAGGATATTTTATAGGTTTTCAAATATTTTCATTGTCTTTCCAGGATTGATTTCATATGACATAAGTCAGGGTGGCGGGAGGATAGTAATACCATCTGTATGCTAATGGTGTGGAGTGTTACACTTGCTCAGTTGTCTCGCACGCTGACAGAGCTCAGAGGAAATCTATACCGCACTTTACCCTCCCCTCTAACTTACTGAAGAGTCAGCCCTGGGAATAAATTATGGTTAATTACGGCAGAGGATCTCATCCAGAATTACGCTGCACGCTCATCACTTTATTACAACATATAGATGTGTTTACATCCACCAGCCATAACATTAAAACCTCCTGCCTAATAATGTGTATGTCCCTCTTAGGTCTCTGTAGGTGTTCTGTGGTATCTGGCACTAGGACATTAGCAGCAGATCCTTTATGGGCTGTATGTAGTGAGGTTTGGCCTCCATGGATCTGAATTGTTTTTTTTTTTATATTTGAAAGATGCAGAATAAAACAGAATTGGGAACTGTTCCTCAAATTGTAGTCATGTTCCTCAAATTGTAGTCAAGCACCTTATTCTGCTGAAAGAGCCCACCGCCTATATAGAATCCCACCTAAAATTTTAGACAGATGGCACACACTGGGCACCACCTAAACAAAACTGGAATATTGAAAGCATCAGTAACAGAGATGAGTGTGCTGAAGTCCAATTGTTCCGCATAGGCTATATGCATGTTTTCCCGGACTCCCTAGGGCTGCATCCAACTTCTTCAGCCACCAGTATTTAAATGCCGAATGGTCAGACTCGTGCATGCTGGAGATACACTCAACTATAATGATTAACATTATGGTACATTGGCGGTGTTATGCTAAGGAAACCCCACCCATGATGGCTATGTATATTGGAGCTGCTGCCTGGTGTACTCCCAGGATATGAAACGCTGATATGCAACACAAAATAACCCAGATAAGAAAATTGGATTGTCCGGGTAAGATGGAAATAGTAGTTTTATAACAGCTGGAGGGTCCCATAATAGACACCCACTGTTCTTTCGTCATCAGATGAACAGCGCCACTATGGCATTCTGACTTTAGGCCCTTTTACACAGGCTGGTTATCCTTCATGAAAATTCCTAGGAACGCTCATTTAAGCAATAATCGCCCCGTGTAAAAGCGGCAGCTATGAGGCAATGAGCAAGAAAACATCCGCTCATTGGCTGACTTGACCTTTTTGTGCGGCTGGTAAAACCATCGTCATTGGCCGCACATTTATCACTCTAAATACATGTACGGCCGATAACAGTGCATTTAAAGGGTCACACGAATGATACAGCTATCGCTCGTGCGTACCTACCCTTGACTGACTGTGCCGTGTAAAGGCACTGCAAGCCACACGGCTGTATTTCGTGTCATGTAAAAGGACCCTTGTCATTATTTCTAAGATACTCAGTTATTCACTTCACCTGTGGTTGGTTTTAATGTTATGGCTATTGAATGAATGCTTGTTTTTGTGTGCACACATGTGTAAGTGTGTTAGTGTATCTGTACATTAATATATATATATATATATATATATATATATATATATATATATATATATATATATATATATATATATATATATATCTTAATACCTATGACCCCTCTATCAATTGTCATCCCTTACGTCATTCCATGTAGGGTCTCCAATAAATTTTCCCTATATCAGCCACAAACTAGGGCTAATTTCATAGAAAGTCATTTAACATACTAGAATAATACATACATCTAGCTCCCTCTGAAATCAGATATTGCTATTAAAGGATAATGATGGTTTTAGCTGCTACTAAATAAAAGTGTACGCTTAATGTGAATGTTTGCAGACTAATGATTTTAGACTTTTAATAATACTCTAAGGATTATTTTATTTAGCTTTTTCTTTTTTTTAATGTGACTTGTGGCCGAACAGATTTTTCATGGCTCTAGGTCAGTACTGCCATCTAGTGGTAACGTCAGCTTCTCGCACGAAAAGAGGATCTGATAAAAAACAGACCTATTAGCATCAGGGCATCCATAATACTAGCGGCCCAAATCCAGATCACTTGGCTGACAGGATGCGCTAGCTGTATACAAAACTGTATTCTCGATGCAAAGGCTATGTACACATAGCTAAAGCTTTGGCTGTCCGGGCATGATGGCAATTGTAGTTTTGCAACAGCTGGAGGGCCTGAGTTTGACATCTGTGGCTTATGGGAACTAGGTTATTCAGCTATATAGATTGTAGCACATATGTGAACCCAGCCTTATTACACATATAACCCTTTATAAATGTACATTATGGGGGAGATTTATCAAACATGGTGTAAAGTGAAACTGGCTCAGTTGCCCCTAGCAACCAATCAGATTCCACTTTCTATTTTCCAAAGAGTCTGTGAGGAATGAAAGGTGGAAAATTATACAACTTTGTAATGTATGTTATGTCTGCAAATCGGCCCCTTCCCGTGTCCCCCGCACCGCCGCACGTGTACCCGGAAGTGTGGTGCGATATACATACCTGACGCGTGTCGACCCCCGTCTTCTGTCGATGCAATCTTCGGGAGGTCGGGCGACTCGCTGCAGCAGTCCCGCATGCCGGCCCCCTCAGGTATGTATAGCGCACCACACTTCCGGGTACATGTGCGGGGGTGGGGGGACACTGGAAGGGGGCGATTCACAGACATAACATACATTACAAAGTTGTATAACTTTGTAATATGTGTTATTCTGTGAATAATTGCTGAGCGCCGCACTACCCCTTTAACAGCTAAAGAACCAGGGTTGGAGAGCGCTGCTCCAATACATTACGTTATTATAGGAGAGGTTGCCGCTCTCTAGCTGTCAGGCTGATGCCAGCTGTTTTAGGTCACCCTGTAACTACAGTCTATGACTATGGCTATAGAATGACCTGGAAATAACATGTGACGAATTCTTACAGCTCTGCAACTTTTTCCCCGATAGGAAATAATAATAGTTGCTTGCAAAATGAAAGTGTGGTCATAGCAGTAGTGAAAAATCTGCTGCCATTAATGCAATTAAGCAACCTAAGCTTTTATGTGGCTGCAAAGTATGAGGACTAGGAGAGGTATATCGAGTGTAATGGTGATCTGGTCCTGGAACAAGTCATGGCATGAGGTCCTATTATGTCTGTGTGGAACTGGTCCAATTCAGAAACACTGTGTGCCAGTGCTTTATAACCTGCGGCTCTTCACCTGTTGCAAAACTACAAATCCCATGATGCCCTGATAGCTTTCAACTCTCCTTGCATATTGAGAGCTGTAGTTTTGCAACAGCTTGTTGAGCTGCAAGATGAGGATGCAGCGTAATGTGTTAAGATTAGAGATGAGCGAACCTGGAGCATGCTCGAGTCCATCCGAACCTGAACGTTCGGCATTTGATTAGCGGTGGCTGCTGAACTTGGATAAAGCCCTAAGGCTATGTGGAAAACATAGATATAGTCATTGGCTGTATCCATGTTTTCCAGACAACCTTACAGCTTTATCAAATGCCGATCGTTCGGGTTCGGATGGACTCGAACCGAACCCGATTCGCTCATCTCTAGTTAAGGTATAACTAGTGATGAGCAAACTTGCGGAACGTTCGGGTTCTGAGTTGGTATGTTGGATGCAGCCCTAGAAAGTCCTGGAAAACATATGGCCATAGGTTGTATCCAGGTTTTCCAGGACTCCCTAGGGCTGCATCCAACTTCTTTAGCCACCAGTATTCAAATACCAATGCGGAACCCGAACGTTCGGCTAGTTTGCTCATCACTAGATATAAGTCTTAATACGATCTAGTCTTATCCAGCCATACCGGGCCCGGCAGGCGTGTGTCCATTGTTTATACAGAGGGATACAAAGAAGCAGAATCACTTTTAAGCTGGAGAATCCCCCATTGAAGGAAAGGAGGCACTGACTGCATCAATAAGACTCTGTATAGTCTTTCAGAAGTGCTGACAGGTTACATAGGATTTACTAAATCATTTCCATTTAAATCCCTTTTTCCTCCTCCCTGAAAGAGACAGAACGCCTAGTGCAAGCATAATGAGGCATGAGAAGATTAGCTCCTCACCGCAGGCGGACATGATAATACAAGAAAGTGTTTCTGGAGACATGACGGGACTCTGACCTCCAGCTACACCTCCCTGTGCATCACAAGGATGAAATGTATAGAAAATATATTGTGCATAAACGGGATGCAAAACGTCCTCCAATGTGACGTCTTACATTACTCATGTGCCTTGTGTCAAATGTTAGATATAAAAGGGCCCATAAGACTGACTATGGCTTATACACAGCACTACCTCTGCTTACGTATACCACTAGACTTAGGAGGAAACGGGTTGCTGTGGCCGCCCAGAATACTGAACATGTGAAGATCTATAGAGTGCTCCAGTGATGTGAGGTCATGTACAGCGGTAACATAGAGATGAAGTCAATCACTGATCATGTGTAAAACATGAACAACATGGCAGGAGGGCATCCAGGCCAGTGATTGACTGCGGTATCATGGGCACAACTTTCAGATATGCCATGGCAGCAGTTCTGACTGAATACACTGGAGCAGGGTGTGAATTTAGGTGTGTTTAATTTCTTTTTTCTTTTTTTTTGTTTAAATCCCCCATTTCAGATTATATGATTTAAACTAAAAAAAACAAACAAAAAAAAGTCCTCGTTGACTTTAATTGCCCATTGCAAGTGCAACCAATCCAAGCAGATATGCAATATCGAGATTGGCTGGAAATATGCTAATTGCTGCTATGGCCATGGGGGGGGCACTGTCCACTCATAAACCGTAGCGGCCACTGTAGAGGAATGGTAGTGTAGTGTGACTTAGTTGTCTATGTAAGACATTGGGAGCCAAGTTCCTGAATCTGTCAGCCACTATATGGATTAGTGTTATGGTTGGAAATGGAATTGGAGAGGGTAAAGCTTATGAATGTACCCCTTTAAATATTGTTGTATATACTGTATGGTGTAGAAGATATATGCTGAGCGGTTCTGTATCTTGCTTCCTGGGTGCAGAATAGGTATCGCTTGGATGTCATTCGAATTATATGTTGCTAAATATAAACTATTTCTGTACAGTTCCTGAGGATAATCATTATGTGCCTGAGACTGCATGGGGAAAATGAAGTTTTATTTCGGTAGGTACATATTAAATTACTGCAGAGAACTAATCCTGTCTGAAATGATCTCCATGTGTAAATCCTGGCTGCCAAATGTAGTGAGCTCTGCAAACATGGGAGCGAGCACTATACATCGCTGCACTTCCCAACTGTTCCATTGTTGGGAGCGGGCCCCGCCGCACTGGCTGTGTATTTAGGTCATCTGAAGAGGGGACAGATAAGCAGTGTGGGGAAATGAAGTGCGGCTGGTTCACAAGAGCGGCCCTGTTCCCAGTGACTTGCCTTCTAATCCCCAGTGGGCCACCTGCAGAGCTGCCTTCAGCCTCAGCCCATTCACTACCAGGACGGCACTAACAAACCAATTATTGCTGGTGGGGAGGCAGACACCTGGCCAAAAGTGACTATCCCTCCACCGACGGCTCAATACAAAGAAGAAAACAAGGTTTAAGGGAGGCAGTGGTCCATGTAATGCCTTGTGTTTTGCTCTGAAGTGCAAGAAAAAACACCAGTGCTTTTTTTAAAGTAAGGGCGTGTTCACACAGTGTACCTGTAAGTGCATTGTGAAGCATAAAACTTTCCAGATATACATATGCAATGTGTGTCCCATTGAATTACATTTAATTAGATGGGAAAACACTGCACAGCTCACGTGTCATTTTATTTACATGTACTTACAACAAGACACAACGCAATACTTTTTTTAGGGCCCTGCTGATAATGCGTTTATGTGCCATGTTTAAAGGGGTAGTTCCCCCCAAAAAATGTATTTCTAATCAGCTGGTGCCAGAAAGTAAATTACAAAGAGATTTGTAATTTATTTCTATAAAAAAATCTTAAGTCTTCCTGTACTTATCAGCTGCTGTATGTCCTTCAGGAAGTGGTGTATTCTCTCCAGTCTGATACAGAGCTCTATGCTGCCACGTCTGTCCATGTCAGGAACTGTTCAAAAGCAGTAGTAAATCCCCACAGAAAGCCTCTCCTGTTCCTGCTCTCCAGTTAAAACTGTCCCCAGGATGAATGGCGTTCATGGCAGCTACATGGCCACTGCCCCACTTATTTTCTATGGGCCTATAGAGTTTTTAGGTTTGGCGGGAGCCCCAGTGGTCAGACCCCCACTGATTTGATTGGTATAACCCACTCTATGGATAGGGGATAACACCTTTAAAGGGGTTATCCAGCGCTACAAAAACATGGCCATTGCGGTTGCAATTAAGCTTCATTTACTTCAATGGAACTGAGTTTAAAAACCCCACCCAAACTGGAGACAACAGAAGGGGGAAAGTGGCCATGTTTTTGTAGCGCTGGATAACCCCTTTAAATCCTAGCTCCATATTATTATAGGCTCTATATTTTACCCTGACTATATCAGTGATTACAATTCATTGACCTTTTTATTTTGCATTTTAAAGTCGAGAAAGTTGCTGTATGAGGATTGTGCAGGCAGCATTACCATGAAGCAAGCAAGCAAGCAAGTAGCATGCAGTTAAATGGAAGGTTCAGGGTCCTTACCCAGCGGGGGCTCAGGGGTGATTCCCATGCTCTGGAGTAAGGCTTCAGCTTCTCTCCTCTTTTTCTCCAAATCAGACTCTTCCTGTGGAGGGGGGGCATCCTTCTTCTGATCAGACTAGCAGGAATAAAAAGGAAATGTTCATAGAATGTAGCACTGAATTCATCTCCTAGGAGCGGACTTAGTTCAATGAAACTAGAACATCTACAGCAGGGATCTCAACCTTTGGCTCTAGTGAAACTATGACTCCCAGCATGTTTGTTGTGTCGTTTTAAAGCGAGGACATGAAGAAATCACTGGTTGGGGATTTGGGGTAATAACAATTCCTATAGTATTAATTATTATTAATTAATTAATTAATTAATATTAATACCGTTCCTAGAAATACAAAATTGACAAGGACTATTTTTTTTACACACTTGATTATTATATATATATATATATATATATATATATATATATATATATATATATATATATATATATATATATATATACATACACACACACACACACACACTAGTGAATAGTATAAATAATTTAATGACATATGTTTACTATGGCTGATCACCATAGCTTGTGTTGTTAAAAAACAGAACAAACCTAAGTGTCTGGCGCCCCCTGCTGGAGGCATCAATAATTACAGTGAAGCAGCAATAATGGAATTAATAATTGGTAGCCTACAGAATTATTTTGTAGCATATTCACATATCTTACAATAAAAAAATAAAAAAAACTTTTCCTAGCAATCTGGACTTTTTGTGGATGCTCTTCTATCGGTACATGTCACCTATTTATTGCCAATCCTAAAGTAGATATTACCCTGGACCAACCATATACAGTACTTAAAAGTTCACTGATGTTTGGAGTCAAGGCTGTGAGGCCGGCTCCATTCACTTATATGGTGGGTGGCAGGCAGAAATGATGTGCAGTAATGACAACGCTTTTAGGGTCCGTTTACACAGAAAGATTATCTGACAAAGATTTGAAGCCAAAACCAGGAATGGATTTGAAGAGGAGAAATCTCAGGCTTTCCTTTATGACCTGATCTCTGTTTATAGTCCATTCCTGGCTTTGGCTTCAAATCTTTGGCAGATAATCTGTCAAATAATCTTTCTGTGTAAATGGACTCTTAGTTAGTGGTTTCCTTTATTATCAGAACTAGGCGGGATCACTGAGGTCACACCTACACCAGTCTAACAGTGACAGCCTATCCTAATAATACACCAACACTTTAAAAGGTGGTTTGTACACATGAACCTGCTTATTGTTTGTTTTTTAAAGGGGTGTTACAGGATCTGTGACCACATATATTATATACCTATGCCAGGTATATAGTATATACTGATATCAGGCATTCACTGAGCTTTCACTGTGTCTAAAGACCATTTGGACATTAGCATTTCAAAGGCCCCGAGTCCAGCAAGAAGCTAATTTAACCAGTTGGTCAACATTCTCCATTCCCCCACTGTAAGGTATATGAGTGGTCTTAGGGTACTATTACACGGAACGATTATTGCTCCATGTAATAAATACAACGATCATCGGCTGATCGTTGATATAGGTTTGGACCTATTTACGTCGGGCGCCGACCGCGGCCCGCTTCGTGTAATAGCGGTGCGTGGCCGGCGACTGACGATATACATTACATATCCACGTTCCAGGGCTGCTGCTGCGGTCTTCTTCTCCCCGGGTCCTGCGCGCTCTAGCTTCAGAGCGGCCTGTCAGCTGATAGGCCGCCCGGCCAATCACAGGCCGCTGTGGTCCCGGCCTGTGATTGGCTGAGCGGCCTGTCAGCTGACAGGCCACTCTGAAGTTAGAGCGCGCAGGACCCGGCGAGAAGAAGACCGCAGCAGCAGCCCTGGAACGTGGATAGGTATTGTATATAGTTAAGCAAGGACTGCAAAGACATCGGTAACAATGTCCCTGCAGCCCTTATTTAACGATTATCGGGCTGTGTAATAGGTCCAGTAAACGAGCGACAATCTAGCAGATCGGCGCTCTTTTACAGGTATTATCGGGCCCCCATCAGCCCGTGTAATACCACCCTTAGGGTGGAGTCCATAGATGCGTTGGGACAATTCCTAGGGGATATAACCTATGTAATACTCTGGGCTCTCTCTCTTTCCTGCGGCCCTGGACCAACAAGCACTTAGGAACAGGTATAATATATGTGGGCCTTCTGTGTGTGTATATAGTAATATAAGTATAATAGCATTACAGTAGACTGTATATGTGTACATATAGATATTCTAGGTGTAAGAATTTCTATATGTACATGTACTAGTGGTCAGCTGCTGGATGTGGCTTTGATAGTAAGTATAGATCTAGGATACGGTGTAGGATCTGGATATATGTTATACTGTATATACATACACAGTATTGGTCACATGGTGATTGGTATCCAGGGGGGTAGGAAAGAAGGCAGCTGTGTGTGGTTGTGATCTCTATGTAATGTATTGTATCTGTATATAATGTATAGTGTCCTTGTCATCTTTATGTTATTAGTAAAGTAGTTTTATACATATCAGCGAGGGTTGTATGTTACTCCAGTAGTGAGAGAAGGACTGGTGGGTGTGTACACTTTATATAATACAGAGTAAGTGGCCTATACAGGAAACAAAGGTACCAGACTAGGAGCGGACCAAAGGGACTAAGATCCACAAACCAGAATTATCCTTTATTAAGGGGTCTTACTATTTTAAAGGGAATGTATTACAAAAACCTCATAGGTAATACACTGTACAATTGGAAACCCTAACAGCTGTAACTATGTGCATAATACTGCTGCTTACACCACCCACCTACAACTTTTCAGGCACTATATTACTTGGGGACATGCTGTAAAAAAATTACTTTGGTGAAGCCCAATACGTACCAGTTGTTTTCAACAGGAATACATGGCACAGTGTGCATTGTGTTACATATATTTTTGAGAGTGCCAGAATAAGTGACATCACTTAGGAGTGGGCGGCTTTCATGTCTAATGTATATAGTCACCCATAAATAATGCATACCATGCAAGGACAACATGTTATAGATCTTACATTTAAAGGAGAACTCCGGGCTGGGGTGGGGGAGGATGAAAGAAGTAACATGCTCCCCCCCTCCCCCACTCCAGTGCTGGTGTCCCACCTGGAACCCTTAGGCTGCATTCACACGTTCCGGGAAGTTGTCCGTGCTCACAGATCCGTGCGCACGGACAATTTTACAGCCCATTGCTTTCTATGGGGCTATTCAGATGTTCCGTGATTTTACGGATCCGTGCCGTTAAAAAATAGGACATGTCATTACTCGGAACGGATGCACGGAAAGGATTCCCCATAGAAATCAATAAGATCCGTGTTTTTCACGGATGTGACATCCATGTTCATCCATGAAAAACACGGATGTGATGTAATCAATGTCATTTAAAATGCTCTAAGACAGTTCTGTGAAAAAAACGGACACGGATACAAAACGGATGCAAAACGGACTGTTTTGCACAGATCACGGAGGTTGCTGCCAGACCACAATCACGGACTGGGAAAATCACTGAACGTGTGAATGCAGCCTTACTGGCAGAGCGGGCCTAACACGTCATGTCCCAGGTCCCCGCTCAGACCCAGAAGCAGCCGGGAGCAGAGCTGTAGGATACCAGCACCAGCAATGGAGCGGGGGAGGTGGGAGCAAGTTACTTCCCCCCCCCAAAAAAAAAAAAACAGACATGCACAGAAAATATACTTACCATCCCACCAGTGACGATCGCCATTCTAATCTCCCGCCGGCCGCATCCCCGCCATCTTTGGCCCCCATCCTCACTTGCGGGTCCGGGTGCAGTGAGTGGGAGAGAAAAGGCTGCTGGTGTGCATGCGCAACATCAGCCTTTTTATTGGCTGGAGCGCATCACATGGCTTCCAGCAAGCTCAGCCAATCAGGGATGAGCAAGCTGGAAACCATGTGATGTGCACCAGCAACCTTTTCATTGGCTGGAGCACATGTGCACCAATAGCCTTTTCCTCTTTCATTCACTGCTATGGAAGACAGCGAAGAGGAAGAAAACCAGGACCGCCCCCTGCTGTGACGACATCAACCCAAGATGGCCCCCGGGAAAGGAGGATGGGGTTGACAGTGTTTTGGTATGTACACTTTATTTAACTTCCGTGAGGAGGGGGGCAGACAGCTTATTAACACACATTACAAAGTTATATAAATTTGTAATGTGTGTTAATTAAGCAGAAAAACGCTGCACTACCCCTTTAAGAACGCAAAGTGCTCTACTTGGGCATCTCTGGCTGCTTCATAGACAATTAATGGACCATAATACCCATGAAGTGCCCATGAAATTACAACTCTGGAGCATCTTTGAGCTGTGCTGTACCAGTCCTCATGGGCAAGATGAATAGCAAGGCCCAGCTGTAATTTATTACATTTCCTGGTAGGACAGCAATGACAAGAAACTTACCTCCTTCTTTTTCTTTTCTTCTTCTTTCCTTTTTTTCTCTTCTCTTATCTGAGCCAAACGCTGCTTCTTTCTCTCCAACTCTGCTTTTAGTTCACTTTTGTCAGACATGTTGAGGAACCTGGATAGATGGCAACATGAATTAGAACATGCAGGTGTCAGACAAAACCCAAAGCAAGCCCTTGTGCACACAGATGTCTAATTCTGTAGAATTGGTGGCTGCAGCAGTGTCCCACCACAGCCACTAAAAAGTGCAACAGCAAGCGGCAATGGCCAAGACGTATGGTTAATATAGACATTTAGAATTGAAAAACTGCTATAGAAAAAATTAGTAAAAAATGAGGTTGTAGGCATACCACTTAAATAGAGTATACCATCCCACCACGGCCACTGACTGAATGAGGACTGTGATACCGGGAAGGGAAGACTGGGCAGTGAAGGAGTGAGGATGTTAAGTATTGGCCAGAGCCATTAAAGTTACCGCCTGGAATACGGCCTTGTAGTACATGGCTATGGCAGCTGTACAGCTCAGTGTGCCACAGTGTCTCTCCACACCTGATGACAGTGGGGACTTCCAGAGCAGTAGCAAATCCCCATAGAAAACCTAAACCTAAAGATTTTTAAAGTAATTTACAACTCTGTATAGCATTGATTTAAAAACCATTTTTTCTTCTGGAGTACCCCTCTAAATTTGGGCTTTCTGCTACCCATTATAGTTAACAAGGGGGCCCAAATGAGATGAGCATAGGTCACCTCTACTGATGAGAACCATCTTAGCTCTAGAGGAATGGACACTTGTGTATGAGGTTGAAAATGTCCCTACACGCGACCTGGAAACCGGCTGCCAGGTTATCCGGCTATGGAGGTCACACAAGCCTATAAAGTACCAAGAGTCGTCTACAGCAACGTGTCAGGACTCATCAGCTACTCTATGCAGACACCATGTAGACCATGTGATAGACAGGGGAGAACAGCTAATGCTGCCGAAGAAGCCAGGGTTACAGGGGGAGATTTATCCAGCATGGTGTAAAGTGAAACTGGCTCAGTTGCCCCTAGCAACCAATCAGATTCCACTTTTCATTCCTCACAGACTCTTTGGAAAATGAAAGGTGGAATCTGATTGGTTGCTCGGGGCAACTAAGCCAGTTTCACTTTACACGATGTGTGAGAAATCTCCTCCATAGTTCTGTCCCCAGTACAAGAACGCAATAAAGTGCAATAAAATACACGTCCTGGCGAAAGCAGCACTTACACAGGAAAACGTGTACAGATGAGCACAACGCAAACATGCGTGACTCCGATCGTGCAGCAGTTGAATACCGGAGGTTAAAGACGTTGGATGCAGCCCTAGGGAGTCCGAGAAAACATGGATGCAGCCTATGGCCTGTGACTGTATCCTTGTCCAACTTCTTCAGCCATCGGTAATAAAATGCAGAACGATCCGACTCCAGCATGCTCTAAAGTGGTCTTCTGTTTTGGTCCATCAATACTTGTTATAAAGACCCATAGACAATAAGCTAATCACAAAATGAGGACCCCCAGAAGTCAACTATTTTTTAGGGTAATCTTGTAGAAAGTACCCACAGCGCCATCACTGGGAAAACAATGACGCAACACATATATACATGGGTGTTACCATTTGGATCTCTCCCAACAGGTTTTCTGCCATAGATATTGGAGCAAATGCACAGTAGTCATTATGTAACAGTTGTTCATTCTTTGGACGGACGACGGAATCTGCCTGTGCATAGAATGGAGTCTATGACACGGGCGGAGACGCGCGCACGCACCCTTCCCATTCAAATCAATGGGTGATTTGGGTAATGCAGATCAAGACAGGTCCTTAAAAAACATGGCCACTTACTACCAGAGACAGCCCCACTCTTGTCTCCAGCTTGGGAGGGGTTTTGCTGCTCAGTTCCATTGAAGTGAATGGAGCTTAATTACAAACCGCACCTGAACTGGAGACAAGAGTGGGGCTGTCTCTGAAAGAAAGTGGCCATGTTTCTGTAGCACTGGATAACCCCTTTAAGGTAATTGTATGGACAAGTTTTCCCCTGAGAATAGAGCCACCTATATCTGTCAGGAACTGTCAAGATCAGTAGCAAATCCCCATAGAAAACCTCTCCTGCTCTGGACAGTTCCTGACACGGACAGAGGTGGCAGCAGAGAGCACTGTGTCAGACTAGAAAGAAAACAACACTTCCTGCACGACATACAGCAGTCGACAAGTACTGAAAGACTAGAGATTTTAAAATAGAAGTAAATTACAAATCCCTGGCACTAGTTGATTTAAAAAAAATCACTGGCATACCCATTTAATAAAAAACAGTGCTTAGAATTAAAACTGCAAAACATAAGGATTCATTTATAATATAAATAATAAAACAAAATTAGGGGGGGGAACTACCAAAAAAATTCTTAAAAAAAAAAAAAAACCATGGGTAGCATAAAAACTTCATTTAAATAACAGGTCATTTTCTGAGATCTTCTTACTTACCTTATTGATCAAGAGATCAATAATCTATAAATAATTGGTTTTCTACACTGGATAACCCCTTAAAGGGAGACAAGCAGGACAGACCTTTTTTTTTTCCAATGATGAAGAGCAGAGAGTTGATCACTGAGGGTCTGGCAGCTGAATCCCTGGGTGACCGGCTATGATCTCCATAGGAAGGATATGACAGGGCACTGCATGATCTGGCAGGACCATAGTAAAAGGTGCAGCACATGATGTGAGGTCTGTGTAGGACCACTACATAAACACAATCTGTGCTGTCCACAAGATGTAGGAAGAAAAGCGTCACTTAATCTGTCCATTATAAGAACTTACTGATTTCATATCCCGAATGTACTCTCGTGGCCCCTGTGCACACTTACAGCTGTATACCCCAAACACAAAGGAGGCCATTGAGAGCCTAACAAAGCCGTCTTTTTGCTCTATGGTAGACTTGTCATAAAATCGTATGATAACCCATGACGAGCTAAAAGATACACAAGACCTGACTTCATAGGGGGGAGAAGCAGACAGCACAGTTGGCGACCCAGGAAAACTTCTCATCAACTCTCACGATGATGATAAAAAGATTTCTATATCTATGAAGCGTGAACCTGGCCGCACATAAGCCTGGGCCAACGTGTTATACACCTGATGTAACAGTCACTAGCACACTACATTTGGTGAAATGAAGTCAATCACTGTCCTATGGGTACACTGTAGTAGAAGACCCCATACATTATTGGTAGGATCCTGAAACACCCTAAAAGTCTGATGTGAATGGGACCATAGACGTCTTGGTGTTCGTGTTTTCTGTCATTTGATGAAGATGGTCTTCCCCTTTCCCTCTCTTTCAGATCCCGCTGGCTCTCTATCACACTGAAAGAACCCTTCCTTCCGTATAAAACTTAAAGGCGCGATCCAGCTGTATAAAACAGACAACCTATTCTCCATATAGGCCATGTGTATTAGATCTGCGAGGGTCTGACTGTGGACTTTACTACCAATCAGCGCTCGTACCTGCATCACTGTTATTAGTGCAAGACCGTAGAGAGTATGTAATTCACCCGCCCCCTTAACCCCTTAATCAGCTCCTGCTGTCTGTATACATTACCTGTCTCCTTACTGCACGGGGTCCCAGCTTCCTGCTCTCCCGCCCAGCCAATCAGTGGCTGCGCCTGGGCAAGACACTGATTGGATGGGCGGCAGAGCAAGAAGCCGGGACCCCGTGCAGTAAGGATTCAGGTAATGTATACACACAGAGGGAGCCAATTAAGGGGTTAAGTGGCCGGCTGAATTACATCTTTCAGACTACTGCGAGTATGTAGTCACACGGACCTGCCAGGACCTTACCTCGTACCGAATCTCGCTGCAAAAGTCGAAGCAAGATTTCCGCTGCGAGTCGTCCTGTGTGAAGGCACCCAAAGGGGTACTTTGGCGAAAAAATTAACTGGTTTCCGAAAGTTATATAGATTTGTAATTTACTTGTATTAAAAAATCTCAAGTTTTCAAGAACTTATCAGCTGCTGTATGTCCTGCAGGAAGTGATGTATTTTTTGCAGTCTAACACAGTGCTCTCTGCTGCCACCTCTGTCTGTGACAGGAACTGTCCAGAGCAGGAGAGGTTTTCTATGGGGATTTACTACTATTCCGGACAGTTCCTGTCACAGACAGAGGTGGCAGCAGAGAGCACTGTGTCAGACTGGAAAGAATAAATCACTTCCTGCAGGACATACAGCATCTGATAAGTACTGAAAGACTTCAGATTTTTAAATACAAGAAAATTCCAATTCTATATACCCTTCTGAAACCAGCTGATTTGAAAGACAAAAATGTTTTGCCGGAGTACCTCTTTAAAGATGAAATATATAAGACCAATGCTTTCACTATAAAGTCATACCATGTATACTAATAAAAAGCAATGCTGGGAAATGCAGTTTACTGGTGACGGGAGGAAGGGAGCGAAGAACTAGATTCTCTTGTCACTGGAAATCAATAAAGCCACAAGGTGAAACAATGAGCATCATATCCTCCTCTCCATAGACTATATGTGATGGAACATGTCACTTTTTATAGTTATATGAAGTAGTGAGTCAGTACATCCGCGTGGCTCCATATCTATTTATAAGGATGATACAGTCCCATAACGGTCTATGAGCAGCACGCGCAGGGGTCCTCACAAGTGTAGACACAGACACTGATCAGAGTTTGCTGAAATCTCTGGTAACATGCATTAAAACTGCATGATGAAGAACTGTTCTGGTAAAGAATAGCCTGCGGACGCAGAACAGATTTACTCTACAGACATCAAAGAACAGTATACTGGGAAACCATTACTACGTGGCAGGGACACATCATCCTGAAGACAGGACGGAAGGTGAAGCTTCAAAAGGAAACAATTCCCATAGCTGGACAATAATTACAGCGAAAAACAAGGAGATGATGAGGACAGGAGAAAAGCATAACAGCGTATGTACTAAGAAACCCTATATCCAGGCCTGACCTTATCCTTCCTGATACAAGGCACAACGGTTAACCTCAATGATGGTACTAGCCCCGAGTGTGTTAAAGGGGTTATCCTGGATTTAAAGAAAAAAAAAAAACTGATGTTTCAAAAGCAGCACCACACCTGTCCTCAGGTTAAGAGGGATATTACAACTTAGCTCTATTCACTTCACTGGAATTAAGATGTAATACCACACACAAACACAGGAAAACGGTGGCGCTGTTTCTGGAAGAAAGCAGATGTGTTTTTCAAATTCCGAATAACTCCTTTAGGGTATAAACCCACACACCGTATATGCAGCGTATTTACTACTGCGATACGCAGCAAATACGCAGCAGATTAGATCTAAATAACTGAACACAGAATCAAATCCTCACCATGACACCTGCTGCGTATTTGCTGCGTATACGGTGTGTGGGTTTATACCCTCAAAGTGACTCTGTACTAGTGATGTCACGATACCAGAATTTTGAGTTCGATACCGATACTAACTTTTTTATTTCGATACTCAATACCAGTTCGATACTTAGTAAAGTATAAAAAAAAAAAAAAAATACAGTGGTAGAAATATAATACCCCTGCACTATTACAGTGATACCAATTTTTGGACTATTTTTATTTTATTGTGTTAAAAATAAAGTTAGTGATATCTGTCTAAGACAGCTCTGCTGCATCAGCTATCACTAAGACAGCTCTGCTGCATCAGCTATCACTAAGACAGCTCTGCTACATCAGCTATCACTAAGACAGCTCTGCTACATCAGCTATCACTAAGACAGCTCTGCTGCATCAGCTATCACGAAGACAGCTCTGCTGCATCAGCGTCACTAAGACAGCTCTGCTACATCCGATATCACTAAGACAGCTCTGCTGCATCAGCTATCACTAAGACAGCTCTGCTGCATCAGCTATCACGAAGACAGCTCTGCTGCATCAGCTATCACGAAGACAGCTCTGCTGCATCAGCTATCACGAAGACAGCTCTGCTGCATCAGCTATCACTAAGACAGCTCTGCTGCATCAGCTATCACTAAGACAGCTCTGCTGCATCAGATATCACGAAGACAGCTCTGCTGCATCAGCTATCACTAAGACAGCTCTGCTACATCCGATATCACTAAGACAACTCTGCTACATCCGATATCACTAAGACAGCTCTGCTGCATCAGCTATCACTAAGACAGCTCTGCTACATCAGCTATCACTAAGACAGCTCTGCTGCATCAGCTATCACTAAGACAGCTCTGCTGCATCAGCTATCACTAAGACAGCTCTGCTGCATCAGCTATCACTAAGACAGCTCTGCTACATCAGCTATCACTAAGACAGCTCTGCTACATCAGCTATCACTAAGACAGCTCTGCTACATCAGCTATCACTAAGACAGCTCTGCTACATCAGCTATCACTAAGACAGCTCTGCTACATCAGCTATCACTAAGACAGCTCTGCTACATCAGCTATCACTAAGACAGCTCTGCTACATCAGCTATCACTAAGACAGCTCTGCTACATCCGATATCACTAAGACAGCTCTGCTACATCAGCTATCACTAAGACAGCTCTGCTACATCAGCTATCACTAAGACAGCTCTGCTACATCAGCTATCACTAAGACAGCTCTGCTACATCAGCTATCACTAAGACAGCTCTGCTACATCAGATAACACTAAGACAGCTCTGCTGCATCAGATAACACTAAGACAGCTCTGCTGCATCAGATAACACTAAGACAGCTCTGCTGCATCAGATAACACTAAGACAGCTCTGCTGCATCAGATAACACTAAGACAGCTCTGCTGCATCAGATAACACTAAGACAGCTCTGCTGCATCAGATAACACTAAGACAGCTCTGCTACATCAGATATCACTAAGACAGCTCTGCTGCATCAGATAACACTAAGACAGCTCTGCTGCATCAGATAACACTAAGACAGCTCTGCTACATCAGATATCACTAAGACAGCTCTGCTGCATCAGATAACACTAAGACAGCTCTGCTACATCAGATATCACTAAGACAGCTCTGCTACATCAGATATCACTAAGACAGCTCTGCTACATCAGATAACACTAAGACAGCTCTGCTACATCAGCTATCACTAAGACAGCTCTGCTACATCAGCTATCACTAAGACAGCTCTGCTGCACCACCCATCACTAAGACAGCTCTGCTGCACCACCCATCACTAAGAGCTCTCCTGCACCACCCACCACGAAGACAGCTCTGCTACATCAGCTATCACTAAGACAGCTCTGCTACATCAGCTATCACTAAGACAGCTCTGCTACATCAGCTATCACTAAGACAACTCTGCTACATCAGCTATCACTAAGACAGCTCTCCTGCACCACCCCCCACTAAGACAGCTCTGCTGCACCAGTTACCAAGATTGCGGAGGAAGAGAAGAGGAGGTTACACAGGATCCCACACACTACAGCCGATCTTATCTGCTCCTCTCAGCCCCGGCCACCTCCCCCACCTGCCAGCCGGCTGGATCCTCACATGTGCTGCACATCCCCCGGCCTCCTCTCCCGTGTCTCACAGACCCCCGCTCTCCCTCTTCATCCTCCCCACCTCCAGCCTTCTCCGTCCTCCTCTCTCCGTGACCTCCCGCTCTCCCTCTTCATCCTCCCCACCTCCAGCCTTCTCCGTCCTCCTCTCTCCGTGACCTCCCGCTCTCCCTCTCCAGCCGCTCTCTTCTGTGCAGCTCCGGCTCCTCTCCCGGACCTCCCGCTCTCCCTCTCCTCCGTCCTCTCTCCCGGACCTCCCGCTCTCCCTCCAGCCTTCTCCTCCGTCCTCCTCTCCCGCTCTCCCTCTCCAGCCGCTCTCCGTGCAGCTCCGACTCCTCGGCATAAATCATCTCTCTGATAACAGAGTCTGGCGGAGCCGGACTCTGTTATCAGAGAGACACCAGCAGCGGGGGTCTGTTACACACAGTAGCCGACCCCCGCTGTATATGGAGCGGGCTCAGGAGGGGTCAGATGCCGCTGTCAGTGTGACAGCGGCATCTATATACTTAAATAGCCGGCACTAGCAATAGCTAAGTGCCGGCTATTTGAAATTGGCGCCAATGGGAGCGGAGGGAGGGAGAGCAGAGGAGGAGACTGCAGGGGGCAGGGGGAGGCACATAGAGAACACGGCCGGCGCTCAGCTAGCCGCCCACCGTGTTCTCTGCTTAACTTAAAGTTTCGATACCAGGAAATCCTGGTATCGAACCGTTTTTTTGCCCGAAATATCGATAGTAGTATCGATATTTCGGTGCATCGTGCATCCCTACTCTGTACCCACAATCTGACCTCCCCAAACCACTTGTACCTTCGGATAGCTGCTTTTAATACAAGATCTGTCCTGGGGTCCGTTCAGCAGGTGATGCAGTTATTGTCCTAAAAAACAACTTTTAAACTGGCAGCCCTTCGCTCAACGGTCGGGGCTTACATTGCGTATGCATTAGGCTGGCACAACCTCTCTGTCCCTCCTCCCCACCCTCCTTATCATTAGGAATGCCCCAGGCAGATTGTCTCCTATTCATCAGCTGTGTCAGCCCGGCACATGGGCTGGATCGTTAAGCACATGTTCAGCATGGAGAAAATTTTCAGCATGGAGAAAATGTTCCAGTGGAATTCCTAATGATGAAGAGGGTGGGGAGGAGGGACGGTGCAAAGTTAGTGCACAGATACTCCTGTTAAGTTTAAAAGTTGTTTTTTAGGACAATAACTGCATCACCTGCTGAACAGACCACAGGACAGATCTTGGATTAAAAGCAGCTATCCAAAGGTACAAGTGGTTTGGGAGGGTCAGATTGTGGGTACAGAGTCGCTTTAAAACTGCTATATCACAAATGTCTGGTAAATGGTGACAGCAGTGTCAACTATACAGTTAGCTCAACCAATGCACCAGTCAGGACAATCCTTACTGCTTCAACAGATCTGGACGGACAAAAGAAAAACACAAGCATATTTCAGGATTAGAAAATAAAAGTCAGCGCCACCCCTGTCCTCAGTTTGTGTGTGGGATTTCAGCTCAGTTGTGATGCCACATTCAACCTGAGGACAAGAGTGGTGCTCACATATACAAAGATGTTTTTCTAACCCAAGCCACTAATTCTAGCCACGGAGTCTCATAGACATGGTCAGGATAAGCCATTACAGAGATGCGGCCGTGGAGTGGATGGCACTGCTGCCCCCTCTCCTCGTCTATATCTCCTGATCAGAGCGGGCCTGAGCAGTGATCAATAACTTCTGACGACTGGTGAATGGTGACTGGTGGATCCCGGTGAACCAACTACAAACTGGGATCTTACATAAAACTGTAAAATCACCATTTTATGCCAAAAGCAAGAAAGCATGGACTCCCTTATACAATCACACATAAACACTCACCTTGCAATCCTCCAGTAAGCAAATGAAGGACTTCAAGCTTTAACCTGCCTGAGAAGATAAAACAAAGTCATAATGCGCCTAAAGTATATAGTATACATATATAAACGTTGTATGTGATTAGACACAATATGGATGTATTACAAGTGCACTTAAAGAGGTATGATTCTAAGCAGGACCACAGCCACGATTTAGTGCTGTCTTCCCCACAACACAACTCCATCCATGTAAATAGGGCAAATTGCAGCTCGGAGCTGTGCATGGAAAACTTCAAGGGGTTTTCAAGGACCAGTTGTTTGTTTTTTTGTGTCACTGTCATTATAACTATCAAAATCTAAAGCAACTGTAGATGTGATATAAAGCAAGTTTGCAATTTACATTCATTATTTTTTTAAATTATCATGGAAAACACAGCACTTCCTGTTTCCTGACAGTTTTTTTCCCCTCAAAAAAACAGGAAGTTCTGTGTATCCCAGGCCATCTGAGCACTCAGAGAGAAGGTAGTCATGTGACTGACGGACACGTTGAGCTGTGACTCTCTGTACTGGCCGGAATTCCTTTGATTAGTCTGTTTTTTTTTTTGTTTTTTTTTCAACCAGCACAAGTCAGAAAATCTGCCTTCAGGAGACTGGACCTGGATTTCTGGTAAGTACAGCTTTGTTTTACAGCAGGATAACAACAAAAAATAATGGATGTATATTGCAAACTTGCTTTATATCACATCACTATTGATTTAGACTTTGAAAGTTATAACATCAGTGACACTTTAACTTATCACCTATCCACAGGATCCTCAATAATAATGGTAAGGGTATGAAAGTATACAGCTGGCTTACACACCCTCTGTGTACACTACAGTCTTCATGTCCTCATACCGTCACTGCAGATGACATGTATAGACAGTACCCAGAGTATACAGATGGCTACAGTGCCCAACATCTCCCCCTGGCAGGCACTGGAATGTTTACTAACCTGCACACATCACTCATGACCGTGGTCAGCAATATCACTGATGTTCTATAAGGAGAGCACAGCCGTCATCTCCTAACCGGAACTAATGGAGGTGTACTATGACCTACGATATGGGCATCTGTGCCATGCTGTACCACCTGAGCGTAATACATGGTTATCAATGATTTCCTATGCATTTTATGGGTGGGCAATAGTCACATGTTTGACTGGGTTTTCACTTACAAAATTGTCAGTAAATAGTGCTGGGTTCTACACGGAAAGAAATTATTACCTGTACCATGTGCGAGTGGTGAAAAATCTGCCCAAGTGTGCACCAGTATACACCAACAAAACCTAAACCATATACTGTCAAAGAACAAAGAAGCTACAATGGCTAACAGCACATCACTTTATATTTAGCAGGAGACGGCGGCGACATGTGGACCACACCCTGTCTGTAACACCTAATTTAATGTATTACTACTGAAATTCACAATGAGCTTGTTCACACAGCAAAAAACGCAACTAAAATGCCATGTGTGATCACAGTCTCTGTCCATGAGCCTTTTACACCGAAACCAATCCTACTAACCAGAGCACAGAACTGCATGGACCCATTTTATTGGGCGCCATGTAATACCACTTTTCTCCTGCAGAGGTCACTGCAAAAGAAATCTTGCGGCACATGCCGTGTAATCTGATTGCCAGTCGGTCCTCCTTTTAGGAAGGATGTGCAGGAATGGGACAACCCTTACTGCAGCTCATGTGTTGGGTACGGTAATGTAATACATAGTCACAGGCGGGGGCCACACACATATTTAGATGACATGAAGATGGCAATGACGATCATTGAGTACAAAGTCACAGTGCACTACTGCAATCTTCATATCATGTAACCCAGCCAACATTGGTCTAACGGTTTAGCAGCACAAATTTAACTGGATTTTTTTAAAAGTTTTTATCAGTAAAACCCCCACAGTCAAAAACACTGCATTTTAAGCCACAAGTATAACTGCATATCACCCACTAAGGCCATGTTCACACAACGTATATTTTTGTAAAAGTACGGCCATAGTTGCCGATTGCAACAACGGCCGTAATTATTACGAAAAAATATACGTTACCTTGCAGTCTATGGAATCCTGGCTGGAGTGTATACACATGGTACACGCTCCAGCCGGGATCCCTAGCGGCGCCGCAAACAACTGACATGTCAGTTTTCTGTGGCCGCTGTTCAGTGAAGAGCGGCTGCAGAAAACCCTGTCAGTGCACACTATGGCTCCGGCCGCTCGCTCCATAGTGTGCAGTGGAGGGTTTTGATGCGGGTGATACGGATGCGCCAGCATCAGAACTCTGCGGCCCTAAAGATCATCCGGCCAGTACTGCAGTACCGGCCGGGATAATCTTTAATGAGACCGGCCGTTCCATGACCCGGCTGGGTCACGGAACGGCCGGTCTTTTGCGAGGTCTGAACATAGCCTAAGACTACATTCACATTTTCTGTGAAATTGTCCGCAATTGTGGATCAGCGATCACGGACAATTTAAGGGCCACTGATTCCTAGGAGTCTATTCAGACAATCCATGCCGGGGAAAAAAATTGGACATGGGATCCCTGTTTTTCACAGTCAAAGCAAACTAGTCAATTTTTTTCCCAAGTTCAAGATTCTATACGGATGCACCAGCATGGAATTATGGAATAAATTGCACGGATCACAGAGTAAAAACAGTGGACCATTATGCGGATCAGGAAAACCACAGGCCGTGTGAATGCAGCCTAAGTGTGACATCAACCTTAGGTCATACTCACAGGTACGGATTCATTTAGGCATCTACATTATTGACACCGGTCCTGCCTTAACAGCAGGTCTACTGCCACAAACTGACAGCATCACAGTAATTTATACCAGCAATTAAAGGGTGCATTTACACAGACAGATTCTTGAAACCAAAGCCGGGAACAGACTATAAGCAGAGAATAGATCATAAAGGAATGACTGAGATCTCTCCTCTTTTCAAATCCATTCCTGGCTTTGGCTTCAAACATTTGTCACATAAATCTGTGTAAAGGCACCCCAACATGCCCTCAGCTCAGGCCATTACACCTGCCCCTTTTATATTGCAAGTAATGCAACCTAAGAGGCCATTCACATGCCTGCAAAATACTGTCTATGGATATTATTCTGTGGACTGGACCTTGGAGCTCCCGGCATAAGCATTCATTATGATGCCAAGAGCTGAGAGACTGTTTAACTATGTGCACTGTTTCAGTACAGTAGCACAAAAAATTTCAGGGCTCCTGTCATCATAATGAACCATGATGCCCAGAGCTCTGAGGTCTGGTCTACAAAATAATGCGAGCTGAGAATGGCCCTATAGGGTATATGCATATGAAAAAACCTTACTTGCAGGAGAAACCCGCACATCTGAATTTCACATTTCAGAAGGAAATGCATTAGATTTTTATTTTTTTATTTTCTAAGACCCATTCACAAATATGCATGTACCTCAGCAGCAGAAACTTCTGCAACACTACTCAACCATGTCTGAGTAAATCCTAAGGCATGGATGTGCCTTGCAGACTGGACCTGGGAGCTCCCAGCATCATAATTAATTAGGATGTCGGGAGCTCCTACACAGTTTAAAAGTTTGCAATAGTACTGACAAAGCTGCACGGCTGTGTCAGTACACTAGCACAAACTTTTAATCTGCTAAGAAGCTCCCGACATTATAATTAATCATGATGCTGGGTGCTACCAGGTCCAGCCTGAAAGGCACGTCAGTATATGGACGGAATTCTTTTGTATACTGTCCGTAAAACAATGGCTTTAAAGAATGTAAAACGGCCCTAATGGTGAGTGCACACATAGAAAAGCACAAGTGTAACAGCTAAAGTCTGCATAGTCAATTCACAGCAGTTCCATTACCCTTAGGGACACACTTCCCTGTGACCACTAACCACCATGTTGGGCGACATCACTCATCACATGCATGTGTTACAACCTATAAGTGGCCATGACTACAACGCTACAGTCGCCAATAATCCATCCAACATGACCCCTTTGACTTGTATGAGTGATGGAATGAAGCAACCAAGCAGTGCGGCACCATGGTTCCTGGTAACATGACCAGGAACTAGAGTAACCCCAGCCTTACAGTAGGGCTCCCCAACCCGTGGCTGTCCAGCTATTGCAGAACTACAACTTCTGTAAGCCCAGACAGCATGCTGAGAATGAGATTTTTTTTTAAAGGGGTTATTCAGTGCTACAAAAACATGGCCACTTTTGCACCACTCTTGTCTCCAGTGCAGGTTTTGAAACTCAATTCCATTGAAGTAAATGGAGCTTAATTGCAAACCGCACCTGAACTGGAGACAACAGTAGGGGGAAAAGTGGCCATGTTTTTGTAGCGCTGGACAACCCCTTTAAGCAACGGCTGGAGAACCAGAGGCTGGGAAACACTGCCTTAGGGCCCTTGCACACTACAGAAATCATGCGGATAACCTCCAGCGGATTCTGTGCGTGCTTCCACTTGAACATCTGGCTGCCCCATAGGCTTCATTCTCAGCTCAGGCAGATTCCGCCATCTGCCCGGAGAATTGACATGTCAATTCTATAGGCGGATGGCGGAATCCGCGTGTCCACAGAAGAGAGCCTATGGGGCCGGCGGGACTTCAAGCAGGAGAGCACGTAGGGGAATTGTGAGAGACGAAATCCATGGCAAGTTATCCACGTGATTTCTGTAGTGTGCAAGGGCCCTTATAGTGTCATCTGCCTCCAGATTAATAAGGATTCACAATTGTTTCTTAGTTATATTGGTTTCTGGGGAGAAAGGAAAACAAAAAATACAGCCAATTACTATAGATGTCCTATAGCTCTTGGTACCCAGCTTTCCCATATTCCCAAAAATCCAACTTGACTTGACCCTGCTATGAGACACATCACCATACAACTAGTAAATGATCTCTATGAGATGTGTAATAGCTGCCATATTGGATATGACACAGCTTTCCCATAATCCTGTATATTACACCTATGAAAACATACAGCTACATTGTAATGGGGAAAGCTGGGTGACAACCTCTATGGGGGCAATGACCTCAGGCATATCGGTTGTCACCCAGCTTTCCTAGAAGCAGGTGCAGCTATAACATGGCAGCATGGAGAGGAGAGAAAGGCTTAGGCGCATGTGATGGTTTCAGAGTTGTGACAAAACCACAACCCCCATCATGCTGAGAGCTTGAGGCTTCTGGAAATGGTGGGGGTTGTAGTTGTGGAACAGTCAGGGAGCCATAGATTGCAGAATACTGCTTGGGGCAGGGGTTTTCAAGCTGTTAAAGAAACTACAACTCCCAGCATGCCTGGACAGCCAATGGCTGTCCAGGCATGCTGGGAGTTGTAGTTTTGCAGCAGGTGGAGAATTACAGGCTAGAAAACACAGCTTAGACAATGTAGCACATCTGCATAGACAACAGCTATCAGTCCATGCTGGTACTTGTAGTCCCAGGCCCACAGTATACACAGAATACCCCACAATACAGCACTGATGCCCCATCCACTGCTCATACCCCCGGCTCCCCGCCCATTGGCTGTGCAAAACATGCAACAATAACAATCACTAGGCCCCAGCCAGAAGCCCTCATGTCTGCCCCTTACCCACACCACAAGCCATACCCACCAAGTCGCCAACCACACTTCTCCCCAAGTGGTTCCAAAGGTGTCACCGCCCTGTCTCCCTGAGCACCCCGCCCGAAGCCGGCCACATACACTGCGAATGACTGATGCTCTACGGAGACCGAGGCAGGCCAAAACACCAACCGCGCAGCTGCAATGACGTCACCCTCGTGAGATGACAGAAGAACGGTATTCAAAAATGTAGAGAGCGGATACAAAAGCTTCCTGTGTGTCTCCAGTGCAGGAGCCATTTTTTTGTGGCTATAGCCGTTAAACAGAATGAGCGTTGGTCTCCGGGAATCTTTTCACTGTATTATTTTGAAAGAGGACAAACTTAGCATACATTATGGTAATCATTTTTTCCCTATCAACCCGTACAGATCATTCATCTAACAACAATGCCAGTGTTCTGTTATGCCGTGGTGTAGCATTCACTTCCTAATCTGAGCTGGTGGAGGTGTACTCTGATCTGTCATATGGGCACCAGTGCCAAGGCTGCAGTACCTGAGCTCCATACATAGTGACTAGTGTATAACAAGGTTATATCCAGCCTCTGTAGTTGCCAAGAGTCCTGTTTGATTGTATTGTTAGCAGCTCTGGCTCATCCTTAGCAGACAGCAATGTCCAAATGCAAAGAGAACCCCAAGCAAGACTTGATAACTTAATTAAAGGGGAACTCAAGCATATATATTTTATTCCAAATAAACTGGTGTCAAAAAGTTATACAGATTTGTAAATTACTTCTATTTAAAAAATCTCAAGTCTTCCAGTACTTATCAGCTGCTGTATGTCCTACAGGAAGTGGCATATTCTTTCCAGTCTGACACAGTGCTCTCTGACGCCACCTCTGTCCTTGTCAGGAACTGTCCAGAGCAGATGTTTTCTTCGGACAGTTCCTAACAGTGACAGAGGTGGCAGCAGAGAGCGCTGTGTCAGACTGGAAAGAATACACTACTTCCTACAGGACATACAGCAGCTGATAAGTAGTGAAAGAATTGAGATTTTTAAATAAAAGTAAGTTACAAATCTGTATAACTTTTTGAAAGCAGTTGATTTGAAATCACTGGAGTACACTTTTAAGGGGTGTGAATTTTGGGGAAAAGCATTTCCTCTGTTACTTTTATTACAAATGTAGGATTGAAAGAACAATTGAGGGTGGATCCCTACTGTTAGCTCTGATTGGATCATCGATCCCCGCATCTTTACCGGGCTGGGGTCTGCGCCGTAAAGGCAATGATCCCGGCTCTACATTTTATTGCTCTCGGCTGCAGCAGCCGAGAGCAATAGAACACTGATCTCATTGATCTATGCAGTATATCTATACTGCATAGATCTCAATGAGAGATCAGAGCAGTGATACTAGAAGTCCCCCAGGGGGAATAACCCTAACCCCAGGGGGACTTCTAGTATGTGTGTAGAAAAAAAAAAAGTTTTTTTATTAATAAAAATAATCCCCTCCCCTAATAAAAGTTTGTATCACCCCCCTTTCCTCATTTTATAAATAAAAATAAATAAACATGTTTGATATCGCCGCGTGCGTAATCGTCCAAAATATTTATTTCATTCCTGATCTCTCACAGGAAATGCAGGAAGTGCAAAAAAATTCCAAAGTGCAAAATTGCATCAAATCCAGAAAAAATGTAATAAAAAGTGATCAAAAAGTCGCATATGCGCAATCAAGGTACCGATAAAAAGTACAGATCATGGCGCCCTATAGACCAAAGGATAAAAGCGTTATAAGCATAGGAATACAGCAACTTTAAGAAACATTTATTTAATTTAAATTTTTTAAAAGCCATAAAAAAAAAATAAAAGTTATACATGTTACATATCGTTGTAATCGTAACATCTTGAGAAACATATGTAACAAGTCAGTTGTACCCCAGGGCGAACGACGTAATCACAAAACCTCCCCAAATTAAAAAAAAAAAATGTTTTTTTTTTCTCAAATTCACCACACATGCAAAAATTCAGCCTGTCATTGCAAAGTACAATTAGTGGCGCAAAAAATAAGGGCTCATGTGGGTTTCTAGGTGAAAAAATGCAAGTGCTATGGCCTTTTTAACACAAGGAGGAAAAGACTAAATGTATCTGCAACAATAATATTTGTGACTATAACGTAATCCTCCACTCCAAGAAGCACAGGTAAATCAGGCGAAGGTTACACACAGGAGCACAGTATAGCATGAAACTAATAAAATTTATTTTAAAACACATAAAGCACTACGGGTTTCAAAGCCAAACCGGCCTCTTCCTCAGGTGCATAAGAACAAACAGGAATAGGTATATCGACCTTATATACTCTTACTAAGCAGAAATCACAGAAGAAACAAACAAAACAAAAATTGCAGACAATAGAGACAGTACCATGAAACAAGCTAAATAGCACACATAGCATAAAATGGCGGACAATTTAAAGAGACAGTACCATAAAACACATTAGACAACACAAATAGCATCAAATTTTGAAACAATTTAAAGAGACAGCACCAGAAAATGAATAACAAGCAAACAATATTAGCAGCACAAGTAAGTAGCAGAAAAGGCATCTTACAAAAACAGTAAAGTTATTTAAAGGCAATTTGTCAACTACCGGGCCCTACCTAAGGTGCTGACAGTGTGCTGTAGCTGTCAGTTCCCTAGTAAGCATGGTGTCTGCCTTTTGGCAATTTTCCGTGCAGTGGATTATGCACAATCTCAGGTCTCCTACTGTAATGAAGAGTCAAAGAGGAGTTGTTTGTGCCACACTGAAACACCTCACCACTACTTCCTCCTCCCACTCCTTCATGAATAATCAATGCTGCCGGGCCTCCTGCTCGCTCAGCTGTCAGCCAGTGCCTCTGATTGCAGAACAGTCCTCTGTAGGCAGTATAAGTCTGAAAGAAACACTCAGATATAGTTGAATCTCCTAGCCCAAATGTCTTACCCCTAGACCACAGCTCCAACACACTTAAGCTCAGAGATTCAACTATATCTAAGTTTTTCTTTCAGACATAAACTGCCTACAGAGGACTGACCTGCAATCAGAGACACTGGCTGACAGCTGAGCGAGCAGGAGGACAGGCACCATTGATTATTCATGAAGAGGAAGGAGTGGAGAGGTGTGCCAGAGTGCAGTACAAACAGCTCCTCTTTGACACTTCAGTACAGTAGGAGACATAAGATTGTGCATAGTCCGCTGCACGGATAAATTACCAAAAAGCACCATGGTCACCAGGGGACTGCCAGCTACAGCACAGTGTCAGCACCTAATGTAGGGTCTGGGAGCTGACAGATTGCCTTTAATGCTGTCACTGGTCTCATTTAAAGGTCTAAAGTTAGATGTCAATGCACTTTATTCAAAAGTTTATATAGAACTGGGTCTAAAATCTGGGCAATATTATTTAGAAAGTTATCCATTATTACAGGGTGATCAGGATGAGTTTCTTATGGATGGGATGCAGTTTATCCTGGAACACAGTTTTTTTCTTCTGAGGAGCACGTGCCCAGACAGATCAGGGGCTGCGTGAGGGGTTGTCGTTTCACCCCAAGTTTCGCTAACTTGTTTATGGGCAGATTCCAGACCCAATATATCGCACAGTCCCTGATGTACTCTGAGCACCTGCTCCTATATCACCGCTATATAGATGATTTGTCTTTTTTTGCTATGGTTTGGGACCCAGGAGGAAGCTTTTAATTTTGTTCAGTTTCTTAATCAGAACAAATGGGGCCTAGTTTTCGTTATAAACTATAACGACACTGTCATGGAGTTTCTTGACTTAGAATTAAATCCTACTCCTTCCAAGAATAGTTTTTTTTTTAACATGGCATTGTCACCTGCCAAAATGGCTTAAAAATGTTCTTTTTGGACAGTACCCCAGAATAAGAAAGAAAAAATTGCACTTTACTAAATGATTTTAACCCCTTCGGGACCAGGCTAATTTTCGTTTTTGCGTTTTAGTTTTTTCCTCCTTGTGTTTAAAAGGCCATAGCACTTGCATTTTTACACCTACAGACCCACATGAGCCCTTATTATTTGCGTCACTAATTGTACTTTGCAACAGGCTGAACTTTTGCATAAAATATGCTGCGAAACCAGAAAAAAATTATATGCGCAGTGAAATTGAAAAAAAACCACAATTCTTTTTCTTTGGGGGATTATGTTTTTACGCCGTGTGTCCTATGAGAAAACTGACATGTTTTATATGTTCCTCAAGTCATTACGATTAAAACGATATGTAACATGTATAACTTTTATTGTATCTGATGGCCTGTAAAAAAATTCAAACCATTGTTAACAAATATATGTTCCTTAAAATCGCTCCATTCCCAGGCTTATAACGCTTTTATCCTTTGGTCTATGGGTCTGTGTGAGGTGTCATTTTTTGCGCTATGATGTGTTCTTTCTATTGGTACCTTGATTGCGCATATGCGACTTTTTGATCGCTTTTTATTAAATTTTTTCTGGATTTGATGCGACCAAAAATGCGCAATTTTGCACTTTGGGATTTTTTTGCGCTTACGCCGTTTACCGTGCGAGATCAGGAATGTGATAAATTAATAGTTCGGGCGATTACGCACGTGGCGATAGCAAACATGTTTATTTATTTACTTTTATTTATAACCTGGGAAAAGGGGGGTGATTCAGACTTTTATTAGGGGAGGGGGCTTTTTATTGACAACAACACTTTATTTTATTTTTTTACACATATACTAGAAGCCCCCCCCTGGGGTTAGGGTTATTCCCCCTGGGGTTAGGGTTATTCCCCCTGGGGGACTTTTAGTATATACACTTTAATCTCTCATTGAGATCTTTGCTGTATAGTTATACAGCAAAGATCAATGAGATCGGCACTCGTTTGCTTTCGGCTGCTGCAGCCGAAAACAAACGGCTGCCGAGCCGGGGACCGCGGGGATTTTGGAGTGGTCCCCGGCCGGCTTCAGTAACGGAGATCGCTCCTCCGGGACAACGTCCCGGAGGAGCGATCTCCCCCACTAGACACCAGGGAACGGCTGAATCCTGTAATCGGAGGCAGCTGTCATCTTTGACAGCTGCCTCCGATTATCTAATTAGTGGGCACCGTCCCCGCTAATAGCCGCGATCCCGGGCTAAATGAGGCACCCGGGATCACGGCTGTTCAGAGCGGGGTCGCCGCGCGGCCCCGCTCTGAATGCCCGCACCCGCACGAGGACGTACAGTTACGTCCTCGTGCGGGAAAGGGTTAATACACAAGCCGGGATTTTACATAAAAGTTTTCGTAGTAAGGGATATCCTGAAAAATTGCTTAATGGTGCGTTTACACCTACAGGATCTGCAGCTGATTTTTTGCAGCAGATTTCATTTAAATAACTGATCACAGCATCAAATCTGCTGCAGATCCTGTAGGTGTGAACACACCCTAACCAGGCTTTTAACAGAACAAAAAATAAAACGCAAGCTGAAATTCTCACCAGTATGCATAATAAACAAAACGGTATAGAAACTTCTGAGAGTATACAGGTACAATAAGGTTTTAATTTTATTACCGAGTACAACTGTGGTGTCAGAGATATACAAACTATACTGGACAGACACTGGTCCATTATTCTTAATGATCCCATTTTAAAAACAGCAGTACTAAAAAAGCTAAATATTACCGTAAGCAGGGCCGGCGTCAGCACCCGGATGACTAGGGCAAGTGCCGGGGCCCACAGCTCCTCTAGGGGCCCACTCCCGTCTGTTACTACATTTTTTTTTTTTGTTAGTAAAAAAAAAAAAAAAAAAGTGTAGTAACAGAGGGGACTGGGCCCCTAGAGGCCGCATGTGACAGTTAGGGGCCCGCCGATACATACTGGGGTCCCCGGGCACACGTCTTCCTGCAAGTCTTCCCTACAGCTGAGTAGGTAGGAAAAGGACCTTTGAGTATGAAGGACCTGTGGTGATGTCATGGGTCATGTGATCGGACACCTGACCTGATAGAGGGCAGAAGGTAGGCTCTGTAAACTAATAGTCAACTGTATGTGCTGGCGTTTCTAGTTGTTTTGTTTTGTGTATACAGGTCCTGCTGTAATATATATGTATACAGCAGGACCTCCTATCTACTTTCTATCTATCTATCTATCTATCTATCTATCTATCTATCTACTTTCTATCTATCTATCTATCTATGTAGAGTATAATTCAGCAGCACTCCAGGTCACAATGGTGCCAGCGGATCTTGCCTTGACCAAAGGCTAAACTGTGTAGGTAGAAGATAATCCACAGCACTCAGCAGATACGGTGAAAAAATGTGGGTTTATTCCATGTACAAAAGGTGATCCACGTCAATCAATTTCAAAAGCAAAGTGCAGCATACAAAAAAGACCGGAGCAACGTTTCAGCGAACCAACATCGCCATTTTCAAGCACGGTGAGTGAACAAATAAGCAATCTATATATACAGGTGTGATACAAAATACATTGTTTCCATTGGTTAATCAAAGTGTCAATTGCTTATTTGTTCACTCACCGTGCTTGAAAATGGCGATGTTGGTTCGCTGAAACGTTGCTCCGGTCTTTTTTGTATGCTGCACTTTGCTTTTGAAATTGATTGACGTGGATCACCTTTTGTACATGGAATAAACCCACATTTTTTCACCGTATCTGCTGAGTGCTGTGGATTATCTTCTACCTACACAGTTTAGCCTTTGGTCAAGGCAAGATCCGCTGGCACCATTGTGACCTGGAGTGCTGCTGAATTATACTCTACATAATTACGGACCTGGTAAGCTGGCACCCTCTCCGTTTGGAGATTGAATTATTTCTATTCCTGAAGAGGATTCTTCTAAAGTTGGAATTGGACTATTTTTTTGTAATATAATATTATGGAATCATCTGCAGCATATATGTTTTCATATTCCACATCTGATACTGATCGGATTTTGGGCAGAATTGCGGGAGATACCACATTTCTGGATTCTCCATCTATTGTTAATATACAGAGAGACTTTGAGTATCTATCTAAGAAGAATGTTTCCCTACAACTACATATTTCAACATTGGGCCGATACCATCAAGCCCATCGCATACCGCGAGGCATGCGATCGAGATTGAAACCCAATATGTTGCTAGAAGACCCTGAATTTAAACGGACATTTGAACTTCTTTCTAATAAATATGCACTGGATTTAATTCTATTACATATAGACTGTATGCAGAAACAGCTTGACACAGTAGCTGTACAATTACAGGCTGCGGATGACACACTAAAAGAGACACTATCGGATGATGATTATAATAAATTTATGCTTAAACAGAACAAATTTTTGGATAAATTTCGTAAGGATATACAGGAGGAGAAAAAGAAGAAGTGGCATCGGGACACACAGGACTATCTCACAGGACGTACGTACCTTTGGACTACGAGAGGAGAATCTGCTGGTACCTTTAAAAAGAACAAAAAGAGAGAGTCAACACAACAATCCACAACAGCTGGCTCTGACGACACTGAAGTTTTTTTAGACGAACCTACGACAGGACAAGACAGACAAGGAGAGGAGGGAGAAAGAGACACCGCCTCAGGAAGAAACAAACGTACAGGCTCCAATCGGACTGTATCACAGAGGGGCCAAACCAAGAAGAAGGGCACGACAACAACAAACATATAGTGGTAAATATCTCCTCACATAATCTCAGTGAGATGCAAATATGTTTGTTGAATAAGGGTCTTAACTACTGTCCTAGCCCCAAAATTAACTGGTTTGAGACTGACTTAGATTTGGTGTCATTTGTTAGAAAATTAAGTCTAAAAGTGTGGTTTAAGTTTAATCCGATTCTAAAGACTAATGTTTTAGATACTAATGTAATTTTTTCTTCTAGAAAATTGGGTCTTAGACCAGAAAGCGGATTTACACCACCACTCACACCTGCCATAGAGACATTTCAACATCTTGTAAGACATGACTTAACGCAACTCAGACAGAGTATAAAGGAAGGTGACGTTAGATATCCTAATTTAACACACAATGACATCCAGGCTCTTGATTCCCTTGTCCATGACCTCAATCTTGTCATTAAACCTGCTGACAAGGGAGGGGCCATTGTGGTCATGGACAGGGGAGCGTATATGGCAGAAGCTGAAAGACAACTATCTGACATAGCCGTTTACAGATCACTGACACAGGATCCCAAATTCACTATTGCTAAGAAAATCAAACATCTACTACAGGAGGGCATGACTCATAACATTATTGATGAGGATTTGACTGAATACTTGACGGTAGCACATCCTAGACTTCCATTGATATATTTTTTACCCAAAATCCACAAGAGTCTGGATAACCCGCCCGGAAGACCGATAGTGTCGGGTAGAGACTCCATACTTAGTCGTATTTCTATATTTTTGGATCACATACTGAGACCTCTGGTAGTAAAGGCTAAATCTTACCTACATGACTCTACTGATTTTTTGAATAAAATACAAGAACTTACTGTACCTGATAACGCCCTACTGGTAACTCTTGATGTTACGAGCTTATATACTTCCATAGAACATGAAAGGGGCATGAGAGCAATAGGGATGTCGATGTGTGAATTGGGGTACACAGCATTGGTGAATGATTTTCTGCTGAGACTTTTGGAACTAGTTCTTACTAATAATTACTTTGCCTTTAATGATCAAATGTATTTACAGTTACGCGGAGTTGCGATGGGTGCTAATGTCGCACCGACTTATGCAAATTTGGTGATGGCGAGATTGGAGGAAGAATGCATCTATGTGACCCCCAGGTTTAGCCATGTGCTTGCCTGGTGGCGTTACATAGATGACATTTTTCTGGTTTGGGGGGGTGACCCCCAAACCCTAAATGACTTTGTGATGGACTTGAATTCTATGGATGAGACAATTAAGTTTACAGTATCCTCTGACCAATGTAAAATGAATTATCTTGATGTGGAGGTACACAAGGAGGGTAACAGGTTAAGGGCAGGACTGTACAGGAAACCAACTGACTGTAATAATATGCTGCATTATCAGAGTTGCCATCCCACAAGAATGATAGAATCCTTACCTTTTTCACAGATGATTAGAGCCAGGAGGATCATCGAGGATGAAGTGCAGCTTGAGAATGCCCTGGGGAGGATGACATCTGAGTTTCAGGATAGGGGGTACCCTAACACTGTACTGGTGAAATGCACAAACAAGGTTAAATCGCTATGTAGAACTGACTTACTGAAGAAAAAGGAGAGAAAACCACTTAATAGAATACCCTTCGTTAGTACTTACAACCATTTCTCCCCCATGATTTATCGTATCATTAAAAAACACTGGCATGTGGTTAGAGACAGTTACACTAACATTGAGGCATTCCAAGATCCTCCATTACCATCCTATAGAAGGAGTAATAATCTTAAGGATCGCCTGGTAAGGACTGATGTGTCGACGAGGAAAACCGACACACAAAGATATCTGGGTGTAAAAAAAACGGGGTGCTTTCCTTGTTTAAATTGCATTACATGCAGATATATGATTAAGACAGATTGTTTTGTCCATCCTGTAACACTTAAAAAATATCCAATTAAACAATACTTATCTTGTATCTCAGACTGGGTTATCTATGTTTTACTTTGTCCGTGTATGAAACTCTATGTGGGTGAAACCACACTAGAGTTCAAGACACGTATGAATCAACATAGGTACTCAATACGGAAAAAACGCTTGGACCTTCCAGTGTCGTGTCACTTTGTCCAAGCCGGACACAGTGAGAATGACTTAAAATGCATGGTCATAGACCACATTAACCAACCTAAAAGAGGGGGTAATAGACAACTGATTCTAAAAAAAAGGGAGCTATATTGGATATATGAGCTGGGAGCATTGGGTCCTGCTGGACTAAATATTGAATATAAAGTGCATGCTGACATGTTTAGTAAATGAAATGGTGGTTTGCCCACGGTTTGCCCATAACCGTGTATCAGTAGGATAGTGAAACTGAGTGAACAATTTTTAGTTATTTTGTAAAAAAATTTTTCTTTTTTAAAAAAATTTTTTTCTTTAAAATACTGCCTATCATAAATGACTGTAATTATGTCTAATAATTATTTTGTATATCTTTTAATTATAGTAATGAACCGGACCACGAAGGGAGGATTCTCGTGGTGCAAGACGGACATGCATTTACAATTTCTTTATTATCCTATTTTGTGCTTTGACCGGCTTTCAGATTAGTGGCAAGGTAAGCTGCGATTACGCCCGGAGGGGCTATATTACTGGGGGTTGAGGGTTGACGCTGTGCACACTGCAGGTGGTTTTCCCCTGCGGTTTGAGCTAGCGCAATCCCCATCAGGGGATCGACTTTAGCGATGGAGCCTTTCCCTTGATGCCCGATGAGGTACAGCTGTAAAGCCACAGATCAAGATCGATTCACATGATGCGGTTGCCCGGACCGAGGTCAAGCACGGAGAATTCCATTACACTGCTTCCTGTTCACCTATTGGAACATGGAGTTTGCAGTCATGTCTTGCATTCAGCGAGGACCTTCCTAAACCGTGGAACTTGTCACAGGTGTTATTGTGCATGGACTTCTTTAGAAATGAACGGACTTCATCATTTACAAGCCTCCTATTATTCACTATATGCACTAGAGGTTTTAAGAGTAGAGATCATTAAGTATCTACTCCGTACAGGACACTGAATGGGTCACGATGGAGTTAATACCCATAGTCACATGGACACTTGATTGACACTTTGATTAACCAATGGAAACAATGTATTTTGTATCACACCTGTATATATAGATTGCTTATTTGTTCACTCACCGTGCTTGAAAATGGCGATGTTGGTTCGCTGAAACGTTGCTCCGGTCTTTTTTGTATGCTGCACTTTGCTTTTGAAATTGATTGACGTGGATCACCTTTTGTACATGGAATAAACCCACATTTTTTCACCGTATCTGCTGAGTGCTGTGGATTATCTTCTACCTATCTATCTATCTATCTATCTATCTATCTATCTATCTACTTTCTATCTATCTATCCATCCACAGAGCAGGAGCTGTATACAGGAGTGGTGCTGCTGGTTCTGTATACAGCTCCTGCTCTCTGTGTATATATATATATCATGCAGCATGATATATATATATATATATATATATATATATATATACACATATATACATACATACAGAGAGCAGGAGCTGTATACAGAACTAGCAGCAGCATGTAAGATATATATATATATATATATATATATCTTACATTCTGGTGCTGCTAGTTCTGTATACAGCTACTGCTCTGTATATAAATAAATAAATGATTCCCGCTGTGTGCCCACTCTGTGCAGCGGGTGGATACAGCACCGGAGTACCGGGAGTACCGCCCGGAAAACTGGGATACAGCCTATGGCTATGGTTGTATCCCAGTTTTCCAGGCGGTCCTCCCACTGTATCCACCCTCTCCACGAAGGTGGAAGACATCGATGGCGAGAGTTCGGGTTCGTACGGACCCATCCCTTATATATATATATATATATATATATATACACACAGAGCAGGAGCTGTATACAGAACTAGCAGCTCCAGCATGTTTTATATATATATATATATATATATATATAAAATGCTGGAGCTGCTAGTTCTGTATACAGCTCCTGCTCTGTGTATATATATATATATATATATATATATATATAAATATATATGATCCTTTCACTGTGTCTGACTTCTCCAGAGTCCTGACTACTGCAGAGATCAGTAGATACAGGAGGAGAAAGATATGCAGCAGCCGCATGTTTCTTTTGCTGCAAATCTTTCCTCGCCTGTATCGCCATGATTTGCTCCTCAAAGGGGCCCGCCGAGGCTCTGTCGCCCGAAGGCCCACAAAAACCTGGAGCCGGCCCTGACCGTAAGACAAGAAGTCTACATAGCTTTTTAGCCGCCTGCGATCTGAAGATGACGTTATTAGTCAGGCCAACTCTGTAGGTCACACTTAATGGTGCCAGCTACCAAGATGTTTATGCTGTTTCTGGATCTCCGCTACCCCCATCGCAGAATTTCAATCTCATGTTACGGGTGAGCGTTTGAAAATTTGCGATGTTTGCAATCGTTCATCTAACTTTGTAGTTTATCTTCTGAGCCGCCCTTGCGGACTACAGTATGACGGCTAATCGGTACAGGCACTACGCTGCTGTATGAATAAACATAGGGCCAACATTAAAAACCTGTTTATGAAACACAGTCTATCCCGCCATTACACCCAGAAGCATAGCAGAGATTCTAGCAGTTTAAGGCTATGTTCACACAACATCAAAAAAAGGTAAAAAAAAGGTGTCCGCCTTTTCTATTCAAAAAGACATCCATTATTGCTGCAATTTAATTGACTTCATTGCAATGCATTAAAGTCAATGGGATGACGGACGGCCAATGCACACCATGTATAAAATAACAGACGTTGTCTTTGCGGACGTCAAAATAATGATCATGTCAATTATTTTCAGACATCTATTGCACACAGCAGACGTTATTTTATTGTTGTTCACACATAGTTTTTTTTATTTTTTACCGTCCTTTCACCGTTTTTCTGTTAAAGTCAATGGACTTTAAGATTAAAGACACCCCTAAAGGGCAATCAGTCCACCTGAACTAGAATAATGTACCAACAGCCGTCATTGCACTCACGGGAGGCCAGTGATTCTGCACCAGGGAGCGCTGTCTATTTGTATTTCTATATATGTGAACAGCCACACGCTGCCAGCTCTAGGGCTATTGTGGCTCTCGGACACTGCTCTTGCGCGCTCTATGGGCACCATACGCTGCACCACTTCCTTTGTATGCAATGTACACCTTGTTACTTTATCTCATCTGATGATTCCAAGCGGATGAAATGCGTAGGAAGCCTATCTAAGGGTTAGTTTAGGGTCCTGGAATAGGGATAGTATGGGGCAGGGTCCGCCCTTTTGAGGGCGTTCACCACAGTGGTTAACTGAGCGAGTGGTGGTAGATTGGTGCACTTACCCTAAGGAATAATAGGGTTTTGGCTCCCTGTCCATTGCACGCTTGATCTACCTACTCTAGTCGACCTGTGGTACTATATGAGACATCTACACACCTGAAGCCATCTGAGGTGTTAAAGTGACACTGTCCCCCCCTTTTTGCATTATGACTTCTTATGACTATTTTATATCATATGTCATGGTGCTTGTTCCAGTAAAAAGTGATCTTTTATCATCGGCGGATTGTGCTACCTGGGTGGGGCTTCACAGCCGAAGTGTCACGTAGCCCCGCCCACATAGCCCTGAGGCCCCACCCCTCTGTGACATCATCATTTGAGCATAGGCCCTGCCCCCTTGCCGGCCATTGGTATGGGTCAGCCTAGAGGGGGTGAAGCCTAGGCCTTTAGGCCGGCCTGTTACAATGGCCTTCGAGGGGACAGGGCCTAGACAACAATGAGGGCAGGGCCTAGGGGCGGGGTCTATGGCATCATTCTGGACGGGACTAAGTGGCTCTTCAGCTGAGAAGCCCTGCCCAGGTGGCACAATCCACCGGCGATAAAAAAAAAAAATCACTTTTTACTGAAACAAGCACCATGACGTATGATATAAAATAAGGAGTGAAAACTGCAAAATTTACCCTTTACACCTCTGTAGAGGAGTCATAATGCAAAAAGAGGGCGACATTGTCACTTTAAGATTGCTGATCTGTCAGTTTACACTGGGATTTGTGCAATAGTAAGGAAAGTCTGGTTATTGTTACCCTATGGCCTTCTGTAAAAAGATGTATATATTTTATTGCTATACCATACTGTGAACAATTGACTTATTTGGGTATTGAAGCCGAGTTTGGCTATTTCTTGGTCTGTGATTATAAATGTGTGAACATAGCCTATAGTGCATGTATTTTTCTAGGAAGCATGTTTTGCATTATTTTGTTTAAAAAAAAAATACACTGCAGACATTTTTTGTAAAAAAATATATTCTCTGTATAAAAATAAAATTTGTAAAAAAATATAATATAAATATATATGTATAAAAATAAAACTATGTAAAAAAATATAAAAATATATAAAACTATATAAAAATGATAACTGTATAAATATAAAATATATATATATATATAAAAAATAAAATATATAAAAAATAAAATATGTATAAAAATATATAAATATATAAAAATATAACTAAAAAAAACTATATATAAAATATTTAAAATGTATAAATATATAAAAAATATAAATGTGTAAAAAATAAAATATATAATAAATATATAAAAATATAAATATGTAAAAAAATTTAAATATATGTAAGATATATAAAAATATAACAGTAAAAAATATAAAACTATATAACATATATAAAATATACCTATGTAAAAAAATAAAATATATAAAAATATATATAAAAAATATAAATAGGTAAAAAATAAAATATGTATAAAAATATATAAAAATATAACTATGTAAAAAAATAAAATATGTATAAAAATATAACCATGTAAAAAAATAAAAAATATAAAAAAATATAACTATGTAAAAAAATAAAAAATGTATAAATATATATAAAAATATAACTATGTAAAAAAATAAAATATATAAAAAATAAAATATATATAAATATATAAAAAATATTAAAAAATATATAAAAAATATATAAATGTGAAAAAATATATAATAAATATATAAAAATATAAATATGTAAAAAATAAAATATATGTATAAAAATATATAAAAAATATAAATATGTAAAAAATAAAATATGTATAAAAATATAACTATGTAAAAAATAAAATATGTATAAAAATAAAAAATGTAAAAAAATAAAAAATATATAATAATATAACTGTAAAAAAATAAAAATGTATAAAAATATATAAATATATATAAAAATATAACTATGTAAAAAAATAAAATATATAAAAAATATAAAAAAAATATATATAAAAAATATAAATGTGAAAAAATATATAATAAATATATAAAAATATTAATATGTAAAACAAAATTTATATAAAATATATAACTATGTAAAAAATATATAATAAATATATAAAAATATAAATATGTAAAAAAATAAAATATATGTATAAAAATATATAAAAAATATAAATATGTAAAAAAAATAAAATATATATAAAAATATATAAATATATAAAAAAATATAACTGTAAAAAAATGTATAAAAATATATAAAATATATAAAAATATATAACTATATAAAAAGTCAAATATATAAAAATGTATTAAATAAAATATATAAAAAAATATAACTATGTAAAAAAATAAAATATATATAAAAATATATCAAATATTTAAAAATATATAACTAAGTAAAAAATTATATATATATATATATAAATAAATATATAAAAAATATACTTATATAAAAAATTAAAATATATAAAAAATATAAACATGTAAATAAAATTAAAAAGTCCACTTCTTCTTCTTCTTGTCTTCTGTCAGAGTTTAAAGGCCAAGATTCTGTATGACAGCCTTTATCTTTTCTTTTACTTTTTATCTTTTTATCTTATCTTTTGGTTTACTTTTCTTTTATCTGTTGGATTCTGCCGTTTTCTTGGACACTCATTTGCCAGTCACCTAAACCAAAATGACAAATGTAAGATTTTCTGTAATTACAAAAGAATTTGTGTATGTTGCTGCTACTCTCATACATTGTACTGAAGTTGAGTGGTAAACTTACTATTGTGTCGCAGATGTCTTCATTTCTCTTATCCAGGTTCTTTATGTCTATCTTTGTCTTTATTTACTAATCCAAGAGGTAAGATACTTGGAATGTAGGCCTGGTCAATAGCACCTCTTCTGCTAGCTGTTCCCTTGTCGGCAATCACCTAAACCCAAATGACAAATGTAAGAAGCTGTAATAAACTACTGCAATACCTTCACCTACCTACATATAACTGTAATACAAAGTAACTTATGTAGGATGCTTCTACTCTCTCAAATCACAAAATGTACTTGGTGCAGCAAAAACTAGTAAAAACGATCTCTATTGGTTATAGTTATAAATCAAACAAAGAGATTTCCACATTGTGTTAGATTATTCACTATGTGGAATCATATGTCAACTGAATCTTTAATATCATATAGCATCTACCAGACTCTAGAGGTTGAGTGGTAAACTTACTATTGTGTTGCAGATGTCTTCATTTCTCTTATCCAGGTTCTTTATGTCTATCTTTGTCTTTGTCTTTATTTGCTAATCCAAGAGGTAAGATACTTGGAATTTAGCCTTGGCCGGCAGCACTGCTCCTGCTAGCTGGTCCCTTGTCGGCAATCACCTAAACCCAAATGACCAATGTAAGAAGCTGTAGTAAATTATAGCAATACCTTCAATGTACAATAAATCTAGCAATGTTCTGGTAAATATTGTGGTGTTCTGTTGAGGCCATAGCATCCAGGATACTAATGAGATGGGCTAACAGTGGCCGCTGGCTGCAGTATGTGTGTGGGTCGGAGGCAGGGAAACTAGATTGTGAGCCCCATAGGGGACAGGCATGAATGAGGGGAGTCTCTGTACAGCACTATTGAATATGTTGGTGATATCTAAGCAACAGGAAAATAAATAAATCTAATTATTCACTTGCCTTAAATGTATCTCCTGCCAGGTCAGACTGGGGTTCTTCATTACATTCCCCACTTCTCTCCACTGTTTTCTCCATAAACTGCTCTGCAAACTGATGATGTGCAAAGCACAAGAGCCAAAGAGCAAGTGACCCCACCTAGGAGGAGCCAGCTCTTATACAGCGGATAGTAGCTGTGATGTCACAAGAAGCAGCTGCGATGTCACAAGAAGCAGCTGCGATGTCACAATGCCAGAAACAGTCAACATTGTTTACAGATACATTCTAAAAACAAAAGAGAAAACAACTACTTTGCTGCCCATAGCGACCAATCACAGCGCAGCAAAGTAAGAGCAACAACAGATTTCTATTGTAAGACAGTTGTGTTTTATGTATGTTCCCCAGGGGTGGAATAATTATACCCCTGGCCTTAGGCTGTTTACCAAACTTGCCCCCACCCATACACTAACCTTGGCAGCACTAAAGTGGAGTTCACAGAATGGGAAAAATAATGTTAGATTTACCATGTACCTGTAATTTTTTTATGACTATCAGGCAGTGCCTTGCTGAATCTTCATTTTCTAAAATATTTCCATTTTGAATTTGGCGCCTAGGTACCTTAACAGAGGTGCCATTGTCTCCGATCCCTGCTGTTTGTACCTTAACGGAGGTGCCATTGTCTCCGATCCCTGCTGTTTGTACCTGTGGAGGCGCCAATGTCTCCTCTCCTGCTGTTTGTACCTGTGGAGGCGCCACTGTCTCTGCTCCCTGCTGTTTGTACCTGTGGAGGCGCCATTGTCACCCCTCCCTGCTGTTTATACCTGTGAATTAAGAGGCTCAGTGTCCTGATTCATCTCCATAGCAACCATCTCCAGCATGAGCCCCAGTGTAATGGGATTCCTAATGCATCGGGGAGAGGAGACAGCAGTGACTCCATTAAGGTATAAATGACTGATAGTACCAGTCATGTCTCCTCAATGTTCATCATCTTTAACCATTTCACAACATTATTTCAGACCTCAACCAGACCCCTAAATACACTGAACCCTAAACTTAATTCAGACCCCAAATTAGACCAAAATACCCCACTTTTCCAGACACACACACATACACACACACAGACACACACACACAGACACACACACACACACACACACACACACACACACTCACTGCTCCCATGATCGTCCTCTATAAGTGATTGCTCTCTTGTGTCCCTCTCTTTACCCCAGACTAGTCACCCTGTACCCTCTGCCCCCTTCCCCACTCAGACTGGTCACCCTGTAACCCCTCCCCACCCAGACTGGTCACCCTTTACTCCTTGCCCCCCTCCCCACTCAGACTGGTCACCCTGTAACCCTTCCCCACCCAGACTGGTCACTCTGTACCCCCTGCCTCCCTCCCCACCCAGACTGGTCACCCCGTACTCCTTGCCCCCCTCCCCACCCAGACTGGTCACCCCGTATCAGTGGGGCCCACCAGTGGAACTGACTTTGGGGGCCCACCAATAAAAGACCAGTGAGAAGCGACATGCTGACTCCCTTGTGAATAAGCTTTTGCTACAACTCTTAGAATGCCCTAGGGTTTGCTGGGAGTTGTAGTTTCTGAGAGGAAAATGATATATGTGTAGTGGATCCTGATAGGTCACAACCATCAGTAATTTTTTCTACAGCACCAGCAATATCAGAGGATTGTCTGTTTATCTATACTGCGATTCCCATCATATTCAGAGGGCTGCAGACTGTCAGTAAATGCTGGGAGTTGTAGTGTTTGCAGCTGTTGTATTTGGAGGGTCCTTGGCAGGGGCAGGCTGTGCAGGGGGGCATTTGTTCCCCAGGCTTGTTTTTCACCAGTTAATTATAAGGCCGCGCTGCCTCCTGTGACAGCTAGTTGAAGGCCTCAGGGCCGCAGCGCGGTCGTACCACTTCAGTCTCTGCCATGCGAAGAGGGCTGCGGGGTCTGTCTGTGCTGTGGGCGTCTGTTAAAGCCCCACCCTGTAATGTTAGGCTCCACCCCCTGCACAGCCCCCTATGAGGTTTATAGTTAAAAGCAAACTGCTCCGCCAGTCAGTGTTTTGGCTGCAGGAAGTATTCTTCCTCCGGCCACTAGAGGCCGCTCTCTCCTCCTAGCTGTCATCTTGGCTAGAGGAGCCTAAAGACAGAGAAGATGGTGTTCTACAGGGAGCCAGGAAATAACTACACAGGAGAAGACCTACCCAGGAGTACATAGAGGATACATATATACAGGAGGAGAGCTACACAGGAGTACAGAGAGGATACATATATACAGGAGGAGAGCTACACAGGAGTACAGAGAGGATACATATATACAGAAGGAGACAAACACAGGAGTACATAGAGGATACATATATACAGGAGGAGAGCTACACAGGAGTACAGAGAGGATACATATATACAGGAGGAGACATACACAGGAGTACATAGAGGATACATATATACAGGAGGAGAGCTACACAGGAGTACAGAGAGGATACATATATACAGGAGGAGAGCTACACAGGAGTACAGAGAGGATACATATATACAGGAGGAGACAAACACAGAAGTACAGATAAGAGACATATATACAGGAGGAGACATACACAGGAGGAGGCAAATATACAGGAGTTGACATACACAGGAGTACAAAGAGGATACATGTATACAGGAGGAGACATATACAGAAGTACAAAGAGGATAAATATATATACAGGAGGAGACCTACACAGGAGTACAGAAAGGATATATATATATATATATATATATATATATATATATATACACAGGAGGAGATCTACACAGGAGTACAGAGAGGATACATATATACAGGAGGAGACCTACACAGGAGGAGGCATATATACAGCAGTTGACATACACAGGAGTACAAAGAGGACACATATATACAGGAGGAGACATATACCGGAGTATATACCGGAGCTATGGCTGCTACTGTGGTAGTTACGCCCCTGGCAGCAGCCCAGAACTGGGGGGAGGAGACTGAATACATAATAAGAAGTAGGGACGGAATGTTAGTGTCACCATGGGCAGCAACAAATCAAAAGTTATGTTTGAGTGATGTAGGTGGCATTCATGATCATGATACCTTTGCGTTAGCCATCCATGTACAAGATTTAGTGTAATTTCTTTCTTAAGGCAAATGTACCGCCAGATTAGTTCTAAAATGTTTTCATACTACCTTGTCAGCGCCAAAGTGTTCATCCCCGTGTCACGGTCCACTCCCTCAGTTGGGAAACTCAGGGAGTGTGTGCCGCTCTTCCTGGCTACAGGTTTAGGATACAGGACATGCAGGCCCTCAATGGCGTATGAGAACACTGCACCTGCTGTCGGCCGGCCTGGGATTATTATACAGAGAAAAGAGGGAGAAGGCGACGAGGCATGCTAGAACAGCATGAACACTGGGCCACAACTCCTCTTTCACTCTTCTTTATTGTAGGAAAGTACATATTGCACTAAATCTCCTCAACAGATGGCTAACACAAAGATATCATGAGCACTATGGCACTACCACCTACATCACTGTCAGCACCTCGGATTGGATCTGAGTGTTCATAGATTTCTTAAAAATGTACAGGCAGGGGCGAGGGAACATAATAAAGACTTACCATCCCCATGCCCCCGCAGTACAGGGCCACCAGTCACAGACCACCACCAGGCTCCCGCAGCTCCTAGTCCGGTGACGCTGTGTCCTGGCGCAAAAATTTTCACTCAGTCAAGTGACTAGGGCGGAACACTGCTGCAGTCACTGACTGGCTGAGCGGGTACTTTCCGCTGGTATATGATGATGCTGGAAGACAGGAGAAAGTAAAGACCAGAGGCAAACAGAGAGCTGGTAATATTGCAGGGACATGGGGACAAGTAAGCATAGCTTCTTTACTTCCCGCCCACTGCCTTCCAGGGATTTTTTAGATTTCTCCTTTCATATAGCCCAATCATCTGACATGAACCAAAGGCTGTCATTTTGGTACCCTTTTGGTTGGATTCTACCAGGGTTTTAATTTTTATGCTGGATGGAATGGCACAGACCTCTGTGATATTTCATAGAGAAAGATTCAGTAAAAAAAAACATGGCATGGAAATTTTTCTTTTTTCCCTTTAACCTTTGTATGACAGATGCTACAAAGTGTCATTGGTGTATGGTGGAGGTATCTGACAAAATACAACAGGGCAAAATACAACACTGCTGGATACCACAGCCTCATAGTATGGTGAAAAGTTTTTTGGTTAATCAGGCTCTGGTTCTTGTAGAATAGAAAATAAATAACATATACTCACCTTCTCCACTCCCTCACTACTGCTGTTTCAGTGTCAGCCCCAACTGCACAGCACCTCTTTTATCACTGTCACCACAAGGATTTAACCAAAGAGCAGGCAAGTCCATGTGCTGAAACAGACACAAGCAGTGGAAACCGACACCATGACCGTCTCGGTGAAGGAGCAGAGAAGGTGAGTATATTTGTTGTTTTTTTTTTTATCATTTTACATCTTTTGCCCTATCCTTTATAAAACAATATTATTCAGAATATTCTTTAACATTTTATATTGCAGCAAGTTTTAACGTACAAGTTAACTTTATTCTTTGGCTCAGTATGATAACAGTGATGACCATTTTATATAGTTTATATTATGTTTTACTACTTTAAAAAAATAAAAAAAACTTGATGACATTAAACTTTTTGCTCATTTGTTGTTTAATATTTTATGGGATGCAAGGTGACCAAAAATCAGTAGTTCTGAGATAAACAGCAACCATACCATGTCACCACACCAATTATAATTTAAACAATTTAAACATGATGGGGATGATTTAATTATTTATTTGGATTTAATTTTTTTTTTTTTTTTTTACTGTTTTGTTAACCTTATGCAAGCAATAGTTTGCTGGTTAATGCAGTACACTGCAATATTGTACTGTATTGCAGTGTACTTTTTTATCTGTAGACTCCAAGGACAGCCTGTCATAGAAACTTACATTGCAGCCACAAAGACCTCACAGCAATAGATTTGGGAACATTAGAGACATGACAGAACCAGCACCTGTCACCTCCTATAGAGCACAGGGCAATGAGGCTGAAGGTATGTTTCTTACTTGTATCCTCCATGATGTTTCTTTGTACTTTGTAGTGTAATCCTTATGCCAATTAGGTGGTTTGGTGCAATGGGGGTGGGAGTGCAGAGTGCCAGATGAATATTCATAAGGAGGGACGGGCTAGCAAAGGGCGGATTGGTACACTAAGGGTGGTAACTCCACCCCCAGTGCACCAAATCGCCTCATTAACATATGGTTTAAACTACAGAGTACCCAAAATACCTTCATCCTCAGTGCCCTGTGCGCTATAGGGACATAGTAGGATAGATCCTTGTCTTTAGATGTAACTGGGAGGGCCAGGGAGGGCAAGGCTATAACATCAGATAAAAATGAACTGTACAAAACCTAGAGACTACTCTTTTCTTCTCCACACCGGGCAGTTCATTGCTTTATTAGCTGTATGTTTTACACTGTGTACTGAATTTTCAGTTGAACTTTTAACTCAAAAAATGTCCAAGTAAAGTGGAGCATTTAGTAGATTGTTATGAGCGGCGCCTCACATGTGTTTATGTACTTTCCAGGTAGCGCGTGTCTAGAATTAGCGTGTCACCTGGCGGTGAACTGCAGGACCGATGAATGTCAAGTTAAACTTTCCGCTTACCTTTTTATTTTTTGGCATTTAGATAACATTTTTGATGATAGGGTTAAGGAGGAATAAGATTGTGGCAAAATTGCATCCTTTAAAATTGTTCTGGATGGCTTGTACTTAACCCTAATAGCTAAGTACAATGGTAGATATACAACTTCTTCAGCAAGTACTGCTCCAGAGAGCTGAGAAAGTGCAGGGAACTTCAAGTAGGTCTGGGCTGTGTTTTTCCTGGTATTTTTATCAATATTGTTTAGTTATTTTGTGCAGCCAGACGCACATAGCTCTTCTTATCCTACTTCCTATAGTCTGTAAGGGCCTCTTTGAGCGGAGAGCCGCGGAGAGTGGAGGGGCACAAGCCCCCCCATAGAGAAACAGTGTCACGCTGAAGCAGGTTTGCTCCGTGTGAACTGGCCCTTATATAGGAAGATGTGGTCCAGAGTTCTTCTTTAAGGTCTAAACGCTGTGATCAAGCCAAACATTTAACATTTCTCTACATGGGTTTTAAACTTAGTTAAAGTAGCCAAGTGTAAAGAGAGACCATGACATTCAAAGGTAGTTCAATCTGTGGACATCTTTGTTTTAAAGAACAAAGAGCTGAGTAGATCAATGTATAATTTTTTGGGGAAAATATTTAGTAGAACTTTAGTAGAATATTTAGTAGAGCTTAGGAGTCCAGTGGGCGGTCCTAATCTAAACATTTAACTGTGGCTGCCAATCAATGATAAGGACCACACACACACACACACACACACACACACACACACCTAAGCCCAGAACAAGCACAGTTCTAAATAAATAAATTACTAGTTCTACCAAATCTTTTCTGATAAAAAAAAACAATAACCATCTGCTCAGCTCCTTGTTCTTTGTAACATTGTAACAAACCTGAGCATTGGACTGCATTTTCAACATCTCAGGTTGCCTTCAAGAAAAACCCTGACTTAAAAGCGAAATTGCGACTTTACTAGCTAGGTCAAGTTAAACATATCGCCCAATCCGCGCCACCACACTGAATTAGCTCCTGAGTTTTTTTACTAAAAGGTCAAACCATTCGAGTTATTTTTGCCTAATTTACAATATGCAAATCAGGTCAGTTGTGCACAGGAGGTAAGTCTAGGAAGACGAGTTTAAAGGAGAAGTCCGGCGGATTATAAAATCCGTCAGCCAGCAGGGGGAAAATTGATTACAAATACTAACTTACCTCTCCTCGTGCCCACGGTGATCGATGGGACCAGCCTCGGGACCCCCACTGGAAGGCATTTTACCTTGAGTTGTAATGACGTCACGACTTGTGGGAAAAGGCCTGATAGACTGGCCACTCAGCCAATCAGTGACTGGAGTGGTGTCCCGCCCCAGTCACTGAGTAAGCGGCCAGTCCATCAGCTGGGTCATGACGGGTCAGCTCTGGAGATCCCAGAGCCCAGTGGGAGGGTCCCGCAGCCGATCCCTTTGCTTACCGCGATAGCGGAGAGATTAGTTATTACTTTTAATCAGGGCCGGATTAAGGTTGGTGGAGGCCCTGGGCAACAATTTTGTTGGGGCCCTCCCATTTTCTTCCCCCACAAATAAACCATACAGCATTCTATACAGGTGGCTTCTTACTGTAGGGGACTTAGTACCTACCCCTCCTCACTCCTGGCTGTATGGCTCAGCATCCTCCTCTGTTCTGCAGATGATGGTCGCTAGAGGCTGCAGTCCAGTGGAAGATGCCAGGCCATAGAGATAGGATGGGGGAGATGTGAGCATCGCGGTGTGTTCCCACTTAATTCAATGCGAGAACACAGCACTTTAGCACTTTCTGTGCTCTCTTGCCCACTGTGTTAGCCACCACAGCTAGCATATGCAGTCGTGAATCGCAGGCAGAACCTGGACTTGCAAGTCTAAGTCCTATCTTCAGTTTCCAACCATATAAACTACCTGAAGCAGTAAGGAGCACCCAGAAAGTACTTAAAGGCTGTGTATAATCTATAGCGGATATGGTACATGTGAACGTACCCTAAGGATCATGGCATATATAGCTGCACACAGGCTATATATATATACACCATATGCTGCACACAGGCTATATATCATACACTGCACACTGGCTATATACCATACACTGCACACAGGCTATATACCATACGCTGCACACAGGCTATATATCATATGCTGCACACAGGCTATATACCATATGATGCACACAGGCTATATACCATATGCTGCACACAGGCTATATGTCATATGCTGCACACAGGCTATATACCATACACTGCACACAGGCTATATATTATAGGCTGCACACAGGCAATATATCATAGGCTGCACACAGGCTATATACCATACACTGCACACAGGCTATGTATCATACACTGCACACAGACTATATACCATACACTGCACACAGGCTATATATCATAGGCTGCACACAGGCTACATATATATATATATATATATATATATATATATATATATATACCCCTGCTCTGATATATGCCCCCATAGTATATGCCCTCGCCTCTGATATATGCCCCCATAGTATATGCCCCCTGCTCTGATATATGCCCCTATAGTATATACCCCTGCTCTTATATATGCCCCTATAGTATATATCCCTGCTCTGATATATGCCTCTATAGTATATACCCCTGCTCTGATGTGCCAATACAAAACAAAACCTCATACTCACCTGATCTGGGCAAATGACAGGTCTTCTCTCTTCTGGCTCTTCACTGTTCCTTCAGCCTGTCGGCCACTGTGACAGATGCTCCAGCATGCTCCAGCATGCTCCATGATGTCACATCCCTGCTGGAGAGATCAGGTTTCCTTGCTAAGGTCCCACGCAGTCCTCTCCTCAGTGAGGGGGAGGGGCAAGGGGGAGTGAGGACCTCAGCAGGAGACAGGCACCCGGAAGCTTGACAGGAAGAATCCATTCAAAGACCCAGGGACCCTGGGAGTCTGAGCCTGCCAGTAGGGAGATGCTTACACAGGATTAACCCTACACCTCCCTCCCTCCCTGGACAGCATGCAGTGTGGCCAGTGCTGTGTTCAGGAAGGGTTTCCACATGCTTTTTGCGCAGAGGGACTGGCTCCCAGACACCACTTCTGGGTTTGGGCTGGTGGAGGCCCCCTAGTGGTGGAGGCCCCTGGGCACGTGCCCCTTGTGCCCTCCCTTTAATCCGTCCCTGCTTTTAATTAATTTCCCCCCTGCCAGCTGCCAGATTTTATAATCCACTGGACTACCTCCTACTCCTCCGATGACATGTGTCTCCTGGTCTCCTCAGTCCCCCCTCCAGTATCCTCCCTGGCCTGTCAGTGTGTTTGCACCTCAGATATGGGCAGCTCTTCTGTAATATGCTAAGTTATATTCTTCAACACCAGTGCAGAGAGCCAGGTATGAGCCTGCATAGGAAGACTCATACCCCGCTCTGATGACGGCTATAGTGACGATCTAAGATGCGGCCACGCTGGCCAGGCTGGGAAGGATACTGGAGGCGGGACTCAGGAAACCAAGAGGCGCACATCATCTGGGCTGGGGGAGGAGATATCTATAAGCTGGACTTCCCAGGCTTACCTCCACTGCACAACTGACCTGCATATCGCAAATCAGGCGAAAATAATGCGAAAGGGATGATCGATTAGAAAATGGATCGCGGCAGCTGATTTAGCATGATGCCACGAATCAGGCTGTATGTAACACTCAAGCCAGTAAAATGGTATCCATAACAAAGATGATCATGCGGCACTCACCAAATCTTTGTACATACTCTTTTATTTAATTCATAGTAACAAAAACAACCTCAAGTGCTGTACAGGTTACATGGTAGGTGGAGGTGTGCTCCACTAGGAGTGGAGCACACCCGCTATGTAACCTGCACAGCACTTGAGGTTGTTTTTGTTACTATGAATTAAATAAAAGAGTATGTACAAAGATTTGGTGAGTGCCGCATGATCATCTTTCTCACGGATTTTGTTGTACATGGACTTTGTTACTGCATGCAGAGCACCATAATAACCATAGTGCTAAAAGGACCCAATGTGAGCAGTCCCATTGTTTGCACGCGGATTGTGGATGTTTTGGAGTTGTGCTAAGTGTTTTTCACCAGTAAAATTGTACATTCGCATAAATTCTAAAGGTTAGAATTATTGTTATAGAAGAAGTCCAGTGACTATGAAAGGCTGGAGTATTTCTCATTGTAGATTATTTTTTTCTCCAGTCCCTTAGGCAGGGTTCACACTACATTTTTGCAATCCATGTTTTTGCAAAAAAAAAAAAATCTGTTTTGATCAGTTTTTCCTTTGACTTCCATTATAAAAAAAGGATCAAAATGCATTCTTTTTTTTACGTACATAAAAACGTAGCTGACTTTATTTTTGTGCATGTTAAAAAAGGATGTGTTTTGATCCGTTTTTTTTATAATGGAGGTCAAAGGAAAAACAGATCACAATGGATGCACACAAACGCATCCATTTTTGCAAAAACTGGTCGCCAGCTGAAGCCAGCCTTAGGCTACTTTCACACAACGATTTTTTCAGCTCTCTATAAAATGACGTCCGTTATTTTGAATCTAAAATAAGGGACGTTTTTATAAACCTGGCATCCCCTTAGTGCAATGACCGGTGTTTGTACATTTTTTTAGTTTGGGTTACTAATTGCCCTTTGGTTGTGGCTTAATTGAAAAATCCATTGAATTTAATAGTAAAAACGGAGAATGAACGGTGACAAAATAAAAACTGTGTGTGAACAACTAATAAAAAACGGCCGCCATTTGCAAAAAACCTCCGAAAATAATGTTCATGTTCATTATTTTGACGCCCGCGGAAAAACATCCGTTTTTCGATGCATTGTGTGCATTGGACGTCTGTCTTCCCATTGACTACAATGCAATGGCATTGCAGTGAGTTAAATTGCGGCAAAAATGGAGGTTTTTTTAAATAGCGAAATCGGGCTTTTTTTCTCCATTTTTGACGTTGTGTAAACATAGCCTTATGTTGTTCTTTCTATATTGCACATTTTTGAGAAATCCTATTACTCTGTTATACCATTCTGCGGGATAGTGTTAATCCTCATATAAATCCCAATCATATGCAGAAAGTAGATATTTGGATTAACATTATTATTGGAGTGGCGAGCCGCTGAGGAGAATGGCCGCAGAGTGAGGGAGCTCCTCAACCACACGGCTACATTGCAGGGACCCAGACCTGCCCTACCGGATCCAGCACCCCCAGCATATGTGGAGGGGCAAGAGGGGGACCCCCAGACAACGGCCGCCTCCAGCGGGACCGGATTCCGGGGCTCCGTCGGCGTCCCCGTACCTTACACGGGGCGCCGCTGCTAACACGTTGCGGCCGCGGCCATCTTCTCCCGCCGCTCCGGAGGCCCAGGAGTCATCTGTGTGCCGGGGGCCTGGTGACCCGCTCCCGCCCGCCGGCCTGCCCGCTGGTCCGCAGCCGCGGGTTCTGTGTACCCGGACCCTGGAACCGAGCCTCCTCGCCGACTCCTCTGTGCAGCCTGAGGAGGCCGCGGCGCCATCTTGTCTTCTGGAGCGCGCCTCCGGCCTCGTGGGTGAGTTACCCCCTTCCCTGCGGCCTGCCAGCAGCCAGACGTTGTCTCTGCCTCATCCCACCTCTGGCACTCTCCGTCCTGGTGCCCTAGACCCTCATCATCTTCCATCTCCCTCCAGTGACCCTGCAGCCAAATCCCACGGGCTCTTAAAGGGCCAGCAGCGCATTTCTGCGTACATGATGGCGACCTCAAAACCGCCAAAAAAAGAACAAAACTAAGGCTGGTAGTAGCAACCAAGATGCCACCCTGCCCAGAACCTCTCAATCTGTTGTCCGATCTGGGGTCCCACGTAATCCTGGGGGCAGGCACTCTGACTCGGACTCTGAAGCTTCCCTACTGGGGCCTTCCTCCCCCCAGGGTGTTCGGGATATGCTCTCGCAATTGCCTACAAAGAGTGACCTGCAAACCCTTATCTCTGAAGTGAAAGATGCGTTCAGGGTTGAAATCGCTGCGGTCCGGAAGGACATCCAACATATTGCACTAAGGGTTGAAACCTTGGAGGATGACCATGACTCTACTCGGGCATACATTTCTAGCCTGCACTCCACTGTTTCCTCTCAAGCCTCCGCTTTGGATGATATGCAGCGCCACATTGAGGATCTCGACAACAGAGGCAGGCGCAATAACATCAGGGTCAGGGGTCTTCCAGAGGCGACACAGGACAATGACCTAGAATCCACCCTAGAAGGCCTCTTCAATATGCTCCTGGGCGAGCCATCTACCCACAAAATTAAATTTGATAGAGCTCACCGGGCCTTACGACCCAAGAACTCATCCGGTCCACCTAGAGATGTCATCTGCTGCTTGCATGACTATACCTTGAAGGAAAGCATCATGGCCAAGGCCCGTTCCCTTAGAGAACTGGATTTCTATGGTGCCCAAGTACAACTCTTCCCGGATCTCTCCTGGATTACCCTCCAAAAGCGACGGCTCCTGCGGCCTCTGCTGACTACTCTCAAGGACCATGATGCTTCCTACAGATGGAACTTTCCGTTTGGCCTTACTGCAAGACGGGATGGACGCTCTGCTGTTCTCCGAAGTCTAGCTGATTTACCTATATTTTGTGACACCCTGGACCTTCCAGTCCCCAAAATCTCTGACTGGACGGTGGCTCCCCCACCCCCTCCCCCACCATCCATCTGGAACTCGGCTAGCCAGAAGAGGCGCCGTCCTAGATCCGAGAGTTCCCGCTCTCCCCCTGGTCCTACTGGTTGAGGGAGGGCCCCCCCCCTCCAGGTTCTGTTATAGTGATTTACATTGTTGCTGATATTCTGGGTCCCTTCTTTTTGTTACTTATTTGCTACATGTAGCTGTGTGGTTTTATTTGGCCCTCCTCTTTGGAGTGTTCCTATGTTTTTTGTTCCCCTCAGGTGGCGCCCTCCTCCCCCGTGGGGCTGCCAGTTGACAGCCATAGTGCTGTTTTGGCATATTTTTTGCCTCGTAGCAGGCCGCTTAGGCTTGTTCTTTGGGCCATGTGCCCTTCCTTTTCCTGGAATTTTTATCTGTTTTTTGTTGTTTGTATGTTTCTATGTGTTTTCCCTCTTGTTTCCCCCCCCCCCTCTTTTCCCTTTCCCTCCTAGGATTCCACGTTGGCCGATGCTGCTCTGGAAACCGATCCCTTCCATTCGCTGGGGCAGAGTGAGTACCCCCATCATCGTTAGTGTCCTCTTATCCCTCCCTAATGGCTAAGTGCATATCTCTCAATGTCAAGGGCCTAAATTCTAACACCAAAAGACGTCTTCTCCTGAGGGAACTTCGCAACTTGCATGCGGATGTTGCCTTCCTTCAGGAGACGCACTTCGATCAGGAGGCATCTTTTAGGTTCGCCCGTCATTCTTATCCCACTGTCGTTTCGGCCTCTAGAGGCAATAAGACGGCGGGAGTAGCTATCCTATTCTCTCGCATGTGCCCCATACAGATTTCCTCCTCATATTCTGACCCAGGAGGGAGATTTGTTATTGTGGACGGCACCTTACAAGGCCGCCAATTTATTTTCTGCAACGTTTATGCCCCTAACCGCTCCCAGATACCCTTCCTCCGTAGGGTTCTTAATCGATTGGCGAAATACCCTCCGGCTCCACGGATCCTTGGAGGGGATTTCAATTTGCCGTTCTCTGAGATGATGGATAGGCAATCGGTAGACGGCCGGCCTACCCCCACGGAACAGGCTAAACTATCAGCAGAATTCCGCAGGCTCATACGTGCTCATAAGCTGTATGACCTTTGGCGGCTTGACCACCCTACGGAGCGGGGGTATACTTTCTTCTCCCATCCCCACAAACTCCACTCTCGCATTGATTACCTCTTTGGCAACATACCTACTGTACGACTGTTGCAGAGTGCGACCATTGACCCCATTTCCTGGTCTGATCACGGCCCCGTGATAGTTCACCTCAAGGCCGTTCTCTCCCCTACGCGACATTGTCACTGGCGTATGAATGATACCCTTTTGAAAAATCAGATTACCAGAGACTCTATCAAGACTGGTATCTCTAACTATTTCTCGGAAAACGAGGGCTCTGTTGCCTCTGAAGGGGTTCTATGGGAGGCCCACAAAGCAGTTGTCCGGGGCCATTGCATAGCAATAGGATCCCGCCAGAAAAAAGACTCCATGCTAGCCATTCAGAATGCTAAATCTGCCATAGCTTCCCTGGAACAGCGTCTGGCCCGCCGTCCCTCCCTGGGTGTCCTGCGGAGGCTTGTGGCCGCTCGCGAAAAACTCAAGGACCTTTCGTTGCAAAAGGTGGAGAAGCTTCTCCTCTACTCCAAGCAACGCTTCTATGAAAAGGGCAATAAGGCTCATACCCTCCTGGCGAGGATGCTCAATGACCGGGCTGCCGCACAGTCGCCACAGGCTCTCAGGGACGCAACAGGGACTCTACACTATCACCCTAAGGAGATCTCCTCTATTTTTCACCAATTCTATTCTAAACTTTACTCCCTCCCCTTAACCTTACCATCGGACCCGGAGGCCCGTACCCGATGCCTTTCTGGCTTCCTCAGCGAGTGTAATCTGCCTTCTCTGACCGCTAGTGCGCTCGAGGAATTGAATGCACCGATTACCGCGGAGGAACTTGCAGAGGTTATTAAAACCCTTCCATCGGGGCGGGCGCCTGGGCCGGATGGCTTTTCCTACCTCTACTACAAAACCTTTTCCTCTGAACTGTCCCCTAAACTACTTACTCTCTATAACTCCTTTCTTCAGGGATCTCCTATCCCTACCTCCATGTCTCACTCCTTCATCACTCTTATCCCCAAACCTGGCAAGGACCCCCTGGATTGCTCCAACTACCGGCCAATTGCCCTCCTAAACTCAGACTTTAAGATATTTACTAAATTGCTGGCTACTCGGTTGGGGTATTGGCTCCCTTCCCTAGTTAATGCGGACCAGGTGGGGTTTGTGCCGGGAAGACAGGGTGGGGACAACACGAGGAGGGCTATTGACCTCATTGATGTTGTTAATCAACAAGAAGAGAGTGCCCTTGTGCTGAGCCTGGACGCTGAAAAGGCCTTTGACCGTCTTGGGTGGCCTTTTATGTTTGAGGCATTGCAATGCTATGGCTTCTCTGGGCCTTTCCTAACGGCGGTCAGGGCCTTATACTCCAATCCCACAGCGGCACTCAAATTCCCGCATATGTTGTCTGAGACCTTTTCTCTTTCGAATGGCACTCGCCAGGGTTGCCCTCTGTCACCCCTACTTTTTGTTCTTTGCATTGAACCCCTGGCGGCGGCGATTCGAAATTGTCCGGACATCAGAGGTGTGTCGGTCAGAGGCAAGGAGTTTAAAATCATGTTATTTGCCGATGATATCCTCCTCACCCTGTCAGACCCGCTCATTTCCCTCCCGAACTTACACTCTCTTCTTGGTACATATGGTCGCCTGTCGGGGTACAAAGTCAATACCTCTAAATCTGAAGCTATGCCCCTAAATCTGCCAGACCCCTTGATTGCCCAGCTTAGTTCCAATTTCAAATTTAAATGGACCTCTACCTCCATTAAATATTTAGGTATCCGCCTTACTCCCTCCTACCCGTCCCTATACTCAGCTAACTACCCAGCCCTCTTCCGAGATATACGGAACCTCCTGACTAAATGGTCCCCCCACTATATTTCGCTCCTAGGCCGAGTGGCGGCAGTAAAAATGACCATTTTACCTAAACTTTTGTACTACTTTGAGACGCTCCCGGTCCGTATCCCCCTCTCAGAGCTGCGTAGTGTCCAAAGAGCAGTATTCAAGTTTATCTGGGCGTCCAAGGGGCACCGCATCCCCAACTCGGTTATGATGAGTAGCAAATCTCGAGGAGGGCTGGCAGTCCCTAACTTTCTTCACTATTATTGGGCGGCTCACCTACGCCAAATCACGGCATGGTCCAAATATTTGGCGTACAAGAAATGGGCGGAAATTGAAAAAATATGGCTAGCTCCCTTCCATCCTAACTCTTTCCTGTGGCACTCCTCACCGCCTAGCTTCTCACATCTCTCGCTCTTGGGACCTATCCGTTTTACCCTCCATATATGGTCCTCATGTTCTGCCAGGTTTGGGCTCACCTCCTCTGCCTCCCCCCTGAACTCTTTCTTGCTCTTCCCAAATTTCCCTCCTGGTCTTCAATCCCATACTGTCAAACTCTGGGGTTCGAAGACACTCTTCCAGTTTGCCGACATAGTTGATCCCATAGCTCGTTCACTCCTTCCTTATGATAAATTGGCTGATAAATATGCTCTCCCTCCCTCAGCGCACTTTATGTACCTCCAGCTCCGACATTTCATGGTGTCGCGTCTGGGAGCCCTCACAGTTTCTAAACCTTCGGCTTTTGAGCAACTAGTTAGAATGGGGACTTCGACCTCGGGCCTTATCTCTGACATCTATCGCATCCTTGGCTCCCCAGTTGAGGGAACCCAGGTACAGCACACATATATGACTAAATGGGAAACACTATTAGGGAGGACATTGCCTCCAGAATGCTGGACTGCTATATGGGACAGGGCTGCCACCTCCTCCATATGCACTACCTACAAAGAATCCCATTATAAAGTCTTGATGTTCTGGTACCGCACACCGGAGGTACTTCATAAGTTCAATGCCTCGATATCCCCACTATGTTGGAGATGTGCTAGAGTACTAGGCTCCCAGTTCCATATCTTCTGGGAATGTGAGCTTGTTCGACCCTTTTGGCGGGAGGTGTGTGAGATATCCTCAGCTATCCTCAGTGTTAAAATCCCTAGGGACCCAGGCCTTTGCCTCCTCAACCTTTTCGCTAAAACTATCCGGAAAAAACAAGCCAAATTGCTATTGGTCCTCCTAACTGCAGCCAAGTCCCTAATCGCCAAATGTTGGAAGCAATCGACCCCACCTTCCATTCCGCATTTTAAAGCTAGAGTCAGGGAGTTACGCTCTCTCGAGCGCCTTACGGCATCTCTGAATAACCGGTTAGAGGCCTTTGACTCTATTTGGGCTCCTTGGGACTTGTATTCCTCCCCGTCGGCACCTGCCTTCGGTACATCCTAGATTCCCATCCTCTGTCGTCTGTTCCCGTCTTCGTCTTTCCCTGTCCTTGTCTCCCCCCCTCTCCCTCCCCCCCCCCATCATTTCCTGCCCCCTTCTCGTCCTAAGTCTGTGTTTTGTTCTGTGTTGTTTCGTTACTAGCCCAGTATGGTCTATGGACCCTACCCAAACAGACATTGTCTTTTCCAAACCCAGACCGGGACCTGGTAGCTGTTGTTTTATTACGGTTTGTTATTCTGGATCTCCTATCTGCTCCTGTTTAGGGGTTAAGTTGCCTCTTTGACATTTATGTTACGCATTATAACAATGTTCTGCTGCCTTCACATGTACCTCACCCAGTTTGTACAATCTTATGTCTTTCTTTTTTTTGGAAAAACAATAAAAATTACAATTGTTAAAAAAAAAAACATTATTATTGGAAATAAACTCTAAACATTTCTAGTCACATGCATCTAGAAGCCTGTGACCTCTCCCCCAGTATTGTATAACTGGTTTTGCGTTAAAGAAAAAATTCCTAATGGGTCCAGCAGGGGGTGACTTATTCCCATTACTAACAGGGTCCTAGACAGGTCTTCACCATATGAATCATAGAAAAGTAAAAGCCAAAAGAAGCCAGCTGGATACGTACCCAGCTATAATCGGGAAAATGTACACACTCAGTCCCAGGCATGTTTTGCTTACCTACCATCATGTGAGTTATAAATCCTATAAGCTGTTTAATAGAATATCTTGTGGGATAGGCATAAATGGCTATAAGTATGTCACGCTCCGGAAACCTTCCATAGAATAATTGCATTTTACAAAGCCCTGAAATACATACTGTACATGCCCTGCCTTCATGTTGTCTCGTATAGCGAGAAGTCGTTCCTTATCACATATCTTTTCTTTCTCCAAAGGTACTAATACTTGTGGAGACCACTAACTGGCATGAGGAGTCTTCCACCATCACCCCTGCCAGCCCTGCATGACTGATGTGTAGGGCTTCCAGCACTGAGCCTGTGCATCTATTAATCAAAGCAAGGAGAGATGGGGGAGGGAGGAGGCTTGCATGCTGCAGCTGAGCATGCCACCATCACGCTTAAAGGGGTTATCCAGTGATTTTTTTTTTCTTTCAAATCAACTGGTTTCAGAAAGTTATATAGATTAGTAATGTACTTATATTTAAAAAAAATCTCAAGTCTTACCATACTTATCAGCTGCTGTATGTCCTGCAGGAAATCTTGTTTTCTTTTCTATCTGACACAGTGCTCTCTGCTGACATTTCTGCCCTGACAGAAATTTCTGAAACCAGTGGATTTGAAATAGAATTTTTATTTTTGCTAGACAACCCCTTTAAGCTTTAAAGCATGATCTAGAGCGGTCAGATTACCTTTAATATTTTATGCTTTGTTGTCAAAATCCCAATATGCCTTCTCCCCAAGTGTCAGCAAGTCAGTCCTATTACATAATAGTTGCTGTGTGTACCACCCATGTATATTAGCTATAGCTTCTATATATAGTTGATTACGAAGGCAGCTTAAAGGGGTTGTCCAACAAAAATGTTTTTCTTTCAAATCAACTGGTGTCAGAAAGTTATATAAATTTTTATTTTACTTCTATTTAAAAATCACAAGTCTTCCCATACTTATAAACTGTTGTATGTCCTGCAGGAAGTGTTGTTTTATTTACATTCAGAAACAGTGCTCTCTGCTGACATCTCTGGCCGAGTCAGGAACTGTCCAGAGCTGTAGCAAATCCCCATAGAAAACCTCTCCTGCTCAGGACAGTTCCTGACTTGGCCAGAGATGTCAGCAGAGAGCACTGTGTCTAAATGTAAATAAACAACCTTTCCTGTAGGACATACAGCAGCTTATAAGTATGGGAAAACTTGAGATTTTTAAATAGAAGTAAATTACAAATCTAAGTTTCTGACACCAGTTGATTTAAAAGAAAATAATTTTCGCTGGACAACTCCTTTAATGTTATGAACTTCATGTAACTGCAAATACCCAAGGGCATAAAGAAATTCCCTGATGTCGCTGGATGGCTATGTTCACACAACGTCAAAAATGGAGAAAAGACATCCGATTTCGCTATTTAAAACAACGTCCATTTTTGCAGCAATTTAACTGAGTCCGTTTTTGCCGTGGACGTCAAAATAATGAACATTATTTTCGGACGTTTATTGCAAATAGCGGACGTTTTTTATTAGTTGTTCACACACAGTTTTTCTATTGTCACCGCTCTTTCTCCGTTTTTACTATTAAATTCAATGGATTTTTCAATTAAGCCGCAAGGGCAATTAGTAACCCCAAACTAAGATAATGTGCAAACACCCGTCTTTGCACTAAGGGGATGCCAGGCTTCGAAAAACGTCCGTTATTTTAGACTCAAAATAACAGATGTCATTTTAAACGGAGCTGAAAAAAAAACACGTGTGAACATAGCGGATGGGTGGCGGGCTGCTTGTCTTAGCGTGATAGCTGTGTCTTTCTGTATAGTCAGGGCACTGGGGTTAGCAATACTTGATTAGAGTCTCCTGCTCAGACCATGTCGCCGAAAACGAGGATTTGCTTTACTCAAGAAGCAGCGGTGAAGGAATGTAAAAAAAAAGTCTTGTGAATGTGACTCTTTGTTCGCCAAGTATGAATGGGGCATTGATGGGCAGGAAATACGCTTCACCACTGATAAATTTTATATACCTAGCCACTAAGTAAAATGTCACTAATAAAACAGGCAGTTTTTTTTATTACAGCATCATTTTATATGATTACTTTCTATTTTATATATGGAATATTATAGATTTACAGTTTTATTTGGATGAATTTTAATTAGATGGCTTAAAAATTATTATAAAGATTATTATAATAGATGAGAAAATTTGCTGCAGCATTCAAAACTGTGGGGTACTCATCAACCCCTCTCTGTATGTCCTGTTAGTCAGTGGACTCAAGGCAACCATAGATTACATAGTCTGTTGTTTCAGTGGGGTGTATTAAGGGGGCCCTCACACACATATTTTGTTTTTTCAGGCCAAAAAAGAAACGCCAGAAAAAAAACGTATTTTTTTTTCTTGCATTTGCATTTTTTCTGGCATTTTTGACTTTATACGTCAATGATCTTTTATGTGGTTGCGGTGTTTTTGTGTGCTGCCCTTTTTTTCCTCTATCATCACATGACCTTGCTGCTGGACCACAAAAGGTGACAAAGACGCCAGGAAAAGAAAACAGAAAAAAAAAAACCCGCCATATGCACAGCAATGGTGTTTTTGAGACAACTAGAACAATCCCATTTAAGTTTATGGGAGAAAAAAACACCATCGTTTGCCGAAAAAATGCCACACCCTCAGCATGCTGCGTTTTGGAAAAACTGAAAATAGCCTCAAAAATGCCAGAAAGGAGAGAAAAACGCCATGTGTGTAAGGCTAGGTTCACACTGCATTTTTGCAATCCGTTTTTTTTTTATCCTTGTTTTGCAAAAAACGGATGAAAAAAACGGATGCATTTGTGTGCATCAGTTTTGATCCGTTTTTCCATTGACTTACATTGTAAAAAAAACATAAAAACTGATCCGTTGTTTCTTGACGGACACAAAAACGTAGCTGACACTATTTTTGTGTCCGTCAAAAAAAACTGATCCGTTTTGATAGTTTTTTTTTTGTTTTTTTTTACAATGGAAGTCAATGAAAAAAACGGATCAAAATGGATGCACACAAATGCATCATTTTTTTCCTCCGTTTTTTGCAAAAAACTGCTGAAAAAAACGGATTGCAAAAACGCAGTGTGAACCCAGCCTAAGGCAGATCATAAACTTCCATTGACTGCCAGCTAACATCTAGCCACTGGCGTTTTTACAAAAAAGTTTTTTTTTGAGATTTTAAGGCAACGTGAAGCCAGCCTTAAAGTATACAGGTAATGTAATCGCACCTATTGTACAGATTGGGTATGGTGGGACACAGCTCCATGCCTGGAGTTAGAGTTGTAGCGTTGACCATACAATATCCAGAAGGTCCATTGCACAAGCCCTGTGGATTAGAAATGGACCTGTTGTTGTTGGGATTGCATGGCAGACTCCCACTTTAATGGACACGAGGTATATTACATAGACTGCAACGACTGCAGCAGGATACGCCACCAATATCGAACAGTGGCTGTTCACTTCCTATCACCTACACCAATCTGCTGATTGTGACACTCCAGTAAAGATGCCCACACTCTTGCTGACAGCAGAGACAGCCACCATCAGGTGGGGGATCAGTGGAAGGTGAGTGCAGCTTATTTTTTTTATGGTCACTTTTAAATGAAATATATATCCTCTGGAATAACCCTTGTAAAGTCCCAGATAACTCCTTAAAACATGCCATGCTGCATTGTCTGCTGTATAGCTGACCCAGACCCTGTGCCACCTATCTCGGCCTTCATGCCTGTTCCCACCTCTTCATCATTTCTCCTGTACTCTACTGCCTCTCCTGTTGCCGACCTGAAACTGCGATGCCCACCTTATAATCTGCTTGTATTCCTCGTCATTCCCGGTAGCATTTTAACTTGGCAGTATACTACCGAGCCTTCTGAATACACCTTCTTGCCTGGTCCCCTAGTGCCATCTGGTCCATTGAGCAAACCATTACCCACACCAGGACCATGCTTGGGAAAACCTAGAAGACACTCAGACCCCTTTCCTGGGCATGGCCCAAAGCCAAACCAGTTCAGTAGGTACATATATTTTGCCCAAGAGTTATTCCTCTTTTAACATTTCTTCTATTACATAAAGACAAAGAATACAGATATAAGATGGATGCGTGTCCATTTTCAGATGCCCTATTAGATCATTATGAGTTGATAGTATGGAGTCCCTCAATCCCTCACTCCACAGCGGAAAGTGACTATAAAAAGTGAGTGTCTGAAGGATCTAGCATGTATACTCATTAAACAGACAGCCTATTGGTTTTAATCATCCCATGTAATGCTTATTTTCCCCTGTGGTGGCGCTGTAAGGAAACTAAACACTTTCTTTTCGGTGTCCTCCACAGATTAGCGTTGATCATTGTGAGTCCCAGTCATGGAATCCGCTTATATTGAGAAGATCCCTCTAAAAAAGGGTGGTCCAAAGAGAACTATGATGCTATGTTTTTATAATGGCCTATAAAGTTTTACTGCCAAACCTACTTAAAGGAAACATCATTATGGGAAACAATGAAATGACTAAAAGGCTTTAAGGCTAGAACATGAAATGTCCTATAAACTGCTGCCTACACCTCAAGGTTGTCCAGTGGATCTGCCCTAGAAGTGAATATCATTCAACTACACTTTCTCATTCAACCAAATGTATGTTTTAGCATTCCAAGGCTATCAGTGTGTACTGTGCTAGGATTGCTTACGCCAGCATGTAACCTTGCCAGGTTAAATTAGGTCACCTAAGAGATTAAATAGTATAGAGCTACGCGGTAGTCAAACACGACAAAGAAATGTATATAATAAATATACAAGGGTATTATAGCGGTCAGTGACAGGGCTGTGGCTCCATTCACATCCAGTCTTGTTGATACAACCAGGACATACAGCAGGATATTCACAAAAAGCGACATATTCCGTAAGTATACTGTATCACACTTCCGGGTCCGCTGTCGGGGGGGGGGGGGACATGGGGAAGGGGGCCATTCACTTAAATAACACACATTGTATAACTTTGTAATGTGTGTTATTTTGTGAAAAAATGTCTAACACCGCACTACCCCTTTAAAGGGGTTGTCCGGCGCTAAAAAATTATTCACAGAATAACACACATTACAAAGTTATACAACTTTGTAATGTATGTTATGTCTGTGAATGGCCCCCTTGCCCGTGTCCCACCACCCCCACCCGTGTACCCGGAATTGTGGTGCGCTATACATACCTGTCACGTGCCGACCACGGTCTCCGATCCTCAGCAGTGACGTCTTCTTCGGGAGACCGGCGGATCTTCCCGAGTGCCGGCCACCCTCTGCAGCGTCATCCGAAGCTCAGCCGCGATTGGCTGAGCATAACTGTGCTCAGCCAATCGCGGCTGAGCGGCTGATGACGCGGCCACGTTATGCTCAGCCAATCGCGGCTGAGCTTCGGATGACGCTGCAGAGGGCGGCCGGCACTCGGGAAGATCCGCCGGCCGCCCGAAGAAGACGTCACTGCTGAGGATCGGAGACCGTGGTCGGCACGTGACAGGTGAGTATAGCGCACCACACTTCCGGGTACACGGGCGGAGGTGGTGGGACACGGGAAGGGGGCCATTCACAGACATAACATACATTACAAAGTTGTATAACTTTGTAATGTGTGTTATTCTGTGAATAATTTTTTAGCGCCGGACAACCCCTTTAAGTAATGCATTTTTATTCTTTAAATTGCATTTATTAGAGATGAGTGATTTGTTATCTCTGCAATCCGCTCATCAGCAGGCTGCCATTTAACTGACTGCCCTTCCCTACTGCTCCTGAGTTTCCCAGGGCTGGATCCAGCTTTTTCCAGCACCCAGGGAGGAGCGACAATCAGTTAAATGCCAGCGGGCTGATGAGCGGATTTCAGGAAGCGCTTCGCTTCATTATTACGGTAAATTCGCTCATCTCTAGCATTAATTTCAAACCTTATGTTATTAAAGGGGTTATTCATGATTAGAAAAACATAGCTGCTTTCTTCCAGATACAGCGCCACCCCTGTCCTAAGGCTGTGTGTGGTATTACAACCCCACTCCTTTCACTTCATTGGAATTGCAATACCACATACAAACTGAAGTGTCCTATACAAACCCACGTTATATGCCTGACTATACAGATCCTACAGTAACTACAGAGTTACCTGTAATCTGAATACATTCCACTGTGAAGAAGATTTAGCATTTGCTGCCAAAATAAACAGGTTGGGTGCAGTCTATGTAAATAAGTGATGTCTCCAGCCATAAGCCCCTTTGTCATTTTACAGTGTCTTACATATAGTATATTAACAAAAGGTAGTGTATGAAAGAGAAATGTAACCATCACATAACAGGTTTAATTTGAATTTAAAGCATTACAGTCACTTACTGTGACTGTCACACATGCAAACTTAAAAAGTAGAGCACTGCAAATGCTACGCTATATGCATTAACTTTAATAATGACCATCTTCATACATATAGATGAATGTATCCACGCTCTTTATTTAAAATTTACAAAAAGACATTCAGAAATTGGGCAATAACCCATTGAAACTCTAGGAGAACTCTTTTCATCTACCCCTCTGGACTGTGTTCACCAGAACTGTCCACGTTTAGCAGACGGAGGGGTAAAAGATTGCGGCATGGATGTATTTTTCTTCTTTTATTGGCTTGATATTTTAATACTTTTTTTTTTTTTTTTTTTTATAAATGTATGCAAAATGTGTTATAAAGAAGATTACAAAAAGATGATTTTATTATAGAAAAAAAACAACTTTATTTCCAGCTCTGTATTTATGTACTATAGCAGCTCTATTATTTGTAAAAAAAAAACTACTTGAAAAATTAAAGAGTTAACTACAGTAGTAAATTGATCTAGGTGATTGTCTATGCATCCCACAATCCAAAAAATGGGTAGTAAGAAAATATAATTTTTACAGTTCCAGCACTAATCTTATCCATAGGCTTTACCTGTACTGAAAATTGAATGGAGCTGGTCAGACAATGGACAAGCGAGCTGCTGTTTCTGTGTTTCTAAAAAAACGTATACATCCTCATTCACACATTCAGTGATTTTTCTGGGCCACAAAAAACTTACAATATTTTTTTCTCCGTGATCCATGGAAAAACATCCATATTAGCATCCATTTCCGTAAAACGTGAACAGTACTAGTTTGCATATATTTGATGCATGTTTTTTACAGACGTCACATCAGTTAAAAATACAGATCCCATAGGCTCCTATTGGTAATCCGTACCACAATCACAATCTAGGACATGTCACTTTTTTTTTTTACGTAAAGGATTACGGATCAAAATTAACACGGACTGTGTGAATAGCCCAATATTAATCAATGCGCTCTAAGTTGAACCGTGATTACGGATCCACAATTACGGATAACTTTACGGAATGTGTGAATAAGGCCTACATTTGTGACTTCATTTCTAGGTTTGTAATGAGTGAAAACTTGAAAAATCAGTTTGCCTGATGTATAATAATGGTGAATGGATTGCAAATAAATTTTTGCATATTCAGATACTAGAGATGAGCAAAACTACAGAAATTTTGGGTTCCCGAAACCCCAAACACTTGGCATTTGACTCCTGCTGGCTAAAGAAGATGGATACAGCCTATCCATGTTTTCGAGGCAGCCCTAGGGCTGCATCTATCTTCTCCAGCCACCAGGAGTCAAGTGCTGAGTGTTTAGGGTATCGCAAACCTGAACTTTCTGTAGTTTTGTTCATCTCTATTCGCCATGTTATACATTTGCATAGGTCTTACAGTATATAAAGATGTTAAGTATACATTTTATTCACAAAACACACTTAAAGGAGAAATCCATCTACAACTAAGATGGCATCAGCTATTTTCAATGAATAAAGCCTAGCTTAGAGTCATTCTAGGAGGTTTTGGGTTCTCTAAAGGTATAAGCTTTACAGATGACATGAATAGATGTGCTGTGATCCACTAAAACATCTGTGGGTTATCAATCTATATATTTTGAGTGACGTTCCCTTTTTAAAGGGGTTATCCAGCGCTGCAAAAACATGGCCACTTTCCCCCTACTGTTGTCTCCAGTTTGGGTGGGGTTTTGAAACTCAGTTCCATTGAAGTAAATAGAGCTTAATTGCAAACTGCACCTGAACTGGAGACAACAGTAGGGGGAAAAGTGGCCATGTTTTTGTAGCGCTGGATAACCCCTTTAAGGCGCTTTCCAGGACTTTAATTTATCAGTAAATTTTACAGCAGCTGTTCCTGTTACTTCAGCCCAGTCCCACCAATATCAATAGGCCAGAGTTGCAATACCAGGCTTAGCCACTACAATATGTATGGAGCTGTGCCTAGTAAACGATGAAGAGACCACAGCACGAACCAGAGTGCCACAGCTGATCAACAAGGATGCAGTGCCAGAAGTCTAAATATTCTAAGCCTAGGCTACCAATATTAAAGTCCTGAAAAACCCCTTTAAGAATGTTCATTCCTACTGAATCCAGTTGAAGCTCCTCCAACAATAACGTTAAAGATTTCCTTTGGATCACCGTCACATGGTTGACCTTTGCCCGGCCTCATCTAATTTCAGGTTTCTTTTCCTTGCTTCACTATTCAATTCGACATCAGACTTTTCTTTGCTGTATTCTGTTGTGTTATCATAATTGTCATTGCTTAAAAATGGGCGCTGCTCTTCGGGTGGCCTCTTCCAGCCTGGTCGTGTGGTTATCCATACAATTAATCCACCAAAAACAGCAATCAGAAGCCCCAAAGTGTTCACAAAGACTGCATGTGGAGGTAAACTGCTGTATGCTGGGTTTCGCCTTAAAAAAGAGAACAGATGATTTCATTACTTAATGCTTAACAACCACTTCAAAAGATTTATACAAACCTGTAATATTTGCCAGTAGTACACACTCAGGCACTTCCCTTCTCTCAGTTGTCTGGCCAATACAATGCAACACAGCACAGCAGCTCTTCCTCCCTTCTATGCCAGTACAGTGCTAATGAAAGTGAGCTGGTCCGAACAGACTGGCACTGTGCTTTGAGACAATTTGTAATACACTACTATAGATAGTATGAGAAAGTAGAGGGAGTTATTGGTGCACTGGCATTGCAAGGTGTTATGTGAATCAAAAAGCAGCACAGCAAGGAAGGGATTGTACTAAACACAACTTCTGATGGTCCTTCTGCTGACAAGCTAAAGGGGCGATTACATTTAGGAGGCATTATTGTGTACATTGTGAGACAGTGACAGGGATTGTAGTTGGGAATCGCTATATCTCCCCGAGGTACCAGTCATATGTGAACACTAGGTTCCAGAAAGTCCATACCTCATCCAGGGAAAGCTGGGTGAGATATGGAGGAATCCAGGAAAGTTAAAACCCATAGCAAACTACTTGCTATGGGACTGTTTTAGTTGCTGTAAAAGGGGCCCGGATTTTTATGGAATGACAGGCAGGTTGGTAGTGGGGCCTGTCATTCCCTTTCTGGCCAATCCAGGTTTTTCTATCTGGCCAAGTCAGCCCAGGTGCTGGAGGCCACTGATCACAGGTCTCATAAGAGGAGGCACAGAGTGTATAGAGCTGTGGCTGTGCATGGAGGTCTCTCCTGGCTGTGGATGTCTCTCTTGTGCATGGAGGTCTCTCCTGGCTGTGGAGAGGGTCAGGGCTGCTAAAGCTTCTGCTGGGACTTTGAGCCACACTGGTATTGTACCAACTGATGTTGTTTTATGTTGGGTGACTGGTAGCAAGTCACCTGTATAGCCAGGATTTGCTGTGTTAGAGCTCAGACGAGCAGGATTTATGTTACTTTGTGCCTGTATGTAAGGCTGAATTTCTTTTGGTTTCAATAAACAAACAGGGGCATCGCTGTTTTATAAAAGTTTGTGTCACTGTCTCTGACTGCCGTTCCTGCTGTCTGCCCGGCTCTACAGACCTAATCTCCCACATATGGTGCTTGGTGCGGGCATGAAAATGCAGTCTTAAAAAGACATACACACAGAAAGGACTTTTTACAGAGATACCTGTTTATGTCTTGGACAAAAGCTGCAGGAGAGCTGAAAAAGGAGGCTGCTGCAATGGAGGACTTTATGAAACAAGTCATGATGCAAGCTGAGAAGCAGCAACAAGCGTTTACCCAGGCCATGCTGGAGCAACAGCAAGAAACCTGGGCTATGCTTCAGCAGCAAAATGAGGCACACAGGCTGGTGGTGGAGAAAATGGCCGGGACAATCTCAGCTCAGCGAACTGCAGGAAACAGCTCTGTACTACAAGGGACTCAGGGTCCAGACATCACTCCAAAAGATGACACCCACAGATGATGTGGAAGCCTATCTCATGGTCTTTGAAAGAGTTGCAGAGCGTGAGAAGTTACCGCCTGACCAGTGGGCGGATGTTGTGGCGCCATTTCTGACTGGAGAATCCCAGAAGGCGTACTATGACTTGAGTGGTCAAGTCCCATAGTCCTCATTCCAAAACCAGATGGGACACTTCGGTTTTGTAATGACTTCCGAAAACTGAATGAGGTGTCAAAATTTGACGCATACCCAATGCCAAGGGTTGATGAATTAATTGAGTGGCTTGGCCATGCTAGGTTTTTCTCTACCCTGGACCTTACTAAAGGATATTGGCAAGTACCCCTCACTGACACTGCTAAAGAGAAAACCGCATTTGTCACCCCAGATGGTCTCTTTCAGTATGTCTGTTTACCCTTTGGCTTACATGGAGCCCCCGCCACATTCCAAAGGTTAATGGACATAATCCTCAAACCCCATCGCAGGTATGCCTCCGCATATCTGGATGATATCATTGTTTTCAGTAATGACTGGGAAAGTCATTTGGCAAAAGTGCAAGCAGTGGTAGATTCCCTCAGGACGGCAGGGTTAACGGCCAACCCTAAAAAGTGTGCTTTAGGTCTGGAAGAAGCCCGTTACCTGGGGTATGTAATAGGAAGAGGTGTGATTAAACCCCAAGTAAACAAGGTGGAAGCTATCCAAAATTGGCCCAAACCCTTAACCAAGAAACAAGTGAGAGCCTTTTTGGGTATAGTGGGGTATTATCACAGGTTCATACCGAACTTTGCTACCATAGCAGCTCCCCTGCCTGATCTTACTAAGGGCAACAAGTCTGTTATGGTCAAGTGGAGTGCAGAAGCCGAGGGGGCATTTCAAAAGTTAAAGTCCGTTCTGTGTAGTGAACCAGTGTTGATCACCTCAGATTTTGCAAAGACCTTTGTACTTCAGACAGATGCGTCTGATGTGAGTTTAGGTGCCGTTCTTTCACAGGAGGTGGGAGGGGAAGAACACCCTGTAACGTACCTGAGCAGGAAACTTACACCACCTGAGAAAAATTATAGCATTGTGGAACGTGAATGCTTGGCAATAAAATGGGCCTTAAAATCGCTCAGGTATTATTTGTTAGGCCGACATTTTAGGTTAGTTACAGATCACGCCCCTCTTACCTGGATGAGTCAGGCCAAGGAACGAAATGCACGAGTTACAAGGTGGTTCCTCACGTTACAGAATTTTAAGTTCTCAGTAGAGCACAGGTCAGGAAAACTTCAAGGTAACGCAGATGCGCTGTCCCGAACACACTGTTTGATGGCCGAAAGTGTTCGCCCCCACAGGTTCGAACAGAGGGGGAGGGTATGTGAGACAGTGACAGGGATTGTGGTTGGGAATCGCTATATCTCCCCGAGGTACCAGTCATATGTGAACACTAGGTTCCAGAAAGTCCATACCTCATCCAGGGAAAGCTGGGTGAGATATGGAGGAATCCAGGAAAGTTAAAACCCATAGCAAACTACTTGCTATGGGACTGTTTTAGTTGCTGTAAAAGGGCCTGGATTTTTATGGAATGACAGGCAGGTTGGTAGTGGGGCCTGTCATTCCCTTTCTGGCCAGTCCAGGTTTTTCTATCTGGCCAAGTCAGCCCAGGTGCTGGAGGCCACTGATCACAGGTCTCATAAGAGGATGCACAGAGTGTATAGAGCTGGGGCTGTGCATGGAGGTCTCTCCTGGCTGTGGATGTCTCTCCTGTGCATGGAGGTCTCTCCTGGCTGTGTATAGAGCTGTGGCTGTGCATGGAGGTCTCTCCTGGCTGTGGAGAGGGTCAGGGCTGCTAAAGCTTCTGCTGGGACTTTGAGCCACACTGGTATTGTACCAACCAGGCCCGCTTCTGCCATGAGGCGGAATGAGTATTCCGCCTCAGGCGGCAGATTTTGCGGTCCTGCAGGGGGCGGCATGCCCGGCTGATAATCTGGCGGACCGGGCAAATGCCCACTGGGCCGCCCAGATTATCAGTTGTAGGGCCGCCTGCCGGGCCCCTCCAGAACATACACTACCGCCCCCACCTCCCTGGAACACCCAGGGGACGCGGCCGCCGGAGCTCTTCAAGGCGGATCTGCCGCTTTAAAAGCAGGGGGCTCCGCTACCGCTAGCTGTTCTATCCAGTCCATTGAGCTTCCGGGACAGGTCACCTGATGCACGCCGGCCCCGTAAGCTCACAGCTCCAGCCCCGTGCGCCGCACCTCTTCCGCGGTCCTGTGCGGTCAGCTGTTGCATGTATGCCACTGAGCAGGAGACTAGAGAGGTGCGGCGCGCGGGGCTGGAGCTGTGAGCTTACGGGGCCGGCGTGCATCAGGTGACCTGTCCCGGAAGCTCAATGGACTGGTTAGAACAGCTAGTGGTAGCGGAGCCCCCTACTTTTAAAGCGGCAGATCCGCCTTGAAGAGGTCCGGCGGCCGCGGCCCCTGGCTGTTCCAGTGAGGTGGGGGCGGTAGTGTATGTTGGTGGTGGGCTCGCCGCGGGCGCGCGCGCGCGCCGGGGGGGGGGGGGGGGGTTGGGGGCGGATGGGGTTCGAGTGCCAGTGAGGGGGGCGGCAGCCTGAGGTTTGCCTCAGGCGGCACAGACCCCAGAATCGGCCCTGGTACCAACTGATGCTGTTTTATGTTGGGTGACTGGTAGCAAGTCACCTGTATAGCCAGGATTTGCTGTGTTAGTTAGAGCTCAGACGAGCAGGATTTATGTTACTTTGTGCCTGTATGTAAGGCTGAATTTTTTTTGGTTTCAATAAACAAATAGGGGCATCTCTATTTTATACAAGTTTGTGTCCCTGTCTCTGACTGCCAATCCTGCTGTCTGCCCGGCTCTACAGAGCTAATCTCCCACAACATACAGTAATGGGAACAATTATTTACTCAAGGGAAAGCTGTCTACAACCTTATGGACGGTCAGAAACTAGGGAAGTGTTAATGTTATCTTTAAAAAGATCCTCTGGAGAAAACAGACAGACTCAGTTTGTACTAAGCACAAAGCACTAGCTAAGCCTTGCCCACACTTCCTGTGTTCTGTCTTGGTTTCTCTGTTATTAGAGACAGAATGAGTCCAACAACAGGCAGTGAACAGCATACTGCAGAGAAGTGAGACACCTAGTGGCCAAGACTTTTAAATCTTTTTCTCTAGGTCAAGGAGGTCATTTTGTTATAAGTTTTGATGACTTACAAACATGGAACAGATCACGTACGTATAGTTCTTCATTCATGCAATTTACCAAATCAAACCAATTAAGAGAAAGAAAAAAAAAATCACATGTAGTTTAAATATATAATTATGATCAGTCATTTATGCAGCGCTAATACTTACAATGAAAATATGAGTTTCTCTGTGATTCCCATAAGTGATGTGGCAATCACACCTCCAAACAGAAGAAGACCTGAGTAGACGTGAATTGGCATGAAAGCTGCTCGTATTGACAAAGGGGTGCATGGAAGGAGATAGACAATGATGCTGAAAACAAGCTGGAAAATAAAATGTTAGGACATAGTTTTAAGTTAATAAATTTAATCTTTTTCAACATTAAATCAGTTTTTGAAGTCCATAAAACAAGTAATTTTGTGATTGAGGCAAAAAAAAGAAAAACTGTTTTTATATCATTACATAGCCTTGGTTACTCTCATTCAAACTGTATTTTTACTTTCTTGCTACAACCCCCATTTCTCTAGGTATAGGGGGTTTCCAATTTGGTTGACTATCTGTACTTTTCACTGAAAATTCAAATGGGTGGGAACTTCATGCTTCCCTTTGTCTAGCATTCACACTTCATTATGCAATAAAGTTCCCGCCCATCTGACTATTTAAAAAAAGTACAGATTAGACGGGTACATGACAGTTGGCGGGCATCAGCAAGACCAGGGAGTGGCGCTATGGAGGCACAAGGTCTGGTAGGTATACTAACCTCCCTGCCCGCCTGTTTTTTTTTTTTGTTTTTTTTTTAAACTCTTATGGAACTTCTCTTTTAATGCAAATGTCACTATAAGAATTGAGCATTTGAGCACTTGAAAATGTTGATTCAATAGGTTAGACATGTTTAGCATTAGTTTTTTTTTTTTTTTTACTTTATATGGAAAGCATTAACCCTTCTCACCTGCAAGAAAAAACATATGACCACAGTCAGCCCAACCCAGCTGTGCAGACTGTACATGTTAGGAATGTTTTTAGCATTGTGGTAATCGAAGACAGCCACCAAAGCCACCACCACGAGAATGGCTGCTGTAAGGTGCAGGCCAGCGTGTATGCACTTCATGAGCAGCTTGCTGCATCTCCAGGTCCATGGTAGCCTGTATACAATAATTGCTGGAAAGAGAGAGAAATCATTCAGGATTGTGAGATTTCAGAAGGTCACTACCATAAACAAGTGATACATAAACATATTACTTCTGTGTTCCCTATAATAAATATAGGATTTCTGTTTTGTTCACCGACACAGCTTGGAAGAATCGAATCATTAGTACACCAAAAAATTATAAAGCCTCCTAATGTGATGCTTCCAAACTACTATCTGGGGCACTAAAGAGGGGAAGTAGTTACTATGTGAGGCACTATTGGAGTAATTAACTACTATATGGGGCACTGTTAAGGGAGGCTTACTACTATTTGGGGCTTTATTGAGGAGGGCTAACTACTATTTAGAGCACTAATATGGGATTACATACTGCAAGGACAACATAATGGGGTAACTAGAGTGTCGAGGCAGCTACTTTATGGGGCAGTATTTGGGGATACTGTTAAGGGAGCTAATACCTCATGAGCTACAAAAGAGGGCATTTTTACCATTTTGGGCACTATGGATGGGGAACTTGTATATAGGTAGGCAAGAAGTGGTATAAAGGTGCAGCACCTAAAGTGAACTATAAATATGATATGGGAGGCAAGTTCTCTGGACAGCCTAGGGTCCATTGTACAGTCATGGCCAAATGTTTTGAGAATCATACAAATATTCATTTTTACAAAGTCTACTGCTTCAGTTTTTAAAATGGCAATTTGCATATACTCCGGAATGTTATAAAGAGTGATCAGAGTCCATATTTGCCTAGAAAATGAACTTTATCCCCCAAAACACATTTCAACATCATTGCAGCCCTGCCTTAAAAGGACCAGCTAACATTGTTTCAGTGATTGCTCCATTAACACAGGTGTGGGTGTTGATGAGGACAGGGCTGGAGATCAATCTGTCATGATTAAGTAAGAATGACACCGCTGGACACTTTAAAAGGAGGCTGGTGCTTGGCATCATTGTTTCTCTTCTGTTAACCATGGTTATCTCTAAAGAAACACGTGCAGTCATCATTGCACTGCACAAAAAAGGCCTAACAGGGAAGAGTATTGCAGCTAGAAAGATTTCACCTCAGTAAACAATCTATCGCATCAAGAACTTCAAGGAGAGAGGTTCCATTGTTGCCAAAAAGGCTCCAGGGTGCCCAAGAAACACTAGCAAGCGCCAGGACCGTCTCTTAAAAGTGTTTCAGCTGCGGTATCGGGCTACCAGCAGTGCAGAGCTTGCTCAGGAATGGCAGCAGGCAGGTGTGAGTGCATCTGCACGCACTGTGAGGCAGAGACTCTTGGAGCAAGGCCTGGTCTCAAGGAGGGCAGCAAAGAAGCCACTTCTCTCCAGAAAAAACATCAGGGACAGACTGATATTCTGCAAAAGGTACAGGGAGTGAACTGCTGAGGACTGGGGTAAAGTCATTTTCTCTGATGAATCTCCTTTCCGATTGTGTGAGACATCTGGAAAACAGCTTATTCGGAGAAGACGAGGTGAGTGCTACCACCAGTCTTGTCTCATGCCAACTGTAAAGCATCCTGAAAACATTCATGTGTGGGGTTGCTTCTCAGCCAAGGAAATCGGCTCTCTCACAGTCTTGCCTAAAAACACAGCCATGAATAAAGAATGGTACCAGAATGTCCTCCAAGAGCAACTTCTCCCAACCGTCCAAGAGCAGTTTGGCGATCAACAATGCCTTTTCCAGCATGATGGAGCACCTTGCCATAAAACAAAGGTGATAACTTAATGGCTCAGGGAACAAAACATAGAGATTTTTGGGCCATGGCCTGGAAACTCCCCAGATCTTAATTCCATTGAGAACTTGTGGTTAATCATCAAGAGACGGGTGAACAAACAAAAACCAACAAATTCTGACAAAATGCAAGCAGTGATTGTGCAAGAATGAACGGCTATCAGTCAGGATTTGGTCCAGAAGTTGATAGAGAGCATGCCAGGGAGAATTGCAGAGGTCCTGAAGAAGAAGGGTCAACACTGCAAATATTGACTTGCTGCCTTAACTCACTCTAACTGTCAATATAAGCTTTTGTTACTCATAATATGATTGCAATTATATTTCTGTATGTGATAAAGACATCTGACAAACACACATAAAAAACAGAGGGCAGCAGATCATGTGAAAATATAATATTTGTGTCATTCTCAAAACTTTTGGCCATGACTGTACAGTAAGTCCGCCACTGGTGACCCCGACTCTGTTGTAAGTACCGCCCATGGAGCTGGATGGTTCCTGCCATAGAGGAGACAGCAGTACACTAGCGCAAACTTTTAAAATGTTTATGAGCTCCCGACATCATAATTTAAAAAAAACAGCACAAGGCATTAAACAAAACCTAAAAATGATGTTCCAAGGCAAACATTCATTTAAAATTTGACAAACAGGCAAGTAAATTTTCTGTACAGAATAGAGCTGTTTATGTTTTAAGGAGTTGTACTTAAATTGATTTAATTCAATTGGAATTCAGTGTTTCTTCGGAATCCATAATAACAAACATAATCCCAATAATGTAATTCTTTATTTTACTACAAACATTCCTATTCTAGCCATATGGGTCTCTAATGCACACTTCTTAATTGTTTGCAACAAATGAAGTCTATTGTTTTTCAAATGTAAGCAGCAGAAGCTGATACTGGCACCATGACGTGAATTAATATTTAACCTTATTGCAAAATTGCCCCCAGTTTGAATTATAATTATTATGCTATTACATCACATATGGAACAACAAAAGATTACTCTGACCAAAGTATATGTGTATTTCTGCTAATTGGACAAATAATATTCGTTTGGGGTCAATACAATGCAGCTCCACATTGGACCAAAATTTCCCCACACATACTACTTTAGTTGGCTGTATCCATGTTTTCCAGACAACCTTAGAGCTTTATCCAAGTTCAGCAGCCCCCGCTAATCAAATGCCGATCGTTCGGGTTCGGATGGACTCGAACCCGAACCTGGTTCGCTCATCTCTACTTATAACACAAATGAATTTTTTTTTTTATCACCAATGTTTTCTTTCAGTAATAGTAGTACGTCTGCCCACTCTCTTGGGTGCAATTAGAACAACGAAATACCTATTATAGAATATTAATTGCACATCTGAAACAGTTCTTGTTCATTTTCTCATGCTCTTATTTTTATTCCAATATGTATACACAAAAAGTGGCTCCAGGTTTAGACACATGCATTCTTTATGTTATAATGAATCCTTAAATTGTATACCATAACGCACGTTTCGGTCTAAAGCGACCTTTTTCAACAGGTATACATTGGTGGGTGGTAGGAGAAAAAAAGAGTGCCATGTGCTGGATGGTAACGCCAGGGCACAGATGCTATTTTCTCGGATGTTTCAGAGAAAAAAAAATTAGCTGAGTCACAACTACACTACAACTTAGTAACTCCATGACCCCATCATAGACGTCTTATCTCTCTGACCCATGTGAGCTGGAAAACATTTGCTCACACTTATGAACTTGAAATTTTTCCAGTAATAACAAAAACCAAATTTCTCTAAATTTCTCTAGGTTATGACTATTTTCTGCCTGTAAGGATGACTAAGGGAATGAAAGAATTATATAACTGACACAATTGGGACCCTAATTTCTTAGTCCTTAATGCGCTGATCTTCGATAGACACAGAAGCTAAAGTTCTAATCATATGACCTTAAACATGAGAACTCATGTTTCTGTTGGGACTCCTTTTTCTGTGCTCCGTCAGAAGTTCTGATTGTTTTTCAGGATCTGAGTTGGCAGAACATTGATGCTTGTCCACTCAAATCCTACAAAATATTTAGAGCATGCCATGGGCTGTATCTATGTTTTCCCTTTTTCCCTTATTCAAAATGCTGAGCGATCGGACTTAAACATGCTCAAGTTGCGCTCATCTCTAATACAGACACCAGACAGAAATCTGACAGACCCCATTGAAGTCGATGGGATCTATGAATCAGTTAGTGTCCATTATTAAATGGACCATCTGGTCCCGTTCTGTGCCACCAAACATAGGGTGGTATTACACGGGCCGATGGGGGCCCAATAATACCTGTAAATGAGCACGATCTGCTAGATTGGGGCTCGTTTACTGGGCCTATTACACGGTCCGATAATCGTTTAACAAGGGCTGCAGGGACATTGTTACCGATGTTCTTGCAGCCCTTGTTTAAATTGTATATGTTACCTGTCCAGGTGGCAGGGCTCCTCTTCCTCTGTGCTTCTCCCCGGGTCCGCACGCTGTCAGCTTCTCAGCTGACAGGCCGCTCAGCCAATCACTGGCCGCGGCAGTCCTGAATAGGTATGTATTCCTCTTTGCATATCGTCAGTGCACACGTAGCGGTGTGCGGTCAGCAATTATAGGTCAGAACCTATATCAATGATCAGCCGATGAAAACAATCGGCTGATCTTTGTCTTTATTACACGGAACAATAACACTGGTCAACAGCCAAAAAGGTTCCGACATGAAAACAGTTGATCTTAACTAATTTTGAGGTGCTGAGATCGAAAATAATGTTCAAATTTTGAAATTGGCTCTAATTTTTAAGATATAGATGTACTTTCTATATTTCTCATAACCTGTGATACAATACTGGGAAAAGTTTGCATCATCAGTATTGCATCATCAACTGGTATAGTGCATCAACTTAGAATGACCAATATGGAAAAAAGGTATCAGGGTAAGGGTAGGTTCACACTGCGTTTTTGCAATCCGTTTCTTTGTGCGCATCCGTTTTGATCCGTTTTTTCAGTGACTTGAATTATGAAAAAAAAACGGATCAAAATGGATTTGTTTGTTTTTTAACGGACACAAAAGTAGTGTCAGCTACGTTTTTGTGTCCGTCAAAAAAAAACAACAGATCTGTTTTGATACTTTTTTTTATAATGGAAGTCAATGGAAAAACGGATCAAAACGGAAGTGCACAAATGCATCCGTTTTTTGCAAAAAACGGATGAAAAAAATGGATTGCAAAAACGCAGTGTGGTTCATGGAACCCATAAATGCTTGCAGATTACTGTTGGACAGTTATTAGAGACAATCCCATGTATGAAACAAAAGACATGTGTAAGGCTATGTTCACACACCGTGAATAACCAGCCTTTCCGTGACCCAGGCCGGGTCACAGAATGGCCAGTCTCTGCCCGGATCATTGCGGCGGTACTTAAGTGATGATCTGTCCGGCGCAGAGCTCTGATGCGGGCGTATCAGCGTTCGCCCGCATCAGAGCTTCCCCCTGCACACTATGGAGCGAGTGGCCAGAGCCGCTCGCTTCATAGTGTGAACTGACAGGGTTACCTACAGCCGCAATTCATTGAATTGCGGCCGCAGAAAACTGACTTGTCAGTTTTTTGCGGCCCCGTACCATTGAAAGTAAGGCATTGTTCCACTGCGCCAAAAGTACGGGCGTTGTTGCCATCGGCAAAAACGACCGTACTTTTACGTAGTGTGAACATAGCCTAAATGCACTGAGAAGCCATTGATAAGGACCTACATTCCAGAGTTCAATAAACATAATTAATTTGTAAAAATTCTTAGATATGCCTGTAAATTGTAGTTGATTTCAGATAGAACTAAGTTTCCTATGAATATATTTAAAAAGTTTATGAACAGTAACCTTGTTTCCTTATGATTGCAGAAGTAATATATCTGTCGGCTATTATACTGTATTCTATACAATTCACAAAACAGTAACATGACAACTCCTCGATATCGTAGAAACTAGAGCCAATTAACATTTTTCCTTGTGATATTTGAATTCAGCACATAAAATCATTAAGTAATGGATAATTTTATTTCTGAACCAAACAACTTTTGAAAATTTGTTGGCTAGTGTAATCGGCCGGATAGGGCCAATTCGGCCGATTATCGTTCCGTGTAATAGTACCCATACTTACAAATGGAATCCCTAAATAGGGAGCTGAATGAAATGTAAACCTAGCCTTAAAGTGTCACTGTCGTGAATTTTTTTTTTGCAGAAATCAATAGTCCAGGCGATTTTAAGAAACTTTGTAATTGGGTTTATTATCCGAAAAATGCATTTTTATCATGAAAAAGCAGTTTGAAGCTCTCCCCCCTGTCTTCATTGTTCTCCTATGGAGAGAGCTAAAGAAAAGACCAAAACAGGACAACAAAGAGTTAATCTACAAATCCCTCACCCGTTATCTGTTCTGACCATCACCAGTGACCTGTCTGAGCTCAGATTACAGCTGTCACCCAGCTCCGTGCCTGTAATACTCTGTTATCTGCTTTCTGCTGCCGGCTAACTCCCTCCTTCCTCCTCCCCCCTCCCCTCTCCCTAGAGCAGACAGGGGACGTCTCCTGCAACAAGTCACAATTTTCAGATTTTTCAGAGTGGATGAAAAAGAGGAAGGAGGGGGGGACCTGGGAAAAGGCTTTTTACATGCAGATAATGGCAGATTTGGCTAATAAACCCAATTACAAAGTTTCTTAAAATCGCCTGGACTATTGATTTCTGCAAAAAAAAAAAAAAATACGACAGTGACTCTTTAAAGAGGCTGTCCACCCAAAACTAGGGACAAGTAAGAGATTGCGGGGGGTTTGACCTCTGTACCCCCCACCAGTCTCCAGATCAGCCCCCGGCTCCTTTGTTATGAATACAGCCGCCAGTACGGCATGTGACCTGCAGCTCTATTCATTCCTATGGAGCCCCTGAAAGAACAGAGTGCCGCAGAAGAAAGCAGAGAACAGCACTCAGCTATTTCCGGCAGCTGCATAGAAATGAATAGAGCTGCAGGTCACATGCCGTCCCGGGACTGTATTCATCACTGTCAATATTCTATTCTGTCGTTTAACCCATAGGCAACCCTGGACGTACCCGTACGTCCAGGGCCACCTCCATGTGTTCAGAGTGGGGCCGCGCAGCGGCCGTGTTCTGAACCGCCACTGTCCCGGCTGCTGCTCGTAGCCCGGGACCGCGGCTATTAGCGGGCACGGTCCGATCGCCGTGCCCGCTAATAAAGTAATCGGATGCAGCTGTCAACGTTGACAGCTGCATCCGATTACTTGAATGCAGCCATCCTGGTGACGTTGTCCCGGAGGATCCACACATCCTCATCGGTCCGGGCTCAGCGCCGTAATGGTGCTGATCCTGGCTCGGCACTCGATTGCTTCCGGCTGCCGGAAGCAATCAAAGTGCCTATCTCACGGATAATGAAGTTGGCTCCTGCCCGTGTGTACCAAACCAAATAATTTACATAATAATAACACACAGGATTAAAGCCAGTCATTTAAATGTCAGTTTGCAGAAATCAATAGGTATCAATAGTACAGGCAATTTTAAGAAACTCAGTAATAGGTTTTACTAAGCAAAAGAGTTTCCTTCTGTACTCAAAAAGCTGTTTTGCAGCCCCCCCCCCCCAACTTCAGAAGAAGCAGCTTTTCTGTGTCCATTATGGTCTATGGAGAGGGGAGGGGTCAAGGGGGATGACTGACCACGGAGAGGAGAAAAAGGCAGCCCTGCACAGCACAGCACATCATCCATGAAATCTTATCAAGTTCCCAGACCAGCACTGACCTTTCTGACCTCTGAATCCAGCGTTTTATGTGCCCAGACAGTGTCCAAACTGCAGGGCTGCTTGTCTCCTCTTCCTGCTCACTCTTCCCCCTCTTCCCCTCCCCCTCCATAGGATATAATGAACTCAGCAAACCCATCTTCACTTTGCTCCTTTGTAATATAGACGACTTTGTCTACATTACGAACAGATAAGAATTGTGGGTGGAGGGGAGGCTGTAAAACAGCTTTTTGAGTACAGAAAGATGCTTTTTATTACAGAGTGTCTTAAAATTGCTTGAACTATTGATTTCTGCAAAAAATATTTTAATGAAATGGCGCAAAGGATGAAGGTAAGAAAATTAACTACTTTGTCGCCATCTTCTTCCCTATGGGAACATAACAGCAGGTTAGAATCTTTTAACCCGCTGTTTGTTTCCCTTTAACTTGTAACTTGTCCATGTTACCAGTCTGACTACTGGAAAAAAAAGACAATTGAGGATGCAGTGAGTGCAGCTGCATCTTGGCCTTAGTGCACATAAGGAGTCTCTTTCCAATATGATTTTACCAATCCTATAAATTAAACTGGAACTGGCCCCAGCATCTACAAGTTATGTCTCTGCCCCAACAGATGATGTCAGAATGATTAGACATATTTGATGTCAACTGCCTGATCCTTTTGTTCTCAGAGAGTTAAGCTGTGACATATATCTCTTCTTCAGTTATAAAACAGTATACAGTAAGCCCCTCAGCCTTCTCTAGCATTTAGGTCAGCTCCTGCCTCTATGTGTCAGACATCCGTAAATAATACCAGAGCTATTCACTGTAGGTACAATCCTTCCCCTAGAGGAGCCCACTCTGCTTTCTAGGATGAAACTTTTGGGTATGCATTCCAAGATTTTGTTATTCCACAGGTTTTTCCATATCCTGTGTTTTGCATATGCTGCAATAAAGAGCCATATGACTGCGGAGCAAAACAACTGTAGGGCAGATCTATCATTGATGTCACTGGGAGAAATCTTTTGTAAACCCCAGTGTGGCAATCCCTGCAGCATAATGTTTATAATGATAATGCCGCTTATATTACAGGCAGTCTCCAGCTCTGACAGGTCCAGCATGTGCAGCAGCCCGGAGGGTACACAGACTGGTGCAGCAGCAGGGAAAGCACCAGCCTAATCTGGCATTGCTTAGGTTGGCGCAGTGAAGGGGGGGGGGGGGGGGCTACACGGATGGCAAGGATTCCCCCTAGGGCACACACAGTTTAGTGTACAGTTGGACAGAATATGGGTAACCCTATAGGATATTCTGATATGAATCCTGCAGATGATAAGCCAAGCCAGAAAAAGCAGACAACCAAAGGGGGAAATTTATCAAGGGCTTTGCTCCTATTTTTAGGTGAATAATTAGACTTTTTGCCCATTTTTGGTTCTGTTCGAAGGGTGAATATTTTTTAGATGCAACTTTTTTCAATCTGTCTGTTTTGAGTATTCACCCAGAAGTTTGCATAATCCGGGAATAGTGCCTAATTTATCATTTGTAACTTTTTAAAAAGTCGCACACACTGGTGCGGGCCTACGCCTGGTCAGTACCAGGTGAATTTGTTTGTGATTTTTTAAAAACTTTTTTGCAACTTTGTACTGGAGGCACACTCTTCTGTAAAATATTCCAAGCAATGGCTAGAGTAATTGGATCACCCTTGAGTAGGTGAGGTAGGAATTTGGGTTTCTAGTAACCCTTCATGCTCTATTCCAGCTTTTTAGCAAACTACAGTCCTGATGTTCTTTCCCTCAGGAGCATACTGTTTGGCCACCGTGGTATCCGGACACACCAGTAGTACTTAATAAGTAGAGCTGCAGTGCCCATGGTAGGGTGAGGTAGTGATTTCTTATGGACATTGGACTCATCTCTTCTAATTTGCAGGTTACGGAGCATGAAGCTGCGACGTGGACTCGCAGCTCTCCTGGCATCATGTATCAATATAATGCCGGGATTGCTGTAAGTGTTTAAATCTTTGCGAGAATGTACTGATACAGGCATGATACATGACCCCAGGAGAGCTTCATGCTCTGTAACCTCCATGGATTACAGAATTTGTTAATAAATTCTTAGATTATACACAGGTGGACTTCATTTCACTCAACTAAGTTCTGAAGGAAATTGGTTGCACCAGAACTTTTTAGGCTGTGTTCACACACAGCTTTTATGCTGCATTTACAAGAAGCGATAATTCGCCCAATTAACAATTTTGAAGTAACGATGTGTTTTTATAACGATCAGCGTTTAGACAGAATGATATATCGTTTGGAAAAATCGTTATTGCGATGGTTTTATGATCGCTTAAGCCCATCTCACTCAAAGGGTGAATCTGTGAAAGACCGTTTACACGAAGAGATCTGCGAATTTTTAGCGAACGACCAAAGACGATTTGAGAACATGTTGAAAGATCACAATGAACAATTACTCGCTCAACGCTTGATCGTTTGCTGTGTTTACACGAGCCGATTATCGTGATCGTTATCGCACAAATTTGAACGATAATCGTTCCGTGTAAACGCACCATTAATCAGTGCTATTTTGCTGCTCGTTGCATAATCACGGTAATATAGCAATATTTTTCCATTAAAAACTCAATTTTACCACAAATTTTGCAATTTGCAGCAAAATGGCGACAAACGATAGGTTTGTAAATAGCCTTAGGTTTGAATATATACATGCACACAACAATTCCCTCCCATTTTTTTATATATATTTTTTCTCTTTTCACTTCACTTAAGACTATTTTATGCAGATGCATCACAAACAAATCGAATTAAAAAATATAGTAAAATAATAGGTAAAAATACTTTTGTAGGACACTGTAAATAGAACGGCAGAACAAATCTGCATAGGAATCCAGTGAACTACACCCATGTGGGATTATCTGACTTTTCGTGGTTGAATGAGACATCACAAGCTCAGTTACATTTTGGCTCTGGATATTATTTTCATTGTTTCACAACCATAACAAATTAACCCTTTCTAGGTGTGATTAAAGAAGAGTCAGGCCCTGTTCATTGTAAATTTATGTTGCTTTGCCCTCGAGCTGAACAACATGATAACATCTGTCTTTAATCGTCTATGACAGATACTTTAATGGGGTCTGTTGGGTTCCCGTCATGGTGTCTGCCATTTTCTGGGCAAAATAACACAATCTGCAACAAAACCTGCTTGGAGCCTCTAATACAAGTGTGAACACAGCCTTATGTTTGCTGTCAGATTCTAGATTGGCATAAAGCCATACTGCTTTATCTAAGAACCTGGTCCAGGAGTACAAAGCAGTCTATTAGAAATCATAGAGGTCGGGAGATTTTTCATGTTTAGCAGCAGATCTACAATACAGTATTTAGGCAATTGCTTAGCAAACAGTGAGGGAATTAATAATACAGCAGAGAATCCAAGGGACTTTTTAGGAAAACAATAAAAAGATAAGGAGTTTTGTATAGATATTTCTGCAACTAAAAATCACCTGGAAAACCCTGGGACGCATATGCTTTTGGAAGGGCTGCAGATTTCTGGGGAGGAAAAGTCAAACACCCCATTCACATGCAGGAGAAAACGCTGATCAGAAACAAGGACATGGTGCAGATTCTGTAGTGTGTGGACAAATATTATGGTCTTTCCGATTTCACAACAGCAGCCAGTATACAAATAACTATATTATCACACTAGCCTTCCTTTGTCACAGGTAACTTTATTGTGGTAACACAAGAGTCCTGGAGGCGGGGCTAATCCACTAAAGTACTGCAGTTGGCCTTCAGAAATCTCTCTCCAACCTGTCACCTTTCACTTGAATGACAGAAAATCTGCAATAGTGGGTGTAGACCCATTAAAGCCAATAGGCAGGAAAATTTGCAGCAGATCGTGCACTTGTGAACGTACCCTTAACCCCTTATAGACAGAGCCCATGGATGTCTGGGTCAAACTAATACAATGTTCCTCCCCGCCTTCTAAGAGCCATAGCACTTTTATTTTTCCACCTACAGGGCTGGTTGAGGTGTCATTTTTGCGCCATGATCTCTAGTTTTTATTAATATCATATTGGTGTAAAAGAAAAGTTTTGTTTGCTTTTTATAATTATTTTTCTGATAAATAATTTTTAAAAATCAGCAATCTTGGTGTGTTTTTTTCATTTACGCCGTTCACCGTGCGGGAACAGTAATGTTATATTTTAATAGATCGGAGAATTCCGCACGCTACGATATATAATATGTTTATTTATTTTTAATATTTTTATAATGGGCAAGGAGGTATATTAACCCCTTAGTGACCGCCGATACGGCTTTTTACGGCGGTCACTAAGGGTCCTTATTCTGCTGCCATCAGCTTTTTATGGCGATGGCAGAGAATAAGGCTGCGGGGCCGGGACAGCCCCCACCCCATCCCCCCAGCTACCGGAGATAGCTGAGGGGTTGGGGCAGTGTGTGGGGTCCGTCCCGCCCCCCCCCCCCTTACCGACGATCGCCGCTATTAACGTTATAGCGGCGGCCGTCGGTAAAGGGGATTAACGGTGCCGCCGCCTTTCATCTCCCCCCGCCGTGAATCCACGGCGGGGGGAGATGAAATAAGTGTATATCAGACCCCAGATCAGACCCCCCTAGTGCCCCGATAACTAACCCCCCTCCCCCGGCGGCCATCATTTCCAAGATGGCCGCCGCCATCCCTGCGAACAAACGATGTTTGTTCGCAGGGATGGAAAAGTATAAATGAATGAAAGCCCCATGCTCTCCGCCACCGGAGGTAGCGGAGAGCATGGGGCAGTCATCGGGGACCCCCCTGTGGGGTCCCGGTACAAGCGATCAGCGGTATATACTATATACCGCTGATCGCTTGTACCATGTGCCGCCGGCACTTTTTATCCCCTGTCACCATAAATGATTGGTGACAGGGGATAAAAAGTGATGTCCCCCCACCCCCCAAGTCGCCCCCCACCCCCCCTGTCACCCCCGTCCCCCAGTCACCGCCCCTTCCCCTTATACGTTACCTGATCCTGGAGCTCCTTCCTCCTCGACGTCCTGGCTGGTTATGAAGTGTGCATGCGCTTCACAACCAGCCAACTCTGGAAAATTTAAAGTGACAGAGACCAATTCGGTCTCTGTCACTGAACTATGATTACTGTGATAGAAAATATCACAGTAATCATAGTAATACAGTGAAAATGAATGTGCAAAGTACAAAAAGTGACAAACATACAAAAAAATAAAACACACACTTTTTATTATAGTAATAATTGCAGTTTACTCCCAAATTACCCCTAACCCCCCCAGATTACCCATAACCACCACACGTTGCCCATAACCACCGCACGTTGCCCGTAACCACCGCACGTTGCCCGTAACCACCCCAAATTGCCAGTGACCCCCTCCAGATTGCCCGTAACCACCCCAAATTACATGTACCCACCCCAGATTACCTATAAGCACTTCAGTTTATCAGTAACAATCCCAAATTGTCTGTAACCCTTCCAGGTTGCACATAACCCCCCCAGGTTCCCCGTAATCACGCCAGATTACATGTAACCCCCCAGATTGCACGTAACCACCGCATGTTGCCTCTGACCACGCCACGATGCCTCTGACCACGCCACGATGCCTCTGGCCACGCCACATTGCCTCTGACCACGCCACGTTGCCTCTGACCACCCTAAATTGCCAATGACCCCCTCCAGATTGCAGTGCCCATGCCAGATTACAGGTATCCACCCAAGATTGCCTATAAGAACTTCAGTTTATCCGTAACCACCCCACGTTGCCCGTAACCACCCCAGATTGTCTGTAAGCACAGCAGGTTGCCCGTAACCACCCCACATTGCCTGTAACCAGCGCACGTCACCTCTGACCACGCCACGTCGCCTCTGACCACGCTACGTCGCCTCTGACCACCGCAGGTTGCCTCTGACCAGCGCAGGTTTCCTCCGACCACCGCAGGTTGCCTCTGACCACTGCATGTTGCCTCTGACCACCCCAAATTGCCAATGACCCCCTCCAGATTGCGGTAACCATGCCAGATTACAGGTACCCACCCGAGATTACCTATAAGCACTTCAGTTTATCCGTAACCACCCCACATTGCCCGTAACCACCCCACGTTGCCCGTAACCACCCCAGATTGTCTGTAAGCATTGCAGGTTGGCCGTAACCACCCCACATTGCCTGTAACCACCCCAGGTTGCCGTAACCACAGCAGGTTGCCCATAACCACCCCAGACTGTCCGTAACCACCCCAGATTACCTGTAACCACCTCAGGTTGCCCATAACCACCCCTGGTTGCCCGTAACCACCCCACATTACCTGTAATCTCATTTTTTTTATTTTATTTTAGTAACTGCGCTATTCTAATAACCATTACTAGCTGCGGTTTTGCTCCAGTAAATTGGCGCTCCTTCCCTTCTGAGCCCTGCTGTGTGCCCATACAGTGGTTTATGCCCATATATGGGGTACCATTGTACTCAGGAGAACCTGCATTACAGATTTTGGGGTACATTTTCTCTCCTGTTCCTCGTCAAATTGAGAAATTTCAAATTAAACCAACATATTATTGGAAAAATTCGAGTTTTTCATTTTTACTGGCCAATTTTGAATACTTTCCTCTAATACCTGTGGGGTCAAAATGGTCACCACAACCCAAGATGAATTCTTTGAGGGGTGTACTTTCCAAAATGGGGTGACTTTTGGGGGGAATCTATTCTGCTGACACTACAGGGGCGCTGCAAACGCACCTGGCGCTCAGAAACTTCTTAAGAAAAATCTGCACTGAAAATGCTAATTGGCGCTCCTTCCCTTCTGAGCCCGGCTGTGTGCCCATGCAGTGGTTTATGCCCACATATGGGGTACCGTTCTACTCAGGAGAACCTGCGTTACATATATTGGGGTGACATTTCTCTCCTGTTCCTAGTGAAATTGAGAAATTTCAAACTAAACCAACAAATTATTGGAAAAATTCGAGTTTTTCATTTTTACTGTTTAATTCTGAATACTTTCCTCTAATACCTGTGGGATCAAAATGCTCACCACACCCGAAAATTAATTCTCTGAGGGGTGTACTTTCCAAAATGGAGTGACTTATTGGGAGATTTTACTCCACTGGCACTACAGGGGCGCTGCAAACGGACCTGGCGCTCAGAAACTTCTTCAGCAAAATCTGCATTGGAAAAGCTAATTGGCGCTCCCTTCCTTCTGAGCCCTGCTGTGTGCCCATACAGTGGTTTACGCCCACATATTGGGTACCGTTGTACTCAGGAGAATCTGCGTTACAAATTTTAAGGGTACTTTTTTTCTCTTGTTCCTCGTGAAATTGAGAAATTTCAAACTAAATGAACATATTATTGGAAGAATTCAAGTTTTTCATTTTTACTGTCTTCTTTTGAATACTTTCCTGTAATACCTGTGGGGTCAAAATGCTCACCTCACACCAAGATGAATTCTTTGAGGGGTGCACTTTCCAAAATGGGGTGACTTATGGGGTTTTTTCTCTCTGCTGGCACTACAGGGGCTCTGCAAACGCACCTGGCGCTCAGAAACTTCAGCAAAATCTGCATTGGAAAAGCTAATTGGCGCTCCCTTCCTTCTGAGCCCTGCTGTGTGCCCATACAGTGGTTTACGCCCACATATGGGGTACCGTTCTACTCAGGAGAACCTGCGTTACAGATTTTGGGGTACTTTTTTTCTCTTGTTCCTCGTGAAATTGAGAAATTTCAAACTAAACGAACATATTATTGGAAGAATTCGAGTTTTTCATTTTTACTGTCTTCTTTTGAATACTTTCCAGTAATACCTGTGGGGTCAAAATGGTCACCACACACAAGATGAATTCTTTGAGGGGTGCACTTTCCAAAATGGGGTGACTTATGTTTTTTTTTTTCTCTGCTGACACTAAAGGGGCACTGCTAACGCACCTGGCGCTCAGAAACTTCTTCAGCAAAATCTGCATTGGAAAAGCTAATTGGCGCTCCCTTCCTTCTGAGCCCTGCTGTGTGCCCATACAGTGGTTTACGCCCACATATTGGGTACCGTTGTACTCAAGAGAACCTGCGTTACAAATTTTGGGGTGCTTTTTCTCTCATGTTCCTATTGAAAATTAGAAACTTTAATCTAAACGTATATATTATTGGAAAATTTTAATTTTCCATTTTTTTACTGCCTAATTGTGAATATTTTCCTCCAGCCCCTGTAGGGTTAAAATGCTCATTATACCCCTAGATTAATTCTTTAAGGTGTGTAGTTTCCAAAATGGGGTCACTTATGGGGGTTTTCAGGATACCAGACTTCTAAATCCATTTAAAAAAAGAACTGGTCCCTAAAAAAATCAGTTTTGGAAACTTTCACGAAAATGTGATAATTTGCTGATAAATTTCTAAGCCCCATAACACCCTAAAAAAGTAAAATATGTTTACCAAATTATGCCAGAATAAAGAAGACATATTGGTAATGTGACTTAGTAACTAATTTATGTGCTACGACTTTCTTTTTTTAGAAGCAGAGAATTTCAAAGTTCATAAAATGCTAATTTTTTAGATTTTTCATGATATTTTGATGTTTTTCACAAAAAACACACAAAGTAGTGACCAAATTTTGCCACTAACATAAAGTGCCATATGTGACGAAAAAACAATCTCAGAATCGCTAGCATACGTTAAAGCATCACTGAGCTATGAGAGCATAAAGTGAGACAGGTCAGATTTTGAAAAATTAGCCTGGTCATTAAGGCCCAAACTAGCTGCAGCACGAAGGGGTTAAACTGTTATTGGGGGGTATAAGGTTTTTTTTTTTAATACTTAAAAAAATTTTTTATTACACTCTTATTTTACAGTTTAACAGGCAATCAATAGATTGCATATACTGATCTATGCTATGCCATAACATAGCATAGATCAGTGTTATCGGCGATCTATGCATAGAGCCTGTCTGAGAGCAGACTCTATACATGGATCGCCCCCTCTGATAGGACAGAGGTAAGTGGATTATCCCCACCCATCGGCAGTAGCGGTCTTTGGCACCAAGCATACCAAGCAATCGCTTGGGGCCCCCAACATCCAGGGGGCCCCCACGCCCCGCTCTTCTCTTCTGCTCAAGACCGCTAGACAGGGCTGCTGCCCCGCTTGCTGCTGTGATCTGAACTGTAACTATGAGCACTCGTAATGAGCTCTCACAGTTACATGCAGCAGCAGCACTGACAGGGCGGGAGCCATTGGCTCCCTTCCTGTCAGTCACTCTTATGGCCGTAACAAGTGTTTTCCCTGCGGTCACAAGTGTCAGCTTTGTCCTTGTGGTGTCGGTGCTGCAGTGACATCACTGGAGCATCGGCACCAGGAGAAGGGGAGTGCGGCCTCTTGTGACCGCAGGGAAAACCCTTGCGGCCACAAGAGTGAAGAGAAGAGGAGACGCCCGGACCCAGGTGAGTATAAGTGTTTGTTTTATTGTGTTATATACTATATGGTAGGGGGAGCACACAGGGGCCTGTGTAACTGGGGGAGCGCACAGCGGGGGTCTATATAAATGGGGGGAGCACACAGTGGGGCTATATAACGAGGAAGACACAGGGTGGCTATATATAACTGGGGGAGCACACAGGGGGGCTATAGACTACTGGGGCTTCACAGAGGGGTCTATATACTACTTGGGTCAGCACACAGGGGGTCTATATACTACTTAGGGCAGCAGAATGAGGTCTATATACAACTGGGGGAGCACACAGGAGGTCTATATCCAAGTGGGGGAGCACACAGGGGGGCTATATACTACTGGGGGAGCTCACAGGGGGTCTATATACTACTGGGGTAGCACACAGGGGGTCTATATACTACTGGGGTAGCACACAGTGGTCTATATACTACTGGTGGGGCACACAGGGGGTCTATATACTGCTGGGGAAACACACAGGGGTCTATATACTACTGGTGGGGCACACAGGGGGTCTATATACTACTGAGGGAACACACAGGAGTCTATATACTACTGGTGGGGCACACAGGGGGTCTATATACCGCTGAGGCAGCACACAGGGGGTCTGTATATAACTGGGGGGCACACAGGGGTCTATATACTACTGGGGCAGCACACAGGGGGTCTACATACTACTGGAGGAGCACACAGAGGTCTATATACTACTGGTGGGGCACACAGGGGGTCTATATACTACTGGGGGAACACACAGAGGGTCTATATACTACTGGTGGGGCAAACAGGGGGCCTATATACTACTGGGGGCAGCACACAGGGGGTCTATATATAACGGGGAGCACACAGGGGGTCTATATATAACTGGGGGAGCACACAGGGGGGCTATATATAACTGGGGGAAGCACACAAGGGGTCTATATACTGCTGGAGGAGCACATAGTGGTCAATATACTACTGGGGGAGCACACAGGGATCTATATAATACTGGTGGAGCACACAGGGGGTCTATATACTACTGGGGGATCCACACAGGTGATTTATATACTACTGGAGGAGCACAAAGGGGTCTATATCCAAGTGGGGGAGCACACAGGAGGTCTATATCCAAATGGGGGAGCACACAAGGGGGCTATATACCACTGAGGGAGCACACAGGGCAGCTATATACAAGTGGGGGAGCACACAGGGGGTATATACGACTGGGGGCAGCACACAGGGGGTTTATATACAACTGGGACAGCACACAGGGGGTCTTAATACTTTTGGGGGAGCACACGGGGGGGGGGGGGCTATATATAACTAGGGGAACACACAGGCGTCTATACACTACTGGGGGAAGCACACAAGGGGTATATACTACTGAGGGGAAGCACACAAGGGGTATATACTACTGGAGGCTGCGCACAAGGGGTATATACTACTGGGGGCAGCACACAGCGGTCTATTGTTGTGGAGTGCATGTCGAGGGGGGGGGGCAGACATAACTTCGCTTGGGGCCCCAGAAATGCCAAGACCGCCCCTGCCCATCGGTATAAGCAATCAGGACCCCTGCAGCATGGCGGGAGTCTCGATCACTCAGTAACAGGATCACTCAGGAACAGGTCACTAAGTACCTTAAACGCTGCGATCGCTGAGCATTGCAGCATTTAAGGAGTTAATGAGAGGCAGCTGCAGGATTGCAGCTGCCTTTCATTATCCTTAGCTCACAGGACACTGATGTGTGCAGGGCCACTCTCACTGCAGTGGTCCCGCACATATCAAACCCCTCACAGTCAGGATGTATATGTACATTCCTACTGCACGGGGTATGTTTTACATAAGGGGGAGGATTACCAAATGTGGTAGACAGAGCCTGCAATACCATAATAATCAGTTAAAATGGCGGCAAAAAAGCAGCAGATGATTTGTGGTAAAACTGTTTATTGACATGCAGTTGTTGATACTACATGTGACTATAAGGCTACATTTGGACCTTAGGGTGCCTTCACACAAACTGGGTCCACAGCGGATTTCACACTGCGAGTTTGCTGCGAAATCCTGGTATAGTGAAGTTCTATGGGGTCACATACCCGCAGCGGAATTTTCATTCTGCTGCAGATATGTGACCCGGCCCCTTTAACCCCCCTGCATCCCGCAGCCCCGGCCTGGAGCATACATTACCTGCTCGGAGCCGCAGCCCTCGTGCTGCCGTGCACTGATTGGCTGATGGGGACTGACTGGAGCCGGGAGCTTCAGACAGCCGCGGTGCCGAGCAGATAATGTATGCTCCGGGTCGGGGCTGCGGGTGGCGGGGGGTTAAAGGGGCCGGGTCACATATCTGCAGCTGAATGAAAAAAAAGCGGATTTTGCTGCAAACCTTAAGGGTGCCTTCACACATACTGTATTGCTGCATATTTATCGCACAAAACTCGCATGAAACTCGCAAGAAAGTAGCTGCGTTTTTTGTGATGTTAAACTCTCCTGTGAAAATCATGTGAAAGTCAAAACTCGCATGTAAAAAATTTCACCAAAATCGCACCAAACACGCAGCGAGAATACACATACATTGACTGTATAGCAATCAGTATCACTGTGGATTTATGTGCGATAAATACGCAGCGATACGGTACGTGTGAAGGCACCCTTAAATGCATCTTTGCACCCCTTTTAGCCTTATTTTGTGTCTGATGATCCAATTGCGTCACCAAACCTACTGTGATGCTGGTACTTCAAAAATGACCAGGCACAAAAATGCATGTGTGTCATGATGGTTCAAACCCAGCCTAAGGCCTGTTTCACACTGGTGTATTATGGCTGTAAGTCCCAGCATGACCACAGGTCTGATGATCCAAACGGACAGCTGTCAGGTCATCAGGAACTCAGTCAGGCACAGTAATATGAACACAGAAGACCTGCACGTTGTACATGAGGCAATATGGTTTGGCCAAATTATATACTAACTTCTGATGTTGGTTTTAAATGTAGCTGAATAAGCTTTCGTGTCAGCCATGGGTGCGATGTGCAGCCATTTCTGTCTTTTTGGCTTGTGCATATTTTATGTATTCTGTCCCTTTTTTCATTGTGGCTAGCACTCGTGCTTTGTAAGACCCATGTGGTGATCCAAATTAGCAGGAAGCACCTGTGTACATTAGGGGAGGATCTCCTGGCATTCTCCCATTCTACCTGCAGAGGAATGGAGAGAGAGGTAAGAGCTTGTTCACACTCGTGTTGCTTGGCGTCCACTTTTTCCGCCGGCGGTGCCTGCGGGGTTTGGGGGGCCCTCCAGGGTCTGGTCCTGTGACAATGGGGTTGCAGGGCAATTCCGTGGCCCCCCTTCTCTGCTTACGCACGTTTTGCGGGGATTGTGGTCGCTGACCGGCACAGTGATGTTTTTTGGTTAGGGACTCATGTGTATCAGAAGACCTGCATGTGGTACATGAGGCAATATGGTTTGGCCAAATTATATACTAACTTCTGATGTTGGTTTTAAATGTAGCTGAATAAGCTTTCGTGTCAGCCATGGGTGCGATGTGCAGCCATTTCTGTCTTTTTGGCTTGTGCATACAGTAATATGAACATATTACTCCCATGTGCAGGCTAAGAAGTAATGACACCCTTACTATAAAGTATCTAGTTGGCTCCTAAGTTATATCTACAAATGTTATTGTTTGGATACGGATCATCTGAGCGCCGTTCCAGGCACTGACCTTACACTGCATTCCATCACAGTTACCAAGTCAGTCATCTGTGTCTCAAATCAGGCTAAAAACTATGTGGTTTGGTCCATCAGACCCTGTATGTGCAGAACAGTCCTTTGAGCTGCTGTAATCCATATCTCTAAAAGCTGCCAAAGGGAATAGTTCTCCAGTCACAGAACCACTGTGCTACATGCCATACAGTGCTGGTCTAACCGCACACACTCCCCTATATCAGAGGGGAATGAAGTTCAGCTGGGAGTCATTATGGGTGGCATTACAGCAGTGTCTTTGAGACACAATGAGGGACATTTACTAAAGGAGCCTAATAAGTGCAACTATTTTAATGGGGATTGGTGTGTATTTTGCTCTAATATCTTGTGACTGATGCACTAAAATGTAGCACTGCCATAGTAAATGCATCTAAATAAAAAGGTGCAACTATATAAAAATTGCGCAGTTTTATTCACCTGGTTCTGACCAGACATAAGCTTGCGCCTGTTTATGAGACTTTTTAAAAATCCCGGATTATGCAAACTTTTGGGTGAATACTTAAAACAGGCAGATTAAAAAAAAGTCGCATCTGAAAAAATATTCACCTGTCGAATACCGGTTCATAAATAGAACTTAGACCAAAAATGGGTGAAAAATGCAATTATTCACCAAAAATTAGGCGCAAACCCCTTGATAAATGTCCCCCAAGGTGTTCTATCTGAAAGTAGCACAGTTATAGCTATACCATACACCTTCATACACCTTTATTTTTCTGTCTACGTTTAGGAAGTGTTCTGAAGCTTTTGTTCCAAGTATCGCAAGACTTCTGTATTGCAGTATCCTTTTGTTTTCACACTCTCCTATTGTCAGGGTGTAATATGATTAGAATCATGACAGCCATGGAGTGCCCCGATTCGACAAATAACACTCCATGTAATAGAGACAACGATCAACCAATGAAACGATCATCGGCGGATCGTTTCTTCAGGCCCTGACCTAAAATCATTGGGCGCCGACCACAAAACACTATGGGGGAGATTTATGAAGTCTGTTTTTTTTTTACACCGGGCTTACAAATGTCCCCGCAGCTCCGGAGCTCAGGGGATTTATGTAGAGGTGCATTGACTCTACATAAATCCAGAGCGCACGGAGCCCGTCCTTTGAAATTTTGAAACCTACACCAGCTCAGAGTTGTCGTAGGTTTCAGTATTATTTTTCTAATGATAATGAAAAAATGATAAAAACAGCGCATGCAGAGGCTGCGTCCCCTGTGCGTGCAGCCACACCCTCTGTAACGTCCCCTCTCCGCCCCACTGGCGAAGATGCAGATAGGGCAGATGCGAAAAAAATATTTGCAAAAACAGTTTGCGAATATTTTTACACCAATTTGCCCCATCTGCGTCTAAAAAAGGCATTTACGCCTTTTCATACATGTCCCCCTATGTGTAATAGCAATGTATAGCTGACAGCTGAAGATTAAAACAGTTTACATTACCTGTCCACGTTCCATGTCCAGCTTCAGAGTGGCTTGTCGAAGCTGACAGGCCACTCAGGCAATCACTGGCCGTGGCGTACCAGGTCAGTGATTGGCCGAGCAGCCTGTCTAAGCACTGAAGTTGCGGCACATAAGACCAGGGAGAAAACAGAGAACAGAAGACCGAGAACGTGGACAGGTAATGTATTGGGCAGGACAGATTTGGTCAGCTCTCCTACAACACCATTCACACTAAACAGGAGCACGTTGCTATTGCTGAAATTGCAAACACACAAAAACACACAAAAAAACAGCTCACTACAATGTCAAGACCCAATACAGAGAAAAAAAAAATCACTGAAAGCCGCCCCCCCCCCCCCCCACTGCTAAAAAAATCTCCACAAAAATAATAAGGCTCTTCTTTACCATTTGCAAATAGTGTAAACCATCCCACCACAATGGTGGCCTCATGCCGGGATGGACCCACATATCCCACATCTCCTCTCCCTGCTTCGCAGCTCTCAGCAGTGTGTCGGAGCCCTGGGGGAAGGAGTGGCCTCTCGCATAATGATGCCTGCGGACACAAGGGTAGTGGCCGGAGTAGGGAGCCTAGTGATATACTATGCTACTTATAACTGTGAGTGCTCATCAGGACGTCTCAGAGTAAAAAGAAGCACTTGCAGCTCCCTGGAGGGGGACAAATGGGTGCAGTCCCAGAATAGTGAACCTGAGGGAGGTGTGGGAAGGTTCTGGCACAGGGGCGCACCATCACTGGCAGGTGCAAGCTGCTGTAATAGCCAGGATCAGAGATAAATTATGCCATTTAAACCCCTAAGGTTCCACAGTTAACAGTAACTGCTGCCATGAATCACTGCCAGGGGCGTAGCTAGGATCCATGGGTCCCCACAGCAAGAAACTGTACGGTGCCTTGTGAATTCTGTATGCCCCCCCAATACTCACCTTGGCAGTGGGTACCATAGCTACCACGGAGACAGACCGTTTGCGGGTGTGTGTGTGTTATAGCAGATGCGGGATCACCGCCTCCTCCCCCTGATGGGTATACTCCTTTACAAGAATACAAGCCGTTACACAGGTACCTAACCTTTCCTGACCTATTATACAAATTGAGTGTGCTCACTGTCGCTGATTGGCACTGTCACAACTACGTCTATAGTGACGCATTATGTTAAATGAAACATATTTCCATTGTACAAGCATTACTTAAAATGTATTGCTTCAGAGATATAGACTCAGTAATCTCCCCCATGTGCTTCTTAGCTTCATAACCTGATACCCTAGGTAACAGCCCGACAGGCATCCTCTTTCTTGTGTCGCACATGCTCAGTTCAATCACAGTCACATGATCTGTCTCATTAGTACTGGCAGTTGGTTTTCAATTCACTTGCAGACAAGGGGGATTGTGGCAAAGTATCTGCACTGCACTACTAGCAGAGAAGATGTCACTGGATGTAACTGCACTATATTCACTTTTCATTGTGTACATCTGGTAGCCATTGTCTGTTCACTGTATTATATACAACCGATTATTTACAGATATGATATGATATGCTATGGGACTTGTTCCCCTTGTCACTAGTGTTGCATCAATCACCTAAAGCAGGGGTGGGGAACCTTTTCCATGTCGAGGGCCGGTCGGGCATTTATAAAATCATTCGAGGGCCGCATACCGTGCGCGGCAGTTAGTAGCGGGGGTTTGCAGCACCCAGGGCAAGGCAAGGTATTGTTCGCCTAGTGCCCCTGCTATTGTAGTTAACCCCCAGCCATGTCCCTGGTAGCCTAGTTAACCCCCCCAGCCATGTCCCTGGTAGCCTAGTTAACCCCCATCAGGCATGTCCCTGGTAGCCTAGTTAACCCCCATCAGGCATGTCCCTGGTAGCCTAGTTAACCCCCATCAGTCATGCCCCTGGTAGCCTAGTTAACCCCCATCAGGCATGTCCCTGGTGGCCTAGTTAACCCCCATCAGGCATGTCCCTGGTAGCCTAGTTAACCCACATCAGTCTTGTCCCTGGTGGACTAGTTAACCCAGCGTTTCCCAACCGGGGTGCCGCGGCACACTGGTGTGCCGTGAGAACCCGCCAGCTGTGCCGCGGGATCCCGGTCGGAAATTAGAAACTGTCCCTTTAATATCCCTAGAAGCTGCGGCCGCGCAGCTTCTAGGGATATGCCGATGGATTGATGTTCCGCCCGCTCACACAGTGAGCGGGCGAAACATTCAATCGCGCACAATGTCAGAGCAGGACCTGTCAGCGTCCTGCTCTGACATTGACTCCCATAGGCCGCGGCACTTCATGCCAGCAGCCTATGGGAGGCCGGGACGTGACCTCTCCGGCAGGCGTGATGATGTGACGTCATCACGCCTGCCGGAGGTTCAGTCGCCGCGGCTCACAGGACGGAGCCTGAAGAGGAGGGAGAACACACAGCGCCGATTAGGTGAGTATGATGGTTTGTTGTTTTGTTTTTTTTAAAACTATTGGTGCATATTCTCATACTGCAGGGGGCATTATATGGGGGCATACTGCAGGGGGCATTATATGGGGGCATACTGCAGGGGGCATTATATGGGGGCATACTGCAGGGGGCATTATATGGGGGCATACTGCAGGGGGCATTAATATATGGGGGCATACTGCAGGGGGCATTATATGGGGGCATACTGCAGGGGGCATTATATGGGGGCATACTGCAGGGGGCATTATATGGGGCATACTGCAGGGGGCATTATATGGGGCATACTGCAGGGGGCATTATATGGGGGCATACTGCAAGGGGCATTATATGGGGGCATACTGCAGGGGGCATTAATATATGGGGGCATACTGCAGGGGGCATTATATGGGGGCATACTGCAGGGGGCATTATATGGGGGCATACTGCAGGGGGCATTAATATATGGGGGCATACTGCAGGGGGCATTATATGGGGGCATACTGCAGAGGGCATTAATATATGGGGGCATACTGCAGGGGGCATTATATGGGGGCATGTGGCTCAGGGAAGAAACAGAGTGCTGCACATCACACCTATGGCTGATACTAGTGCCGCTTGGCTAAATAAAAAACACATCAGAATTTTGTGTATGAATTGATCAAGCCATACTGCCCCATGTACCTCGTATATGGGGGCATACTGCAGGGGGCATTATATGGGGGCATACTGCAGGGGGCATTAATATATGGGGGCATACTGCAGGGGGCATTATATGGGGGCATACTGCAGGGGGCATACACCCCCATCAGGCATGTCCCTGGTAGCCTAGTTAACCCCCATCAGGCATGTCCCTGGTAGCCTAGTTAACCCCCATCAGGCATGTCCCTGGTAGCCTAGTAAACCCCCATCAGTCTTGTCCCTGGTAGCCTAGTTACCCCCCATCAGGCATGTCCCTGGTAGCCTAGTTATCACCCCCATCAGGCATGTCCCTGGTGGCCTAGTTAACCCCCATCAGGCATGTCCCTGGTAGCCTAATTAACCCACATCAGTCATGTCCCTGGTAGCCTAGTTAACCCCCCATCAGGCCTGTCCCTGGTAGCCTAGTTAACCCCAATTAGTCATGTCCCTGGTGGCCTAGTTAACCCCCAACAGTCATGTCCCTGGTGGCCTAGCTAACCCCCATCAGGCCTGTCCCTGGTGGACCAGTTAACCCCCATCAGGCATGTCCCTGGTAGCCTAGTTAACCCACATCAGTCATGTCCCTGGTAGCCTAGTTAACCCTCATCAGGCATGTCCCTGGTGGCCTATTTAACCCCCATCAGGCATATCCCTGATAGCCTAGTTAACCCACATCAGTCATGTCCCTGGTAGCCTAGTTAATCCCTCAGTCATGTCCCTGGTAGCCTAGTTAACCCCCCATCAGGCATGTCCCTGGTAGCCTAGTTAACCCCCCATCAGGCCTGTCCCTGGTAGCCTAGTTAACCCCCCATCAGGCCTGTCCCTGGTGGCCTAGTTAACCCCCATCACTCATGTCCCTGGTAGCCTAGTTGTCCCCCCCATCAGTCATGTCCCTGGTAGCCTAGTTGCCCCCCCCCCCCATCAGTCATGTCCCTGGTAGCCTAGTTGTCCCCCCCATCAGTCATGTCCCTGGTAGCCTAGTTGTCCCCCCCATCAGTCATGTCCCTGGTAGCCTAGTTGTCCCCCCCATCAGTCATGTCCCTGGTAGCCTAGTTATCCCCCCCCATCAGTCCTGTCCCTGGTAGCCTAGTTATCCCCCCCCCCATCAGTCATGTCCCTGGTAGCCTAGTTGTCCCCCCCATCAGTCATGTCCCTGGTAGCCTAGTTATCCCCCCCCATCAGTCATGTCCCTGGTAGCCTAGTTATCCCCCCCCCATCAGGCATGTCCATGGTAGCCTATTTAACCCCCAAATAAAAAAAAATAAACATCCCTCTCACCTTTCCTCCGTTCCCACGCTGTCCAGGTCCTCTTCTCTCCCAGGTCCTCTGTGCCGGTCTTCACCTGCAGGCGGCGCGCGATGAAATGACGTCATCGCGCGCGGCCCGCAGGAGACTGAAGACACGCGCCGCTTTGGAGGAGGAAGGAGCCGGCACAGACAGCATCCTCCGGTGTCCGCCAGCTGTCACAGAGCATGCTGTGTGCGCCGGCTCCTTCCTCCTCCAAAGCAGCGCGTGTCACAGGGGAGCCGCGGGCCGCATCGGGAGGTCTCAGGGGCCGGATGCGGCCCGCGGGCCGGAGGTTCCCCACCCCTGACCTAAAGGGATATTTCCATCTTGTAAAGACAACTTCCTGGCCCCCTCTGGCCACTGGAGTTGGTCAGGAATCCGAAAACAATACAATGTCCATTAAACAACAAAGTCCATAAATTTATAGTTCTGTATTACAGAGTCAAGTCACTTTATTTGTGTACCAGATACGGGATTGTATTTAATAAAGGGATTGCAGCAGAAACGTATGGCGTCTTTTCAACCTGAGTTGAAGTGTACCCATCATCAGCGGTGAATTCCACTCTGCTGACGGAAATTTCGGTCTCAATGGCTAAAAGCATGCATGAGACCTTAATGCACGTGACCCCCTTTGAATCAGAATGGGGGCTGTGCTTTATGTTCTCATGCATATTTGTGGCCGTGGCAAACTGAACTTCTGCCCGCAGAGTGGAGTTCTCTGCTGACTGGTACACTTTAAAGGGGTATTCCCCTTTTCATATGTTGCTTCCCATGGTGAGACTAACAATGCCTTTCATATTTGTTATTATCTATTCAGTCTCCTTCTCCCAGTTCTGAGCTGCTGCTTTCTGCTGAAGACACAAAAAAGTGTGAACTTTTCTCTCCGTCTCCCACTCCCCCCTTCCAAGATGGTTGATGTATACAAGTCACTGACAGGCTTTATCCGCAACTTTTTAGCTTCTTTCTAATGCTGGGAGGGATAATCCAAAGTCAAGTTGCTGAAGAACTCACTGTGATTAATCCTCCTATCATTACAAAGTGTCAAATAAAGCTGTCCAGGGACTCATTTACATCTGATGCAAGGGGGCAGGAGGGGGAGATTTTTGTGTCTTCAGCAGAAAGCAACAGCTCAGAACTGGGGGAAGGAGAGTGAATAGATAATAACAAGTATAGAAGGAATTGTTAGTCTCATCATGGGTGGAAACATGTGAAAAGTTATGCTTGAGTGGAATACCCCTTTAAAGGGAAACTATCAGCAGGTTAGACAAACCTAACTTGCTGATAGCCCTTTATAGTGCCTGGGATGCTGAGAAGGAAGGTATGTGTCTTACCTTCCTCCTCGGCGCCGATCCTGCGCTGTTAGTCGGGGTAACCTTTGCTTCGGTGCATTGTTAGGAGCACTGCCGCGTCATCCGGTCCAACTGCTCCATTGATTATCATTAGAAGTAGAGGCCCAATGATGCCGCAGTGCTCCTAATGTGGTATCCCACCACGAATGTTTCTGTTTTGAACACCCCTCGCAAAAGCCTGGTACCTCAATAGTAAAGTAGTGATGAAGTCATGTAAGTTTTGCCACTAGATATCAGTATTATGTATATTTATGTATGTATATTGCACAGCTGTAGTCATGTAAGGGTTATTGTGTTGTATCTTGTGATTCTGTACACCAATGAGAGAGACACTTTCCTTCTATCTATTTCTATCCTCCTTTCTTCTCACACTCTCTTTTCCACCACTCACAGGAGCTGTTCCATACACCCTGTAGGAAGTAGTCATATATGGAGAGGAAGTGTAGTTCAGTTCTTCTCTGATTCTCTGAGTAGCACACACAGATCAGGCATCCCCGCTGAGCTTGTCCCATCCCTGCTGCTGTTCCCTGTTCCCTGTCCTCAAGATGCAGTGCGTGCTAAACACTAAAGAGAGGACAAGTCAGGGATCACCCCAACCCACGTCGTGAACATCTCTAAAAGTGAAGGACAGTATCCTAGAGCAGAGGATAGATCCAGATAGAGCAAAGCAGCCAAGAGCCTACATACTCTATCTCGCAGCGCAAGTGACACCGAAAAACTTCGGACACTTTGCTCAACTAGGACTGGGGCTTGTGTCACTCTGATAGGATGGGTACCCCGACACTGCAGGGAAAAGGTGGTTTAGCGACAAAGGTTGAAACACTGGCACAAGTATTCTTCTTCTTTCAAGTATTGTTCTTAAGTATTCTTCTCCTTCTTCTAAAGTTCCGGCCGAGCACAGTACTACATTGTGCGGTGACTCTCAAGACAAACTCCTCTCCACTACTCTGAACTCTCTATTCTTCTCAGCACGCAACCAAGTCAGCTCTGCTATCTTACTTTCTATCTCGGTATCTCTCAGTACAGATCTGGTAAACGCAAGTCTGTATCTCAACAGTCATTATTTATCTTTATCACAGAAGACTTGCTAGTAAAGAAAGTTATAGCTATATGCCAACGACCATAGAAGTGGCGTCACGAACAGGTGACTGGTCGCAGCTGCAGGGCAGCCACCACACTAACAGTGCACGTGAGTGAAGATTACTCCCCTTTAAGTCCTAAACACATGACACATAGGTGTAATGATCAGTTACTAAAGTCATGGAGCCTGCACTATATAGTAGTTTATCATTGTATTTATATGGAATTTGGAAATGTTCAGTATAAAATAGGAGGTTATGAGAGTACAATATGACCCCATGGACCTTTATGGGTGCCATAGTACATCATGAGCATAAGCCGTTAACTTGAAAGAGTATTCCCATCTCTAAAGCGACTCTGTACCCACAATCTGCCCCCCCCCCCCCCCCCCCCCCCGAAACCACTTGTACCTTCAGATAGCTGCTTTTAATCCAAGATCTGTCCTGGGGTCCGTTCCACAGGTGATGCAGTTATTGTCCTAAAAAACAACTTTCAAACTTGCAGCCCCGTGCCAAACGGCCGTGGCCTAGAGTATCTGTGCCCTAACCTTGCACCACCCCTCTGTCCCTCCTCCACACCCTCTTCATCATTATGAATGCCACTGGCAGGGTTTTTCCTATTCCTCTGCAGTAAACACTGCACAGGTGCCTTAACGATCCAGCCCATGTGCCGTGTTCACACAGCTGATGAATAGGAGAATACCTGTCTGGGGCATTCCTAACAATGAAGAGGGTGAAGAGGAGGCACAGAGAGGTTGTGCCAGCCTAATGCACAGACACTCTAGGCCACGCCGGTTTGACACAGGGCTGCAAGTTTAAAAGTTGTTTTTTAGGACAATAACTGCATCACCTGCCGAACGGACCCCAGGACAGATCTTGGATTAAAAGCAGCTATCTGAAGGTACAAGCGGTTTGGGGTGGGCAGATTGTGGGTACAGAGTCACTTTAAGGAAAGAAGCCACTCACCATTAATACAGGTAACAATCCACCTTTGTTCGAATCAGCTGCCTGGCAGGGGCGGCCCAGCTGAAACACAATAGAAGAAACTTTCCAGCATTGCGGTGTATTTCTAATCAATACGTCTTTATTGCATAAAAGAACACACTCCATAGTCCTCAGACCAACATGTTATTACCATGACTAAGGGCCTGTGAGCCTGATCCAAGTTGGTCCCAGGACTATGAAGTATGTTCCTTTGTGCAATAAAGACCTATTGATTGGAACTACGCTGCGTTGCTGGAAAGTTTCTTCTATTGTATTCCAATCTTGAGTCAAATAAACAGCGTAGTTTGTAATGCTACTCTGGTGGAACCCACATTTAGCATCATGTCATGAATGTCTGACCTAGGAATACTGTATAACAAAAGACTGACTACAAGAGTGAGTCAATGCAAAGTCAGGCATGGTAACAACATTTATTCTTAAAGGGGTACTCCGGTGGAAGTCTTTTTCTTTCAAATCAACTGGATTCAGAAAGTTATATAGACTTGTAATTTACTTCTATGTAAAAAATCTTCCAGTACTTAAAGTATTAGCTGCTGTATGCCCTGCAGGAAGTGGTGTATTCTTTCCAGTCTGACCCAGTGCTCTCTGCTTCCACCTCTGTCCATGTCAGGAACTATCCAAAGGTGGATTTGCTACTGCTCTGGACAGAGGTGGCAGCGGACAGCACTGTGTCAGACTGAAAAGAAAACACTACTTCCTGCAGGACATACAGCAGATGATTAGTACTAGTTACTAGTACTAAATAGAGGTAAATTACAAATCTATATAACTTTCTGAGTGTACGTTCACACGTACCGGACCTGCAGCGGACTTCTCGTTGCGAATTCACAGCGAGACCAGCTGCGGATCCTTGCCCAGTAAACTCTATGGGCAGACAAATTCGCACCAGGATGCAAATCCCGCTGCGAGTTTGTCCGCAGCCCGCCCTGTTAACTCCCGGAGCCTATACTTCACCTGGTCCCCGCTTCGGCTTGCTTCAGGGCTCCCGGTGTCTTCACATCCCGCTCGTCCAATCGGCGGACTGATTGGCCGAGAGGGACGTGCCGAGAACCCCCGGAGCGGGGACCAGGTGATGTATAGGCTCCAGCGGCCAGGGGGTTAACGGGGCGGACAAGCTCGCAGCGGGATGTGTATCATGCTGCGAGTTTGTCTGCCCATAGAGTTTACTGGGCAGGGATCCGCAGCAGGGCTGTGAATTTGCAGCGAGAAATCCACTGCGGATCCGGTACGTGGGAACGTACCCTGAAACCAGTTAATTTGAAAGAAAAAGATTTTCCCCGGAGAACCCCTTTAAGTTTAAATTACAAATGTAACTGAAAGTTTTCAAAAAAGAAACACTGAATAAAACATCATTTTTCTCACTTTCACTTTAAAACTATAGAATTCTATACAATCTACATATCCAGAATCAAACAGTTCAGCCGAGACTTATGTAAGAATAGCTAAGCGTGCCGGGCTCCCTGGAGTGTCGGTTTCCTGCCAGATGTTGCATGCGGTGAACAGTTATGAAATGTGGGTTTGTTTACAATTACTGACTTCTTGGTTCTGTACCATTCAGCATCACATGCCATAGCGGCTATGGGGGAACTACAAATTCCAGCATACTCTGCTGTAAAACTCTCTAATTCAGTGCTGCAAAACAACAACTCCCATCTTGCACAGACAGAGTTGTCCTTTTGCCACAGCCGGGGAGTCACAGGTTTTGGAACACTGCTTTAAAGGAATCCAGGAATCGAAGGACAAACTCAGCTCTGCTACATCCATATCCAATCTCATGTTAGATGCGTTGATAAATAATATTTATAAAATTAGATTAGTAACTGATACCAAACACATACCGATCCCTTCAATGAAGATGAAGCCCGTGATGATTAATACAGGATGCCAGTTAAATTCAGCATTGCCTCCATCCCATGCCAGCCCGTCGCTGTAGTGCAACACCCAGACCAACACGAAAATGACCAGCGTGAATCCCAAGACCAAGGAAGACACGAGGAAATACAGAAAACTTTTGTAACCTTCCATCTTTCCCAGCACATACTCTGCTAGTGAGCTGACTGTGTGTAGTGGTTTCAGTGAGCCAGCCAAAGGGCCCGCACCTCCTCCTCCTCCTCCCCTGAAATGATGGATGGAAGGAGGGGAAAGGATAGAGGAGGGTCACTCCCTGGGAGAACTTACTCAGTAGATGTGTGGCAGAATAACAGAGCTCTAAGATCATGTTGTGCAACTTCAGTCTGGCTGCAATCCCAAGGCGCTTTTGTGTTATACTGTAGGTGCTAGTTACCTTGTTCTCAGCGCAGGAGGAAGAAAAACAATCACTTGGTAAACTTTGAAAACAATGACGCTACTTCATTTTGTTCTTGTAACTAGCGAAACTACAGAACATGAATCTAACAAATTGGCCGTTGCTTAAAGGAGAAGTCCGGCAGATGATAAAATCCTGCAGCTGGCAGGTGGAAATTAACTACAAGTACTGACTTACCTCTCCCTGTGCCTGCGGTGAGCCTGGCCGTGGGACCCCCGCAGGAAGGCATTTCCCCCTAAGTTGTGATGACTAGAGATGAGTAGACGCTCATCGGCGCTCTCTCCTCATGCCTGTGATCCCGGCCGCATAGTTGCGATCCCGTGAATATGCGGCCGGGATCACAGGCATGACGAGAGAGCAAACTGCTTTCGGATCAAAAGTCAGAACAGTTCGCTCATCTTTAGTGCTTACGTCATAACTTGGGTGGGGGGAAGGCCTGTCCTTGCTGATGGACTGGCCACTCAGCCAATCGGTGACTGGAGCAGCATCCCATCCCATCCCAGTCCCTGTCTGGCTGAGCAGCCAGTCCATCAGCTTGCTTGTGAGGTGTCAGCTTCGGAGATCCTGGAGGTCAGTCCCACTGCTCACCGAGGGCTTGGGAGAGGTAAGTTAGTACTTGTCAGTCAATTTCTCCTCTGCCCCTGTCGGATCTTTTATCCACCGGACTTCTCCTTTAAAGAAGATGTACCATCAGGTACATCCACTTTAATATGACCCATAGATAGAACGGCGCCTTCACGGGGAAGCCGATGCCGCGGTCCGTTTTTTGAACCGCAGCCCGGTTCCCGTGTACGGCGCTGTTCTATCCAGGGGTACCGGGCCGGGGCTGAGGCACTGGAGGCAGGCCGACCCACCCCCAGTGGGAGGGAATTCCCTCCCCTCTATGACGCAGCTCCTTTAGAATCATGTACCTAATGGTACGTCCTCTTTAATTTAGACGCATACTGTATGTATCATGAGCGCAAGAATTTTTGTGCTTTTCATGTGCTTGGCAAGAATCTCTGGTCCAAGCAAAAAGTTTCAAAAATGGCGCATCCGGGCATAAACTTCTCAAAAGTAGCACAAAGGTCTTGATAAAAGTTGCTTAAAAACTTACACTTTGTGGACAAACACCAAATCACTATTACATGTAGTGATGCACATCCGGCAACCACTGATTTTAGGTTCGATGACAGTTTTTTTGGCTGATTGAATGATCTGCCACTTCGACCTGATTCAGCTCTGTGTAATAGCGCCCTTCGAGAGTTTCATCTAGGAATTTGGAAAACACTTGGAATGACTTTTACAAAACTAAATGAATTGACAGCTAATTCATTACAACTGGGTTTGGCAAATCCTACAGTAGATTTCCACATTGTACTTGAAACCAATAAGGCCTAATTCACACATTCTGAGGGGGCGGCAGGGAGCTGCGGGGGGGCTGCCCAGGTGATCGCTGATCGTCCGGGCAGCCCATAGGATATAGCAGCGTCTGCTGCCGACGCTTCTATTCAACGGAGCGACGGCAGCAGATCGCTGCTATATCAGTCGCTTGTTTTTCAACATGTTGAAAAAAAAAGCGACTGCAACGATCAGCCGACATGAACGATGTTGGCTGATAGTTGCACTCTATTCCATGGGACGATTATCGTCCGTAGCGGCCGATATCGGCCGAATACGGACGATAATCGTTCTGTGGAATAGGGCCTTTAGGGCCCATTGATTTCTATTGGACTATTCACACTATCCGTAGTTTTACATATCCGCAAGAAAATTAGACATATACTAGTGTAGACCGTAACTGTGGAACAGTTAGCCAATAGAAGTCTATGGGATCAGTATTTTTTGCAAACATTATGGGGGAAGTGGGGGCAGGCAGGGCCGTATTTACCACTAGGCACCCGTGGTCCGGTGCCTAGGGCAGCACCTTGCAGGGGGGCAGCACCAGGGGGAAGGGAAAAAATATTTTTTTGTTTTTAGTTTTTTAGTCTCCCACCTCCCATTCAGACTTGGCAGTAAATCTGGTGTCTTTTCCATTGGGGTGTGTGTGTGTGTGTGTGTGTGGGGGGGGGGGTATGGTGGTATTGGTCAGGTCTGGTATCGCCAATCGGTGCTTAAAGATGGGGCGTCTGCAGGTTTAGTGCCTAGGGCAGCAGCAGTTGTTAATACGGCCCTGGGGGCAGGTGATAGGTGCTGTGCAGGCTGTGGCTGCTGGAGAGGATGATGGCAGGGGGACACTGAGGGACACAGGGCACCGGAGGGACACTGAGCATCCCTCTGCCATCATCCTCTCCAGCAGCCACAGCCCGCACAGCTCTGGGAGTCGGGTCGTGACATCAGCATGTTATCCAGGAAGTGACATCACTATGTTATCCAGGAAGTGAAGCCTTGATGCAGTAGAAAGTGCAGGGAAAAAGCACTTTATGTGCATTTCCCGTAATAAGTGTATATTGGGGATTTGTATAACTTTTGGGGGGAAATACAATACTTCAATAAAAATGTTGCCGGTCTTCTCCTTTCAAAAAAATATGGGTGAGGATAGCCATAGACCAGAGTGGAGTCCTGATCCAAGGCCTCCCTCAGACATAACTTTTGCACAACGTTTTTTTTGCAGCACTACAAAAACACTACAAAAACTCCCAGTTTTTCCTCCTTTTTTGGAGTTTTTCTGGCGTTTTTCTATTCTAGTGTAAATAAGTATACATGTTTTTTTTCCAATACAAGTCATGTGATTCTTTATTAGAATTTCTATTGAAGAACTGGGTAAAAAACACCAATATGCATATAGATATGACGTTTTTACACCAGACTATACTATAGAAGACTCTGGGGGAGAGATGACAAATGTAGGCCCTGCTGCAATAAAAAAAAAAAAACTGCAAATGCACAAACATTGACAAACAATGCCAGAGCAAAAAACGTCATGTAGGTGCTGTATTTGACCCCCAAAAAAGCCATGCACCAAATCTGATGTTTTTAGTGGCATTTTCCCCCCCAGAAAAACATCTAGACTAATTTCAGTCTATGGCTATGTTCACACATAATATTTCCCTTAGTTTTTTGGTCAGTTTTTTTTTCAATCAAAACCAGGAGTGGGTTGAAAACACAAGAACTGTGCAATTTTTTCCATTATAATTTAACCCTGTCAGTTCCACCCCTGGTTTTGGCAACAAATATTGACCAAAATACTAAGTGGGGACATAACCTAAAAGAAGCAAAGCAGGCAGCAAACATTGGCTGAAGCTGTGAGGGCCCATAAACATGCAGTCAGCAGAATATGAAGACAGAAGCAACTACTGTGCAACTGCAGCTCATGGGTGTAAGCCTAGTTATTACTCATTATTTACTTGTAGGATTAATGTGTAAATCAGGATTAAATCGGTTATCCAGGTTTAGAAAAAACATGGCCGCTTTCTTCCAGAAACAGCACCACTATTGTCCTCAGTTTGGGTGTGGGGTTTTGCAGCTAAATTCAATTGAAGTGAATGGAGCTGAACTGTAATACCACACACATAACCTGAGAACAGGAGTGGTGCCATTTTTGCCAGAAAGTAGCTGTGTGTTTCTCTTTCTGGGTAACCTCTATATTGGAGTTTTCTCATTTTATGCGATAAAATCTTAAAGCATATCTGCCCTTTCAAAATGTTAAAGGGAACCTGTCACCCCCCGTGCCGGGGTGACAGGCTCCCGACCCCCCGTTAGAGCCTCCTATACTCACCTAATCCCGCCGGGTCCCGCTTCTGGAGGTGGTCGGGTGATGAAGATCTCAGCCGCTGCAGCCCGGCGCTCCCTGAGAGATGAGTCCAACGCTGATAAGTAAATATAGAGGAATTTTTCTATGATAAGATATATTCCAAAATTTCTCATATTGGCTAGTACCGGCATCCTGCCGTGTCTTTGGGCCCTCCGCTGACCATGAGACGAACTTGGCTCTGCAGTGACAGCCCACTCAGCCAGTGATTGACTTTTTCTGGCACCTTTGAATATGTTTATGCAGTCGAATACCCCCACAATAAGCTACAAGTAAGTTTATGTGTATATAAAAAAACCCAAAAAAAGAAACTTTTTCCTTTCTAACCATTTCAAAGAAATTAACATAAGCACTGTGGGGCCCAGGGGTGGAAGGGTACCCCAGCAATAAGATTTTATTTTCTGGTCTGGTCTACAAAGTTTCTTAAAGTTTAGGTCAGCGCTGCCAAATATTACACATTGCTGAGCTCATTGCTGTTTTGTAATAGATAGAGAGGGCAACAACGGATTATATCTCACATTCCATTTCCACATCTTGCAAAAAGGTTTCAGAGCAAAAGCAAAAAAAAAAAAAGGAAGCAGATGTGAAAAGGGAACATGTATTTAACATCATTTCCTATTAAAATGACCAATATGCTGTTTAAATACAATCATTTCATATGAAATAATCTGGACAGGATCTATCCAGACAGCATCAGACTGTATAGACAATGCCTATTGACAGCGAGAACATTTTTTCCCCTCTATATTTCCAGGAGAAATAACATGAATAACACAACATACAGTTTTAAAAGGAATCTGTCAGCTGCAATTCACATTCCAAATGGCGGACACTGTTAGATAGCTGTTAGGTCAAGAAGACACCAGGTACCTTTCATATGTCTATCTGATCTTTCAGAATATAGAAAAATGCTTTTATAGTCTAGTGCCATGATGGCGAACCTATGACATAAGTAGCCATGTTCGCTGACACGCGGCCGCATACAGAAAAGTATGGGGGGGGGGGGATTTATGCTAGTAAAGAGATGGGGGGACAGGGGGTGTATGCTGGTGAAGGGATGGGGACTGGGGGTGTATGCTGGTAAAGGGATAGGGACATGGGGATGTATGCTGGTGAGGGGAAGAGGGCAAGGGGACAGGTATGTTTGTGCTGGTGAAGCGACACACCACCCAAGTTATACTTGTTTTTTTCAAGCTCCTGATCACCTGAGGGCTGTAACACCTTATTTACCCCCCCCCCCCTTCCCCGACCCTGCGTGGAGCACAGCTTGCAACTGAGATTAAAGCAATTTTTCTATGTCCAGGAAGCACAGACACTTATATGAAAGGTACAATGTGTCTCCTTGATCTAACAGCTATGTAAGTTTCACATCTTTAGATTTCTAAAGATATTTGGCAAGTGTTCATAGTGGGGACCCAAGCGTTGCAAGTGATGTACTGCATATCCACAAGATGTATGGGGACAACATGAGGAAGATAACACAAAGTTTCAGCACATGGCGGGGAGATAACACAGACGCAGCCAAATAAATGAAGTTCACCCTTGAGAAAGTCCTGGTGACGGAACGCGTGGAATGTTCTGGTCTGACCGTATCTGGGGTGGCAGCAGTTACTATGGAGACTGTTTGATGATTTTGTATGATTTTGCTATTTGTATTTAGTATTTCATTTTCTTTGGATATTTGGATATTGGGATTAATGGTTTGAGTTTCATCACATTTTGGTTATTCATTTATTATTTGTGCTGCTGCTCTCTGCATTTGTCCATGATAGGTCAGTTTTTGCTGTGTTGGATTTAAACCGGTGAATAGTAATGTGCATGTTTAGGTGCAGTTTACTTTTTCCAGCCATTTTTGTTGTTAAAGGGGTAGTGCAACGCTAAACAATTATTCACAATATAACACACATTACAAAGTTATATAACTTTGTAATGTATGTTATTTATGTGAATGTCCCCCTTCCCCGTGTTCTCCCCCCCCCCCCCCACACACACACAAGCTAGACCCGGAAGTGTGGTGCATTATACTCACCGCATCTCATGTCGACCCCCGTCCGCCATCTTGGGACAATGACAGTCTTTGGGAGGCCACCCGAACCGCTCCATCAGTCCCCCAGGCCGGCCCCCCTCTACCGCGTCATAACTGTGCTCAGCCGTGATTGGCTGAGCACAGCTATGCTCAGCCAATCACGGCTGAGCTGCTGATGATGCGGCAGAGGGGGGCCGGCCTGAGGGACTCAGTCTTTGGGAGGCCACCCGAACCGCTCCATGTCATTGTCCCAAGATGGCGGACAGGGGTCGACACGAGATGCGGTGAGTATAATGCACCACACTTCCGGGTCTAGCGTGGGTGAGGGGAAACACGGGAAGGGGGCCATTCACATACATAACATACATTACAAAGTTGTATAACTTTGTAATGTGTGTTATTTTGTGAATAATTGTTTAGCGCCGCACTACTCCTTTAACTTTGCGTACTGCATATATACAAGATGCATGGGGACTACATGAGGAAGATAACACAAAGTCCGACATGGAGAGAGAGGAGCGTCTGCACATCACACCTATGGCTGATACTAATGCTGCTAAGCCTATTTAAAAAAAAACAACTTCAGGATGTTGGAATATGAATTGATCAAGCCATATCGCCCCGTGTACCAACGTGCAGGTCTCCTGGTTCAAACGGGTCACTATGCTAACTCCACACCGTGTCGGTCAGCGACCGCCACCCCCACAAAGCGTGCACATGCAGGGAAGGGAGGCCATGGAATGGCCCTGCAACCACCATGTTGCAGGACCAAACCCAAAGTCCCAGCCAGCACCACCGGCGGGGAAGGCTGCCCCCAAACACCACAAGTATGGATATGGTATTACACTCACCAAAACTGCTGCAGACAGAATGGAAAAAACATGGAGGTACTGTCATGTGAGCACAGGTATTACTCTGCTGACTTAGGTCACATGGGTCTTATAAAGGGGAGTGCCAGCTGCCCAGAAAGGGGAGAAAAATGCAAAATCCGACATGGAGAGAGAGGAGCGGCTGCACATCACACCTATGGCTGATACTAATGCTGCTAAGCCTATTTTAAACACAATAACACAAAGTAGCACATGGCGGGGAGATAAAATAAATGAAAGGAAGAGACGAGAGGCAGAGAAGTGGGACAGTTGCCGCTTGCAAATCTCACACAGGTAGCACTTTTAAAAAATAAAGACCCATTCACATGGTGGCGGCACCACTGGATGGATATCAATTAATGTATTCAGAGTATAACTTTGTTGTCTGTGTCAATGGTTTTATTCTCATATCGAAACATCTTTTACTAAGGCCATGAAAAGTGTCAAGGAAGCAGGGCCTAAAATTCCTTGGGCCCTAGTACCCCTTTGGCTCACTCTGCTGTATGACTGCCCCTTTGGCGGTGATGCACATAGTGAGGCGTAGGCGTGCTAGGGCCTAGGAAACGATAGGTCCCACCTCCTTGACTCTTTTCATGGCTTAAATAAAAGGTGTTTTGTTCTAAAAATAAAACCACGGAGACAGGTAAGATAGATATGTCCTGAATGCCCTTATTGATATCTATACAACGGTGCTGCCAGCTCATGTCGGGGTCAGGGGGGAGACGGATTCACTTTAACTGCTTCCTGGTGCTATTACGTACTAACCCAAAGCATGTAAAAGCTGTTGTAGAACAGTTATTCTACAGAAAATACACATGCAGGCCAATATACATGTCATAAATGCTGACTAGTCCTAACTAGTATTGTTTTTTGTCTGTCCAATGGTTCAAACTATAAGACACTGACAGGTTCCATTAATAAGAATTTTACCATAGATCTTTGACTTCCTCACATTTGCTTTTCCTTAGAAGCCATAGCAGTGATAATCCTGTGCAGAGGATGCAGTCATTGCTGTGCTGGCATCTCTGGCACCGACAACCAGGCAGGACGTCTAGCTCAGTGTGTACAGACTGAATCCACACAATAAAAGCTTTTACTACAGGATTCTAAGTTGGGCCGACAGCACCAGGCTCGCTGCAGCCACAAAAGAATAAATATTGCAATAGGCTATAAACATATATAACCATATTACAAAGAATAAAGCAGCAAATATAACCTTATTATAAAGAACAATGCTCCTGGGGATGACATCACCTAGGACAATACTTTAGTTAAACAGATTTCTCAAACTATATAGAAAAGTATGCCTTAGAGAAAGTTGTTTTCTTTAAGCAATTCCTGTACTGTGCTTGCTCTCCATGCTTGCCGAGTGGGTAGGTATGTGTTATGTAATATGCCAACCACCAAATATCCCTCCCCTCAACGATTTCTCGTTCGGTCGTTAATCGTTAACTGCATTTCAACCGAACGATTATCGTTCAGATTCGAACGATTTAACGATAATCTGAACGATAATCGTCCGGTGGAATAGGGCCCTTAGTCTAAACAAAGTTTTTAGTAAGGAAAAAAGTTTTAAGACCTTTACAGATAGGATATAGGCAGGAAATGGTACCTTCAGGCTTCTGGAAAGATTCCACTTACCCTTAGGGTAGCTTCACACATACCGACTCACAGCGTTAACGCTGAGAGTCGGCTAGGTCCTGGCAGATCACTTTCACTACATACACACAGCGGTCTGAAAGACCACTGCGTGTATGTAATTCTGCCGGCCGCACACTGATTGGCCGGGCTGGAGAGCAGTACACCGGGACCCCGTGCAGCGAGGACAGGTAATGTATACAGAGCGGGAGTCGGGCGGCAACAGAAGGGGTTAAGTGGCCGGCAGAATTACATACACGCAGCGGTCGTTCAGACCACTGTGTGTATGTAGTGAAAGTGACCTGCCAGGACCTAGCCGACTCGCAGCGTTATTAACGCTGCGCGTCGGCACGTATGAAGCAACCCTTAAAGGGAATATTTGACCTAGATTTTTAATACTCATTAGATACTAAAACGTGTTTTTTCCCTAATCTTTTTTCTGATCATAATATTATTTCAATTTCCTTTTAGCAAATTATTAGGAGGGCTGCCATTTTGCCCAAGCTGTTTTTTCAACAGCATTTAGTGATATGCTTTATAGCAACCCCAATGAACATGGATACAATAGATAGGCCTAGAGGCTATTCATCACAATGAGAGTGTTTTTTGGGCATGCTTTGTGACACTCTTAAGTGGAGGCTGAATTATAAACTTCTATGGTTTTAACTACCTACCGGTGTCACCATTCACTGTACTCCTGTCGGTAATGAGGACACATCTGGAAAGTGATCTGTACAAAGATGGAAGCTTTAGCTCAATACTATATGAGAATTTAAATTTTTTATAGTTTTTGTACATTATTATGGTAGCAGCCATCTTGTCTGAGATTTTTTTTTTTTAACAGCATGTACAGATGACTTAGAGCACACCTCATGGGCATAGACACAATAGTCTGACCCTGTTGATTTGTAGAACATGTTTCTAGGCATGCTCTGTGACCTGTGCAGAGAGGTGGAGGCTAAATTCTGAACATTAGCTATAGTAAATTGTGTAACATTTCACTGTAATCCTGTATGTGATATGGAAAGTGATATGAACAGGCAGAAAGCCTCAGTTTTAGGCTCAAAAATAAAAATCCTGAAACATTTCATGTTTATATTAAAATATAAATAAAATGGAAAATTAGAAAAAAAATAAATTAAATATGTTTAACATAAAACTTGATTAAAGTAAAAGGTCATTTTCTGATGACATGTTCCTTTTAAGATTACAATGAACTTAAATTTTACAAAAATTAAAACTACATATGCTTTCTTTACTCATCTTCCTACCAGGATTGCTGAAACCTGAAGTAAGATCCTTCTCACACAAACACAGTACTTTGGTCAATGTTTTTGAGATCACAATTTTTAGCCTAAATCAGGAGTGGGTCCAAAACTAAGAAAAGGTGCAGATCTTTCTAGTAAACCTTTCTATGGGTTTTGGCTTACAAATACCGATGTAAAAAACAGGTGAAATACAGTGACACACAGCACCCTGCAGCCCATATTACAGGAGAGCAGTTTGTTTTGTGAAAATTACTAAGGCTGGGTTCACACTGCGATTTTGCAATCCGTTTTATGCAAAAAACGGATGAAAAAGCGGATGCATTTGTGTGCGTCTGGTTTTCCATTGACTTCCATTATGAAAAAGCTGATCAAAAATAAAAATGCATCAGTTTTTTTTACCTTTTTGTAAACGCGCTTTTTTAGACACCCCCCCCACACACACTTTTTTTTTTATAGTCAAAGTCAATGGTGAAACAGATCAAAACTGATGCACACAAATGCCTTTTTTTAATCTTTTTTTTTTTTTTTTTTTTTTTTTTAACATAACACAGATTTTAAAAATACTATTACTAAAAATAAGTGTGAGCCCAGCCTAATACCTGGATTTACAAGTGCAAAAAAGGTTTGAGATGCTGCAAAGGATTGTGGAAAGACACCAAAGAAAAAGCTTTAAGTGGGCAAATTAAATAGCCATGTTTCAAAAATACAAATTTATTGCCTTTAAAACAAGGAGAGACAGCCAAGAGGGTTTTTACATTTTCTCAGTATCTATAAGAAATGCATATACATTAGGAATCGTCCGAGCTGCAGTGCATTTTATACACATAGCATGAGAAGTTACGGTTGGGTCTTTCTTCTATATGGATCAATGTGTCCCGATCAAACACTAAGGCATGGCTGTGAGTCTGGAGAAAAAGGAAGACAATGGTTGTATGAGCGTAGGAGTAGGAGTATGTATAAGACCAATGATTTTACTATGGATTGTCTGGTGCCACAAAATTGTGGACTATTGACAATAGTCCAATCTGCCAACATGTCTGTTCCAATGGTCCCTGGACCCAGCACGTGTTTCATTCTGACACACAGGAAACACTTCATCCAATCACTGACCAGTATCTGCTGCTCTACAGGGACCATTGGAATCAATCTGGATGGCAGGGAACTGGGGCAGGTAAGTATCTTTTTTTCTTTTCTCCCCATTTTTATGCCAGGTTAAGCCATTCTCTGCAATTGTGTAGTGCCAAACAAAGCCTAGAGACAGTTATAAAATGGAACATCAGCAGGTTTGGTGCTACAGATTTTTTTTTATTTTTTTTTATACAGGCCATTTTATAGATGAGGTACTGTCATGGCCACTTACTACTTTTAAGAATAAGTAAAGAAAGATAATGTTCAGCGGCACTCACCATAAAACTTGATCTTCATATATATACAAAGGACATACAAAACACAAACATTGAGACACCTAGGGTAGAGGCTGTGTCTCCATGTTCCTGTTTTGTATGTCCTTTGGATATTGCATAAAGATCAAGTTTTATATTGAGTGGCGCTGGACATTATCTTTCTTTACTTATTCATGCATGGACTGTCTTATAATCAAGCTGAGCAGTACTCAATTGATCATTTGTGGATTAAGGACCTGATATCTATTCTTGCTGGGAGTTCAGTGGGAGTTCCTGCTGGTGGACTACCTCTGCTTTGTGCCTTTTACAGCTATTCTGCCTTGAGTCAAGTACTTGGATACAGAGCTCAAAGTGTACCTGTCACTACAAATGGCTAATGACATGTCAAAAGTTATTGAAGCTGAGACCCACTGCAATCAGGAGATGTAGCCGTGGAGAGATCCCGGCAGCCCGATCCACTCTACTGCCAGCCACGGATTCAATCAATATTTTTCAATGCTGCCTATAAAAAAATTTTTTGGACAGAATGAGCGTCCGTCCGTGGAGTGGACTGCGTTGCTGCGATCTCTCCACAGCTATATTTCCTGATCCCATTGGGAGTTGCTGTTATCAATAGCTTCTGACAAGTTATTGGTAGTGACAGTACCCATTTAAGCAGCAAACTGTATCTTTGCCCTGGGTAAAAGCAAGTCTAGCTATGACTAAGTATTGTTAAAGGAACTGGGTTGGTAGTGCCCCAATACATATATGTGTTATATTTCTTACCACATCCCAGGATTCTTCCAGTGTGATCGTCTTTAGAATCTTCCCCGTCTCATTACAATGTAGATCCACGTGAGCTTTGCCTTCTATGTCTGTCTGCGTCACAGCCACTACGGTCAGGAGGTCCAGCTCATCTTCATACACCACCGTCTTGAACGTCTAAACAGGAAATCAACCAATGAAAATGACAAACAGGAGCGTACTGAACATCAGACTGGAAAGTCAATGCTCTACAGTTATAATAGTTATGTATTTATTGTATGACATCAACATGAATATATTTTAGGCTGCATTCACACGCTGTGTTTTTCCTGGTCCGTGAATGTAGTCCGCTAACTACCTCCATGATCTGTTTAAAGCATTTTATTAAATTACACTGATTACATCACATCGTTGTAAGTTCGTGAAAAACACAGATCTCATTGATTTCTATCAGGGAATCCGTGCCGTGCTACCGTTACAAGTTATGACATGTCCTATTTTCAAATGCAACGGATTGTAGATCCATGAAAACGCTTAACATGTGAATAACCCAATACAAAGCAATGTGCTATAAATTTGTCTGTGCGCACGGACAAGTTCACGAAACATGTCAATGCAGCCTTACTCTAAGGAAAGTAAATTCTAGATATTTAACCCATTTACCTCTTGATCTGGATCGTCATTTAGTTTATCATACCGCCTCTTCACCATCCTCCCAGATGCTGTGAACGTCACCTGATCCACCTAAAGAATACAAGAAAAGGCTGGAACCACATGTAGTTTTACAAGCAAAACCAGGAGTGAATTCACAAGAAAAATTATATTATAATATATTATAGACTTATAAGAAATAGAGTCCTGTGTGTATACATGAGGAGTAGAACTATTTCTGGCCTTCTGGCCTTATATCTGGCCATGTATATGGTATTTTTTCATTAATTGAAGCAGGCTCCATCACTATTTTTTGAGTCCCCCTCCCCCTTGACTTCAACCCTCTGGATTTCAACAGCTTGATGCTTTTGTTATCCGGGAGATCGTCCGCTGTTTGAGATGTCTGGCAGGGGTCGATATTTTCCTCTTATTCACGAAATTCTTTTTGGGCGGCACGTCCATCATGAAAGTTCAAGTCTCGGCACTCAGCGGTAAAAAAACAGGACGTTTCGGCATCAAGCCTTCCTCAACTAGTTGAGGAAGGCTTGATGCCGAAACGTCCTGTTTTTTACCGCTGTAAAAAAATCTGATGAATTTTCTATAACAAAAGATTTCTGAAAGCATGAAATTGGTGAGTGCTGAGACTTGAACTTCCTCTTATTCACAACATTATTTAGCTGAGCTTATAGTTCATGAATGAATGGGTGACCAACAGGTAAACGCACTAAAAGACTTTTGCCCCTTAATAAATGTGCCCCCTCTTATTCCAGTATAATGTCCCTTCAGAACAGCTTAAAGGGGTTGTCCGGCGATAAAAAATTATTCACAGAATAACACACATTACAAAGTTATACAACTTTGTAATGTATGTTATGTCTGTGAATGGCCCCCTTCCCCGTGTTTCCCCCCACCCACGCTAGACCCGGAAGTGTGGTGCATTATACTCACCGCATCTCGTGTCGTCCACGGTCTCCGATCGTCAGCAGTGACGTCTTCTTCGGGAGGCCGGCGGATCTTCCCGAGTGCCGGCCACCCTCTGCAGCGTCATCCGAAGCTCAGCCGCGATTGGCTGAGCATAACTGTGCTCAGCCAATCGCGGCTGAGCGGCTGATGACGCGGCCACGTCATCAGCCGCTCAGCCGCGATTGGCTGAGCACAGTTATGCTCAGCCAATCGCGGCTGAGCTTCGGATGACGCTGCAGAGGGCGGCCGGCACTCGGGAAGATCCGCCGGCCTCCCGAAGAAGACGTCACTGCTGACGATCGGAGACCGTGGTCGGCACGTGACAGGTGATGTATAGCGCACCACACTTCCGGGTACACGGGTGGGGGTGGTGGGACACGGGGAAGGGGGCCATTCACAGACATAACATACATTACAAAGTTGTATAACTTTGTAATGTGTGTTATTCTGTGAATAATTTTTTATCGCCGGACAACCCCTTTAAAAAAGCGGTCTAATAAAATCCCCCCATAGAGCAGTCTACATACCATAGGGTCTCTAACGGCAGCAATGGCAAAATCCTCAGTGACCTCGTATTTATACGGTTCATCTTCTAGTTCCTTCAGCCTTAAAACACTACAGCAAAACACCAAGCAGTAATGACTATGTAAGAGACAACAGTTTGTTACAGTCGTAGAATCACATTGTATATAAAGAATTATTAATGGGCCCCTAGCCAACAGAAATGCAAAACAAAGACATCTATCTATATAGTGACGTTAATGGTCCTATTACACTGAGCGATTTTTAACGATTAACCCTTAGAGGACTGGGCCAATTTCAATTTTTGCGTTTTCGTTTTTACCTCCTTGTTATTAAAAGGCCATAGCAGTTGCATTTTTTCACCTAGAAACCCAAATGAGCCCTTATTTTTTGCATCACTAATTGTACTTTGCAATGACAGGCTGAAATATTTTTATAAAGTACACTGCAAAAGCAGAAAAAAATTAAATGTGTGGTGAAAATGGAAAAAAAGCATTTTTTTATTTGGGGTATTTTTGTTTCTACGCCACTGGCCCTGGGGTAGAACTGACTTGTTATATATGTTCCTCAAGTTGTTACAATTACAACGATATGTAACATGTATAACTTATATTATGTGATGGCTTTTAAAAAATTCAAACCCTTGTTAACAAATATATGTTCCTTAAAATCGCTCTATTCCCAGGCTTATAACGCTTTTATCAGGGGGGAGGATGGGGGTTGTAGTCATGTAACACACACCAGCTATCAGGGGGGAGGATGGGGGTTGTAGTCATGTAACACACACCTGCTATCGGGGAAAATGGGGGTTTTAGTCATGTAACACTTTGACTATCAGAGGGTGATGGGGGCTGTAGCCCTATAACACACACCAGCCAGCAGGGGGGATGATGGGGGTTGTAGTCATGTAACACACAACTGCTATCGGGGAGTATGGGGGTTGTAGTCATGTAACACACACCTGCTATCAGGGGGGAGGATGGGGTTGTAGTCATGTAACACACACCAGCCAGCAGGGGGGGATGATGGGGGTTGTAGCCATATAACACACACCAGCCAGCAGGGGGGATGATGGGGTTGTAGCCATATAACACACACCAGCCAGCAGGGGGGATGATGGGGGTTGTAGCCATATAACAGACACCAGCCAGCAGGGGGGATGATGGGGGTTGTAGCCATATAACAGACACCAGCCAGCAGGGGGGATGATGGGGGTTGTAGCCATATAACACACACCAGCCAGCAGGGGGGATGATGGGGGTTGTAGCCATATAACACACACCAGCCAGCAGGGGGGATGATGGGGGTTGTAGCCATATAACACACCCCAGCCAGCAGGGGGGATGATGGGGGTTGTAGCCATATAACACACACCAGCCAGCAGGGGGGATGATGGGGGTTGTAGCCATATAACAGACACCAGCCAGCAGGGGGGATGATGGGGGTTGTAGCCATATAACAGACACCAGCCAGCAGGGGGGATGATGGGGGTTGTAGCCATATAACAGACACCAGCCAGCAGGGGGGATGATGGGGGTTGTAGCCATATAACAGACACCAGCCAGCAGGGGGGATGATGGGGGCTGTAGCCATATAACAGACACCAGCCAGCAGGGGGGATGATGGGGGTTGTAGCCATATAACAGACACCAGCCAGCAGGGGGGATGATGGGGGTTGTAGCCATATAACAGACACCAGCCAGCAGGGGGGATGATGGGGGTTGTAGCCATATAACAGACACCAGCCAGCAGGGGGGATGATGGGGGTTGTAGCCATATAACAGACACCAGCCAGCAGGGGGGATGATGGGGGCTGTAGCCATATAACACACACCATCCAGCAGGGGGGATGATGGGGCTGTAGTTTTACTATTCCTGGTGTCAGGGCAAGCTGACCACTGACCCAGCAGGGTGACCTGGATTTGTCTGTAATCTGCAGGTTACAGCCCCCCAGGCTGACTGTAAACCCCCCACATTGTTAATGTCTGCTCTGGAGATTCCTACCGGCCCCGGCCTCCTGCCCCTCCTCACACTCCTGCCGCCCCCACCACCTCATAGTCCGGTGCTGATGTAGTGGCCGCATCTCCTCCTGCCGCCCCCTGCTCCAGCCTTCTTCTCTCTAGGACGCGCCGCTCTCCCTCTTCAGCCCGTAACCCTGCTCTGCCCGCAGTCATTAACAGCCGGGGTCTGCTACACACAGTAGCCGACCCCTGCTGTATATGGAGCAGGCTCAGGAGGGGGGTAGTGCCGCTGTCAGTGTGACAGCGGAATCTATATAGTTACATAGCCGGCACAAGCAATAGCTATGTGCCGGCTATTTGAATTTGGCGCCGACAGGGGAAGAGGGTGCGCGCGCCGAGGAGATGACAGGTGGGAGCAGGGGGCGACACACAGAGAACATCTGAGCGCCGGCCGTGTTCTCTGCGCTATACTTTATGCTAAACTGCATAATAGCGCAGTTTAACATGAAGGTTCGATACCAGGAAATCCTGGTATCGAACTGTTTTTCCGCCCGGAATATCGATAGTAGTATCGATATTTCGGTGCATCGTGCAACACTACCTCGCATATGCGACTTTTTGATCGCTTTTTATTACAATTTTTCTGGATTTGATGTGACCAAAAATGCGCAATTTAGCACTTTGGAATTTTTTTTGCACTTACGCTGTTTACCGTGCGAGATTAGGAATTAAATAAATATTTTGGGCGATTATGCACGCGGCAATATCAAACATGTTTATTTTTATTTATAACATGGGAAAAGGGGGGTTGATTCAAACTTTTATTAGGGGAGGGGGTTATTTATTAATAACACTTTTTTTTTTTTTTATATACACTTATACTAGAAGCCCCCCTGGGGTTAGGGTTATTCCCCCTGGGGGACTTTTAGTATATGCACACTGATCTCTTATTGAGATCTATGCAGTATAGTAATGCTACAGCCGAAAACAATAGAGTGCCGAGTCGGGATCAGCGCCATTACGGCGCAGACCTCGGCCCAGGTGAGAAGCAAGGATCGTCCCTCCTCGATCGCGTCGCAGAGGTGGAAATCTGCCCCACTAGACACCAGAGAATCGTTCTGTGTAATTGCAGGCAACGATCGGAAAATTGTTTGTATGTCGTTGATTAAGATCTGAACCTAAAATTATCGTTAATTGTTCCCTGTAATTTCACATTCGTTCGCTCAAGTTCCGCATTTGTTCACTAATCGTTCAGTGTGATGCTGCATTTACACGAAGCAATAATTCGCCCAATTGATCGTTTAATGATTTTAAAGCAACAATTTGGTTTTTATAACAATCAGCATTTAGACAAATAAATAGTTAGAAAATTTGTAAGAAAAATAGTTATTGCAATCGTTTTTAAGATCGCATAAGCCCATCTTTCACAGACTGTTTACACGAAGCGATCTGCAAATTTTTATCGAACAACGATTTGAGAACATGTTGAAAGATCGAAATGAACAATTTCTCGCACGTCGCTTAATCGTTCGCTGTGTTTACAGGGCACAATTATCGCTCAAATGCGATCATTATTATGAATATTCGAACGATAATCGTTCCGTGTAAACGCAGCATAATTGCACATTGTTTATTGTTTTGCTGGGATCAGAAGGAATAAACGATCATAGTAACAATCGCAATAACGATCGTAGTAACGATTGTAACTAACGACCATCGTTCTGTGTAATAGGGTGAACAATTTCAGGTTAACGATAAACAATCTTTGTGTAAACAAAATTTGTGATCGTTTAACGTTAAAAATCGCTCCGTGTAATAGGACCCTAAATCAACGACATACGAATGATTTTTCGATCGTTGCCTGCAATTACACAGAACGATTATCGTTTAAATTTGAACGATATACCAATTTTTTGCACGATATTCGCCACGTGTAATAGGGCCCTAAGGGGTGCAGTCTTTCCAATTTGTATCCTATCAAGCAAGGATTACAATTAATTCTAGATAATAAATTCTAATCACCTGATCTGATCAGGTTCGACATGGATAATTCTTTCAGAAGAATCAGGGTGAAAGTGGATCACGTCAGGTTCCAAAGAAAAGGTTTTCATGTCACGTATTCCATTCTTTGCCTGAAATAGAATGTTAATACTTGGAAATCACGAGATTTAGCAGAGATGGAGATGATAATAATACTACTATTACTACTATAACACAGGACAATGTTACATAAACATCCGCCTGCTTACAGTCATAGTAACTTTGATCAGGAGGAGTATGCTGCTACTTACAAGAACCAAGGCTAAATACAGGATTGGTACCTTCGGCTGTCCAGGCATGATGGGAATTATAGTTTTGCAACAGCTGGAGTGCTATAAGTTCCCTATCCAGTGCCTATACTATAAAAATATCGACTGATTAATAAACCAAATAGCTCCCGTTATTTCCGCTTTATTGGAGGCCACAGGGTCGAGCAATGAATATTTTCAAACACAAAACCAAATTTAGTGATCAGCAATGTTCAAAGTCCCATAGAGAATGAATGACACATTGGACAAGCTTGCATGCTGCTGCCCTATGGATTTGGTGGGGGTCTCGGCTGCCATACTCTCACCAATCACCTATCCTATGGATAAGAGGTAAATGGTAATCTTTGGATAACCCCTTTAACTTTTTGACCATGTCTTTAAGAAAACGCATAATAATAATTGCGAAACATTGCTGTCAAGCATGCGGACTACTTACCAGGCTGTGGTCGTCCATGGAGAGGATGTGATAGGTTCCCTTTTCTTTTTTCTTATTGGGTGTAATGATATAATGCCAAGGATAGCCTCCAACTTGAAAAGCATTTTCATGACAAGGCACTTCAAACAGAACTGGGGGTCTCTCTACAAGATGGCACCAAACAGGATATTGGAACATGTACAACAACAATTACATTTATAATATTCAGTAGGTCATTGGGCTTAAACCAAACACAAAAATAAGGATACATTATGCAAAACATTCAGATGGCAAAAAAAAAAAAAAAAATACATAATTAGGGCGACAACCTGTCTGGATTTGCTTGATTTTTTATATATATATATATATATATATATATATATATATATATATATATATATATATATATATATATATATATATATATATATATATATACACACACATACACACAACTATTATGAGCAACCGTTAGATTCCTTATATTGATCAATGCTATGACATTGCATTGCACTGATCAATAAGGTGCTCTACATGTAGAGGCTGTCTGACTCTAGATGCAGATCGCCGATCTGACAGGATGGAGATAAGTATAGATAAGTACTACTCCTCAGTTTTTTGGGGAAAGTGATCAGGACCTCCACCATTCACGCTGTTTTTTTTTTTTTTGCAAGACCAATTGTACTTTGCATTGACACCTTTCATTTGACCATAGAATATGTTGCAGAACTTAAAAGAAATCTGTGGCATAAAATTGCAAAAAATATTAAAATAGCCTCACAATATCACCGACGCGGAAATAAAGGACAATTGTGCCTGGGAGCAGAAGGCTTGAGCTATGTTCTGCTCCCCGCTAAACCCCCTATAAGTCAGTAGGCTTTAATGCAATATACAATAAATAGAAAAATCACTACCTGTCAAAGTGATATTGCAGGGAATTCCAAATGGAAAATCTCCAACTGTCCCAGTTTCCCCTCTCCAATTGCAAGTCTCCCCTATGACACATTGCTGCTGCATATACTAAAAAGAGAATGTAAATAGTTCAATCAAAAAATGAACTATTGTTTTGCATAGGTCATTAGTACAAGCAAATAAGTAACTTCGAATTATATCTTATCAGACAAAAATGCTTCCGTCTCCTACAATCAAGCATCTTTCCCTTTCCTTTTTCCAGCAAAAATCTGCTATAAAAAAACCTGAAAAGTCAAATGAATTGACATATTCGCTTTAAAGCAAATGTACCATCAGGTACATTTACTTTAGGATTTACACATAGATAGAACGGCGCCGACGCAGGGAAGCAGGTGCTCCGGTCCTCTTTTTGAACTGCGGCCCGATTCCCGCATACAGCAGCATTCTATTCCTGGGCATCGGCCGGGGGTGAAGCACTGGAGGCAGGCGGGCCCCCAGTGGGAGGAAACCCTTGCAGCAAGGTCTGCAGTGACTCCTGGTACTGTCATGGGCACCTGTATGGGTTTACACACTCGCAGTGGATTTTTCATTCCGCTGCCAGTATTGTAAAGCCCCATCCCTTGTAACATGCTGCGGCACGGTAAATAGTTAACCCGTCTGGGCTCCGGCCTGTTTCTGTGGCTCCCTGATGTTCCACTCAGCCAATCAGTGCGCTGTCCCACCGCAGCCACTGATTGGCTGAGCGGGACGTCAGGGAAACAGTTGCCACAGAAGTAGGTCGGAGAGTGGACGGGCAGTGGTGGGTTAAGGGGCATGGAATTTCACATACTCGCAGAATGACAGGACACAGAAATGCAGCGTATTTCCGCTGCACAACCAGCTGCAATCCTGTGCGCACCCTTAATTTTTTTTTTTTTTTCCGTTATACATATTTTAAAATAATTTTTGGTGATATTTTTTCCATTTTACAAACTATACTATAAAAGAATCCTGAAATCTTGGAGTTTTTAGTCTTGTCACTAGGGGCTTAAATGAAGCGGTTCCTGTTCTTTACCGATCACTCTCCAACAGTGCCCTCCTTACCATTACAGCCAGGAGTACAGTAAATAGCTCATGTTCTAAACCAGTGATGGCTAACCTTGACACTCCAGCTGTTGCAAAACTACAATTCCCATCATGTCTGAACAACCAAAGATATGGCTTTGGCTGCCCAGGAAAGCTAGAAGTTGTAGTTTTGCAACAGCTGGGGTGTAAAGGTTGGCCATCACTGTTCTAAACTCTGCATCCTCTCTTCCTCCTTAAACATCAACCTCGGCACAAGTCACACAGCATGCCTAGAAATCTTAACTTTACAAATGTGTAAACTCTGCCCCAGACGGCTGTACCTATGTCCCTGAGACTTACAGTAAAGCGTGTATTTAAAGGGGTACTCCGGGCTGGGGGGCTTTTTGTTTATGGTCAGGGAGGAGGTGGATAAGGGCAATGACATCCTCTTACCTCCCCGGTTCCAGCAGCGTTTCCCGGATTGCACCGCTCCTGGTCTGCGCTGCCTGGCCGCTTCCTGGTCACTGACGCGGGCTTGAGACGTGACATTTCAACTGCACTCAGCCAGTCAGTAGCAGGGGCGGGATCCCACCTCTGCTTGACTGGCTGGGCGGACTTGAAGCCTCACGTCTCTTGAAACCCCACGTCTCAAGCCCGTGTCAGTGACCAGGAAGCGGCTGGCAGCGCTGACGGTCATTGCCCTTATCCACCTCCTCTCTGGCCATAGACAAAAGCCCCCCAGCCCGGGGTACCCCTTTAATTTTTATTTTTTTTAATCGTCTAAATAAAAAAATGTCAGTATCTGGTTCTTATCAGTAACAAACATACAAAAAAATGTAAAATGTAGGTGATACATTCACTTGAAATTCCATGCACACCTTTGAAACCAATTTTTGTATTGCTCCTATGCATCGCCATGGTAACAGACTACAAACAAGCCCTAGGTAGTCTGATCCAGCAATCATACTCCCATTCATCTGTTAGCAAGATATAAAGGCAGATAGAATGAAGTGTGACTCCAGGATTAACTAAACAAAGCAAAGACTTTTTGCAAAGCTGTTTTATTCTTTATTTCAGAGGCATTTGGGCAAAAAAAAAAAAAAAATTACAGAAGGTAGACATTTACTTTACAGTGGGAAATACATTATAGTCAGATGTGAACATTTACGAGGAAGCTTTTAGACCGGAGTGACACTGAAAAGTCACACTTTTACAATGATAAACTACCAAGGTGTGATAATCGCACATTCTACTGCTCCGATAAGCCACACTGCAGAGAAAGTGTTGATAAGACTGTAAATTAACTGCAAAAGACTTGTGAAGGAGCCGACATGAACCTCTAGGAGCCCTTAAGCCTTTAGTGCCGCCATTTGCCAGATGTGCAACCATCTTAAAATCTGCTTAACAAAAGACATCTTTTGTTGTGGAGAATGAAATGTAACCCACATGCATAAGAAAGACAAGCTACAGAGATAGAATTGGGGGTAAGAAAAACCCTAATGGAGTATTCCTATATTAATAAAACTGTGGAAGTACTACACTCATCGGCCAAGGTCATCTAATGGCAGGTTTATCCTAAGCAGCTGCTGATCGGCCCCAATAATCTGCCATATTATAAGTCCTGTGGGTATCGGAGTATTGGGAGCCATTGTGTGGACCCAGGAAAGGTGAAGCTAAAGGTGAGGCCTGGTTCTGCAGTCTAGTAATCTGTCAATATAACAATATTAAGTAAACCTGCACAATGTTAACGTTTCAGGATGACCTAACAGTGGTGCAATAGAAGGAGTGTAAATTCTATGTCTCTTACATAAAAATTACAATTATAAACAAATCATACTTGATGGTTGAGCACTTATTGCACACATACCTCCTTTGCAATCTGCTCAAAACTGTAGAGACGAACCAACCCAGGACTGTGCATTACAATCAGTATGCCGTCCGCAATCATCGCATCAGTCACATTAAAGCCAAAAACCTGTGACCAGATAGAATTTTAATAGGAATATCAGGTTACTAAATTTGTTTTAGGCTGGGTTCACACTACGTTTTTTTCATCCGTTTTTGCAAAAAACGGGTGCATTTGTGTGAATCATAAAAAAATGCATTATAAAAAAAAAAAAACCATCAAAATGTATCTTTTTATTAAAGTACACAAAAATGCGGTCGGCTACGTTTTTGTGTATGTTAAAAAAAAAAAAGGATCTTTTTTTTATAATGGATGTCAATAGAAAAAACGATCAAATTTTTGATGATGAAAAAAACGGATTGCACAAATATAGTGTGAACCCAGCCTTACTCTGTACTTGAAAATGTTACATAAACCAAATATGTTGGACATAACAGGAAGACATGTCAAAAGTTTGGATTGGTCAGGGTCTGAGTATTTAGACCTCTGCTGATCGCAAGAATGAACTAGGAGACGCACCCTACTGAGAACTTCTCTCTAGAGGACACAGGCTCCATAGTCTTACTATACATTCTGTCTCCTGCAGTGAGACAGACAGATGCAAACTGAAAATGATGGAGATCTGAACACCCAAACCCTGACCAAGACACTGTGTGACATGTCTTACTTTTGCAATGAAGATGGGTACACATAGATAGATAGATACACGCACACACATACATACATATATACTGTACTAGAAAATGTACCCAGCGCTGCCCGGGTATAAAGTGTCAGTGTGTTCATTAAATTTGTTCCAAGAGTGCCCAGGAGGCAAATCTATGCCCTTGTTTTTTTTTTTTGTTTAAGGGGAAATCGCCAGGAGCCCTATATAAGCTATATACCCTGACAGGCTGTAGGTTAGAAATAAACTAAAAATTTTAAACATCCTAAATACCTAATAGCCAAACTGTAAACACTCCGTCCCTTCAGGTAGCCCCCATATTGTATACACTCCCCCCACAGGTAGCCCCCATGCTGTATACACCCCCCCACCCCACCCCTGCGGGTAGTCCCCATACTCTATACACCCCCCCACCCCACCCCTGCGGGTAGTCCCCATACTCTATACATCCCCCCCCCCCTTGCAGGTAGCCCCCATATTGTATACACCCCCCCTTGCAGGTAGCCCCCATACTGTATACACTCCCCCCCTTCTTGCAGGTTGCCCCCATACTGTATACACTCCCCCCCCCTTCTTGCAGGTTGCCCCCATACTGTATACACTCCCCCCCCCCCTTCTTGCAGGTTGCCCCCATACTGTATACACTCCCCCCTGCAGGTTGCCCCCATACTGTATACACTCCCCCCCTTCTTGCAGGTTGCCCCCATACTGTATACACTCCCCCCTGCAGGTTGCCCCCATACTGTATACACTCCCCCCTGCAGGTAGCCCCCATGCTGTATACACCCCCCTCCAGGTAGCCCCCATGCTGTATACATTCCCCAACAACAAAGTAAGCCCCTTACTGTATACCCTGTATATACATTGTACATTGTTAGGGTGCCTTCACACCTGCCGGATCCGCTGCGGGTCCAGTGTCATTCAACCCTATGACACTACATACCGCTGCGAGTATGTAAATTAACTCCCTTGGCGGCTGGAACGTAACTTACACTGACAGAAGCACCCATCATTCCGCCCGCACAGACCGCTATTAGATGGTGCAGGCTTCCCTCTAGTGTGTTCAGCGCTGTGCTGCTGCTGGGCACAGCTCTCTCCTCACGGCTCTGGACGTCCCCCCCTGAAGCAAGCTGGAGTGGTGTGAGCAGTGTCCAGAGCCGTGAGGAGAGAGCCGTGCCTGGCAGCAGCAGCACAGCGCTGAACACACTGAAGGGGAGCCTGCACGATCTAACAGCGGTCTGTGCGGGCGGGATGATGGGTGCCTCTGTCAGTGTAAGTTACGCTCTGGCTGCCGAGGGGGTTAATTTACATACTCGCAGCGGGATGTCAATATGTAGTATCATAGGGTTGAATGACACTGGATCCGCAGCGGATTTCGTAGCGAATTCGCAGTGTGAAATCAGCTGCGGATAAGGTAGGTGTGAAGGCGCCCTTACTGTATTTATTTCTGTGGATCTGTTGTGAGGCAGCTGCCCTACCAACCAATCAGATTCCAGCTCCCTGTGAAAATGAAAGTAGTAATCCTATTGGTTGCTAAGGCTCCCAAACTAGTTATATCACCTGTGTGTGCAGTGTGGAGATTCTCCCATTCATCTCTATTGGGCGCCGCTCTTTCCCCTCCCCCTCCCCTCCTGTACATCTGGCGGGGACGGGACCTTCGCTATAACCTTCCCGGGCACCCAATGTATCTGTGGGCCAAATTTGAAGTCAAACGGTTCAGGCATTTGGAAGTCTATATGGGACAGACAGACTTTAATTTTTATGATATATAAGATATGGTTATACCATTCATGCCAAACTCTTCTTGTGGATCTTATAGCTTATTTTATGCTTTGTTTTTAGTTTTTCAACTTATTTCTATTGTGCATGGGCCTATTTATTCACACCTCATAGATTCCACATATGATCCCTTAGACAGATCAGGCAGCAACGGAGCCCATGTATCCAAGTATACTGATGCAGTGCCTATATTTTGTTTTATGAAGTGCCTATAATGTAAATGGTACATTGAGAAGCTGCCTCCAGACCACTGAGGAATGTGATCACATTTCCTGATGCAATGCACTTTTATAATGTGAACACTGCCTTAAAAAAAAAAAAAAAAAAAAAAATCTATATAAAAATATTGTAATGGAAAATATAAAATAATATTGTATTTATTCTCTCTTGCAAAGTTTCCATTAATCCTTCTGATCTTATAAAATATACTGTGTAAACTGTTCTGATATTAATATAGGTTTTTGTGGTGAAAGGGCAGAAGTGTACAACGAGCCGATACGCCCTCTTCTGGTCATCCATGGATTACACAGCAGCCACAACACACATCTATCACAAATAAATGTAAAGCTCAGAGCAACTCATTGCCTTAAGTAATATTATGATGTAGTAATATTGTTTCAAGAACATCCTATTGCAAATACATCAGTTAGCTGAATGTAACAAAAGTAATATGGCCTTGTAAAGTGCAGAACCCACCAGAAAATCTATCATCTACAGGGAGTACCTGATGGTCCTGAAGTTCCCTAGAGGTTGGCTTTTAACCTGTGGCTAGTTTCCTATAACACAAAGGGGTATAGCAGCCACTTACTGTATTTTCCGGCGTACAAGGAGACTGGGCGTATAGGACGACCCATGACTTTCAAGAAGATTGTCAGGGGTTCGTCTCATACGTCGAAAAATGTTAATCCCTGCTGTGGTCAGCCAGGGGTTAACTGTAGCTAAAAAAAACAAAAAAAACCTCACCTGGGGCCCATTCCTCGCCTCAGCAGGCCTCCTGGCCTATTTGTGGCGCAGGCAGTGTGACGTACACTGACTGCGCCGGGGATCCCCGAAGCTCTCTCGAGCAGCCGAGCATCTTGTTGGAGAAGTTTGGAGACGCTCGGCTGCCGGGAGAGCTTTGGAAGTACTCCTGGCTGCTCGGGAGAGCTACAGGAATCCCTGGCGCAGTCAGTGTACGTCACACTGCCTTGACTGGCAACGGTACGGGAGGCGCGCAGAGGCCGGGAACGGGCCCCAGGTGAGTTAACTGTTTGTTTTATAGTGGTCGCCCCATATGGTCGGGATGTGGCCATTTTTGAGCTCCCTTACCGACCATACCCGGCATATAAGACGACCCCCGACTTCTAAGAAGATTTTTCGAGGTTAAAAAGTCTTCTTATACGCCAGAAAATACGGTACCTTCTTCCTCTTAATAAAGTAACATGCAGGCACGGCTCCTGTGTAGCCAAACAATAGCGCAGCCAACAGCTTTTCTATGGAGGTGGTAAAATATTGTATTATTGTAGTATACTTACTCGTTTATCGATTTCCAAAACACCAACTAATGAGAGTGGGAACACGTTGAATACGGCAAAGTAAAAGATCACATTTGGCTAAAATAAAAATAAATAAATGAATTTTAAGTGAACATGGAAAATAATATGTACAACTTCTATGCAGACCTCAAGTGGTCTCAAACTGTGGAGTGTGATTGTGCAGTCACATCTGTCCCCTCCTTATTACTACTGTACATTTATTAGATCAGTGTGGAGTAGCAGATAGGGTCCTTACAGTAAACTATTACATGGGGCGATTATTAGCCAAACAGGCCTATATTGTAATAGAGCCTGCCCTGGGAGTTTAGCACCCGAATACCCACCAATCAAAGCCTCTAGTAAGTCTCTGACATGAGAAGCTTGTCAAAAGGACATTTACCCTTTAAAGCAGCGCTTTTCAAACTTTTTCTACTGGAGCCTCAGCCAAAGTAATGCCTGGGCCTCACCAGACGGACCAATGGGAAGCCTGGGCCTCACCAGACGGACCAATGGGAAGCCTGGGCCTCACCAGACGGACCAATGGGAAGCCTGGGCCTCACCAGACGGACCAATGGGAAGCCTGGGCCTCACCAGACGGACCAATGGGAAGCCTGGGCCTCACCAGACGGACCAATGGGAAGCCTGGGCCTCACCAGACGGACCAATGGGAAGCCTGGGCCTCACCAGACGGACCAATGGGAAGCCTGGGCCTCACCAGACGGACCAATGGGAAGCCTCTGGGCCTCACCAGTGGTGGAAGTCCATGTAAAAACTAGCTTTCATCTGTCTCCTAAAGTCTATATACCAATAATGCAAGTACAAAATAAGTTAAAGGGAACCTGTCACCCTGGGCAGCCCTCTTGAACGCACCCCACCCCTGGACAGGGCCCATCCATATGGAGATCTGGGTGTCGGCTCATCTGTGTGCTAAATATGCAAATAGGCAGAGATGAGTCCGATGGCCACTGCCCCACTGTTTTTCTATGGCCATCAGACTCATCCCAGCTCATTTGTATATTGAGTAAACAGATCTCCGCAGTGGGATCGGGATTGAGTATATATGTGGAGCTCTGTCCACCAATTTAATATTCTATGTGACCCTAGCAAGAGAAAAGGGGAGACCAAAGCGGTGGTGTCCTTGGAGTGACAAGGGGCACGGGGAGGGGGAACACACCCAGTGAACGATGCCATTACGTTATGTCGCATAGTTAATCATTTTAATGACAGTAACATTTTAATACATCTGTGTCTTTGTGCCTGGAATATAGGGGGAGATTTATCAAACATGGTGTAAAGTGAACCTGGCTCAGTTGCCCCTAGCAACCAGATTCCACCTTTCATTCCTCACAGACTCTTTGGAAAATGAAAGGTGAAATCTGATTGGTTGCTAGGGGCAACTGAGCCAGGTTCACTTTACACCATGTTGGATAAATGGTGATAGTGCTCACTCTGGGGCATCCATGCAATATAATGTTATTACCAATCCTGCCCAGGTGTCCGTGAATGTCACATACCTGATTTTCAGAAATGCAGTTCTTCTGGACAGACTTGATCACCAAGGTCTGTTGGGGAAGACTCCATGATATATACCTGGTAAAAAAAAAATAATAATAAGAGGACATTTTAAGAATTTCCTAAAGCCATCTTCACACAACAGGAAAATGTATCCGGATAAATTTCCTGACCCATAGGGATCTTTTAAGCATGGACACCCTTCAGGATTTTTCCTAAAGGATGTCCCTTATGAAAGATATGTCAGGAATTGATAGTACCTGTCCAATTTACATCCGGAATTCCCTCACGGATGCAACAATATATATTTTTTTCCTGATAAGAATATCCTCAAGGCATTTCTGATGGTAAAAAAGTAAAAACTGACAGGGACGTGTGAATGGGGCCTTAATCCCTCTTCAGGAAAATCTATCTGAATTTCTTATTAGGAAATCTGAACAGATTTCCTGACCTATAGGATTGTATTAAAGCGACTCTGTACCCACAATCTGACCCCCCCCCCCAAACCGCTTGTACTGTCAGATAGCTGCTTTTAATCCAAGATCTATCCTGCGGTCCATTTGGCAGGTGATACAGTTATTGTCCTAAAAAAAAACAAAAAAACTTTTAAACTTACAGCCCTGTGCCCTACGGGCATGGCTTAAAATATCTGTGCCCTTACTTAGCACCACCCTTCCATTCCTCCTTCCCACCCTCTTCATCATTAGAAATGCCACTGGAACATTTTCTCCATGCTGAACATTTGCACAGGTGTCTTAACGATCCAGCCCATGTGCTGTGCTTACACAGCTGACGAATAGTAGGCAATCTGCCTGGAGCATTCCTAATGATGAGGAGGGACAGAGAGGTTGTGCCAGCCTAATGCACAGACACTCTAGGCCACTCCCGTAGGGCACAGGGCTGCCAGTTTAAAAGTTGTTTTTTAAGGACAATAACTGCATCACCTGCCAAACGGACCCCAGGGCAGATCTTGGAGTAAAAGCAGATATCTGAAGGTACAAGCGGTTTGGGGGGGTTAGATTGTGGGTACAGAGTCGCTTTAAGCACAGACACCTTTCAAGATTTTTTTCTGGAATTCCATTACAGATGGCACCATAGAAGTCTATCGGAGGGCCCAGATTTCTAAACGCTTTCCTGACATGCATTCAGAATTCTGGATGCGACAATACACAATGCTAAAAATACTGTTTTTTCTGTTCAGAAAATCCTGAAGACATTACTGATGGGTTCCTGAACGTAAATTTTGATTAAAGTCAGGGAAACTTGATGGCTTCCTGGAGCCAGTGGCGTAGCTACCATAGAGGCAGGACAGGCAGCTGCTATGGGGCCCATGAATCCTAGCTACGCCCCTGCCTAGAACCTCATGATTAGGATTTCCTGACTGTAAAAACTTACATAAAAGTGTGAAAAAGGGCCTTTAGAGTTATAATACAACTTTATTCATGTAAATTAGGTCACTGAGTAATTTTTGCCATAAAAAATTCCACAAAGCCAAACAAAACACCACACCAGAAGTGTGAATAAAGTCATAAGCCACTTTCAGATGAGACATGTCGAATCTCAAAAAACGGATGTTGTGTTTTGCTTTTTTCTTTATTACATTGGGGAAATCTTGCTCAGTTACCTGAATTTTCTATATGACCCAAGGTAGACTTTCTGTATCGTTTCCCCAGTATCAGCTGCAATACGAAGTAACCAGTTGTGGCAGGTTATAGCAATGAGTGAGGAGGTATAATCTGAAGCCTGAGGAAGAGGTTCTCCCTAAAGAGTCCAATAAAAAAAGTTATAAATACAGAATAGCATGCACAAACAGACAGACTTAAAGAGGTATACTCAGAGTGGACACTTATGGCAAAACCACAGGATATAAGTGTCCCCTAGATGCAGGCAGGTCCCCCCTATCTCCAAAGCAAGGGCTCTCGAGCCCTTGATCTGTCAAATCCAGCAGTTACACAAACAGCACAGCTCGCAGGGGTACACTGTTTGCACCACTCCCATTAAAGTCAACGTGCAGACTTGTTGTAATCTGCAGTGTTCGCAAACAGGCCGAAAGGGACAGGGAGCCCTTGATCTGAAGATCTGGTGCCAGAGATTTGTAATTTTTTTCTATAAACAAATCTCTAGTCTTCCAGTACTTTTCAACTACTGTATGTCCTGCAGGAAATAGTGTATTCTTTCCAGTCTGAAGAGCAGGAGAGGTTTTCTATGGGGATTTACTACTGCTCTGGACAGTTCCTGTCTTGGAAAAAGGTGGCAGCAGAGAGCACTGTGTCAGACTGGAAAGATTACACCACTTCCTGCAGGACATACAGCAGCTGATAAATATTGGAAGACTGGATTCTTTTTTTAAATAGAAGTAAACTACAAATCTCTGGCACTTTCTCTCACCAGTTGATTTGAAAGAAAAACATTTTTTAATGAATGACCCCTTTAATGGAGATTAGTTCCTGCAGGAGACAGTCACAGGACTGCTTCATAAAGAGGGAATATTAACACTGGGGTCACTTATTTGTAAGGAGGAGCTCCAAATCATTAAGAAAACTTACCAGGGGACATTCACAGAGCATTGCATCTTCAATCTTCTCAGACTTTATACATCTTGGCATTTCATACAGCTGTTGTGGTTTACTTACAATACTGTGATGGAAACATAAAAAGAGTCAATGAATGTATATTGTTATCGTTTCACCAATCTGCAGATTTTAGGTTCTGTTCTTGAACAGATACTAGGGAAACCTGACCAACCCCATCCATGCTGGTGTTCACTGGCGTTTGTGTATTTTTCATGTTAATAAATACAATACTGCTGACAATGCTATTCTAGCCATAAAAATAGCTGAAACAGACCCAAGTGTGAACAGTGCCCAAGATGTATCCAAATACATACTTACAATTACATTCATTACCTGCTGTAACAACAGCCAAAGTTAGCAAAATAAATTCTTCCGTTTACATAGTTGATTGACGCCCTTGAATGTTTGATCCAGACTTTCTTAAATTTGGTATTTTTCTGAAAGAGGAGAATTTACATAGTTACATTACATAGTTACTATTTAAATTTAATTTTACTTACTTTTTTATTTTTAATCGGCAATATCACCTGACAGCACAGACATTCATATATCCATGCTGTCAGTTTCTGATCACACAGCATCGCATAGCTACAGTTACTACTGCATCAAGACTTCACTTCCTGGACAACAGGGTCATGTCACTTCCTGGACAACAGGGTCATGTCACTTCCTGGACAACAGGGTCATGTCACTTCCTGGACAACAGGGTCATGTCACTTCCTGGACAACAGGGTCATGTCACTTCCTGGACAACAGGGTCATGTCACTTCCTGGACAACAGGGTCATGTCACTTCCTGGACAACAGGGTCATGTCAGGACCCGACTCCCAGAGCTGTGCGGGCTGTGGCTGCTGGAGAGGATGATGGCAGGGGGATGCTCAGTGTCCCTCCAGTGCCCTGTGTCCCTCAGTGTCCCTCTGCCATCATCCTCTCCAGTAGCCATAGCCCGCACAGCTCTGGGAGTCGGGTCGTGACATGACCATTTTTTTCCAGGAAGTGACATCACCATGTTATCCAGGAAGTGAAGCCTTGATGCAGTAGTAAGTGCAGGGGAAAAAAGCACTTCATCAGCATTTCCCACAAAAAGTGTATATTGGGGATTTGTATAACTTTTGGGGGCAATACAATACTTTAATAAAAATTTTTTCGCAGGACTTCTCATTTATAAACAGAGTAGGCAGAGAGTTTTTTAAGTGTCCAGTTGCAGTTCTGATTATTGGGCAGGGTATGGACTCTAGGAGATCAGCGGTTGCTTACAGAACGTCATTGGGCCGTGTAATAGAGCCCTTAGAACATATGCCAAGCCAAACTATCTCTCCAAAAAAAATTCCCATCTGCAGACAGCTGTTTTGGGGTTGTTGTCCCTCTTCAGGGCAGAACATGGTGTTTGACGGGGTTGTGAGAGGTCTATTGACATGGGTCCAAGGGATACTAACTCTCATTTAGGAGTGTCTGTCATAAAGACATGTGGAGACTTACAGGCCATTGCTGCTCCACTCCATATAAAAACCAACACAGACAAGAAGTTGTCCAGTTGCTCTTAACAACTGCTGTTTTTTCCCACTATTTGTGTTCACACTTCTTCTATACTATAATTGTCAGTAGAGGTCAGGACATCAGCATAACTGGTGTAATATACAATATATGTAACAGTAATCCAGCATAGACAGACACCATAATTTCCAGCAGTCATATTACCTGGCATAGGATTTTCCTTAAAATATCCATGTTAATCCTGTGATTATTGTAGGAAGGTTTTGGTAAGGATCCTAGGCACCTTCTGCTGGCCAGGATACAGACATTTTGTATAGTCTCTGCCCTAGAATATGATGCTCTGTACATTCTTTGTGGTGCCATACTGGGGTCTCACCTCCCGTCAGTGCTCAGAGAATGTAACGCAACTCCATAATGGTCTTTTCTCACAATGTGAAGGGTTTAGGAGGCCTGTAAAAGCAAATGCAAGGGTATTAAAGGGGTACTCCGGTGGATTTTTTTAAAAAAATCAGTTGGTGTCAGAAAGTTATATTGATTTGTAAAAATGTTAAAATCTCAAACCTTCCTGTGTTTATCATCTGCTGTATGGCCTGCAGGAAGTGGTGGATTCTTTCCAGTCTGATATGGCACTCTTTGCTGCCACCACTATCAGGAACTGTTCGAAGCAGTAGAGGTTCTCTATAAGGATTTGCTATTGCTTTGGACAGAGGGGGCAGCAGATAGCACTGTGTCACACTGGAAATAATACACCACTCCCTGCAGGGTATACATCAGCTGATAAGTACTGGAAGACTTAAAGGAGAAGTCCGGTAAAAAATTTTTATGAAAGTATTGTATTCCCCCCCCAAAAGTTATACAAATCACCAATATACACTTATTACGGGAAATGCTTATAAAGTGCTTTTTTCCCTGCACTTACTACAGCATCAAGGCTTCACTTCCTGGATAACATGGTGATGTCACGACCCGACTCCCAGAGCTGTGCAGGCTGTGGCTGCTGGAGAGGATGATGGCAGGGGATGCTCAGTGTCCCCCCAGTGCCCTGTGTCCCTCTGCCATCATCCTCTCCAGCAGCCACAGCCCGCACAGCTCTGGGAGTCGGGTAGTGACATCACCATTTTATCCAGGAAGTGACATCACCAGGTTATCCAGGAAGTGAAGCCTTGATGCAGTAGTAAGTGCAGGGAAAAAAGAACTTCATAAGCATTTCCTGTAATAAGTGTATATTGATAATTTGTATAACTTTTGGGGGGCAATACAATTCTTTAATAAAAATATTCGCCGGTAAGATTTTTAAATAGAAGTCACTTAAAAATCTGTGTAACTTTCTGATACCAGTTCTGAAAACATTTATTTTTCTGGAGTATCCCTTTAACACAATGAAAGGGATATTCCAGAATATATACAAATTATAAAATGCACCATTTATCCAAAAGATAACGGGGTTAAGGTCGGACCTTTGAAGACCCTAAAAATGGAGACCCAACTCACTCTGTTAAATGGGGAACTTAGTCAGCACCCACTTCATGCATTATCTACATTCCCGCCCCACAGCTGTTGCTAAACTGCAATTTCCATCATGCCTGGACAGCTAAAGCTTTGACTGTGGCCGGCCAGGCATGAGGGTTGGCAGTTTGACACCCCCGATATATGAGAACACTGGAGACACCCAAGTGCTGGATGACCACCTTGCTGAACTGTGTTCATACAACTCTCCACAACTGTACACAGTGCATTGTGCAAGAAAAAAAAAAGAGCAAATCTACACCGAATTATATGGATTTTGGTGTAGATGTTTGGTGATTTTAATCTACACCGAATTATATGGATTTTGGTGCAGATGTTTGGTGATTTTAGAAGTTTTATTTTACAATTTGCTCAAAATTAAAGAAAACAAATGCAGTGCCATGCTGTTAGCCAACTGGTGGCAATACTACAACTCCCAGCATGCCCTGCCCATGCAGGGAAACCACAGGTTGGATATATGACATATTTTCTGTATACAACACATAGAACACTTATAGCTGCACAGTATGGACCTTATAGCTGCACAGTATGGACCTTATAGCTGCACAGTATGGACCTTATAGCTGCACAGTATGGACCTTATAGCTGCACAGTATGGACCTTATAGCTGCACAGTATGGACCTCTGGGGTCACCAGACTACAAGCCCTGCACAATATATGACAACTTACTAGGTGTATGTTCACATGCATAAGGTTTTCCTGCAACTGAACATTTCTATTTATCTTCTTAGAGAAGCAACATTGCAGACATGTGTTCACCATGTGTACTGCCTATATACCTGTACAAGTTATCACATATTGCTAAAAAAAAACTAAATAAAAAGATGAAATTTAGAGCAACTTACTGATGGTTTCCCCTGCTAGTAGACTATAAAGATTTACATATAGAGGCATGCAGAATAATGAGCGCAGTGACAATCACACAGTCTCCATAGAGCCGGAGGTCAGCAGCAGCATCACCCTCTCCTTACCATCGCTCACACATTTGAATAGTTGTGGCAAAGCACTGAGATCCCAGCGACAGGCTGCACTTCCTGGTTCAGCGCTGGTGGCTGATGGGACTTGTAGTCTCTTCCTGCTGTGTCGGCCGTTAAGGGAGGGAAGTAAAAGACTACGCTGTCCAGCATGCACTGCGGTACGTCGGCTGTGTGGGGAGGTATAAGAGCTGCACCGTTCCGTTCTGTATTAGAAGCTGACAGGTTTAGGTGGCAGTCGATGGCTGCTCGTATGGATTTACTTCTATAGGATAGTAATGTATTTTGTGGGGATATCTAATAAACCTGGTAGCCTGCACTTACATACACACGTAGTTATAAATAAGAATCCTTGGGTGGCTTCTGAACTGTTGTAAAACTACAACTCCCAGCATACCCTGACAGCCAAAAGCTGCCAGGGCATGCTGGGAGTTGTAGTTTTGCAGCAGGAGGCAAGCCACAGGGTGGGAAATACTGCTATAGATGTTCAGCTGAGCTGTAGGGGTGTGCCTGACAACAAGCAGGTTGACTGTTTCCCATAGCAACCTACAATATGTTTGTGAATCTCTATTCTAATACATGCATTCCACCATATATTTTTTTTAATTTGTCCCCCAGCAGCAGGTTGATGCATACCTACTAATGATGATCAGTGTCCCACGGCACAGCTTTATTCTGGTCCTGCGGGGCCGTTTAATCCCGCGGACGTCCATGTGACCACTGTCCCAAAGCAAAGGAGGGCAGAAGTCAGGGTCCCCAATGCATCTCTATGACAGCACCCTGGAGACAGAAGAGGAGTCAGAAGAGATGTGAGGTCACCGCACATGGGATATAAACCGCGCCGCAGGAAACCGATCATTATTGGTAAGTATATGCATCAGCCTACTGCCGGGGGACAAAAAAAAAAAAAAAGGGCCAGTCCCCAATGCTTCAGGCCGGGCCGCTACCCAGGAATAGACTGGCGCAGTGGGCAGGAACCAGGCGGCGGTTAAAAAAAAACCTGCGGTATTGTCATTCCCGCACCGGCGACAGTCTGTTCATGTAAAAAAAACACAAAGCGATGTACACTTAGGCTGTGTTCACACTACATTTTTGCAATCCATTTTTTTTCATCCGTTTTTGCAAAAACAGAAAAACATGCACTTGTGCGCATCCGTTTCGATCCCTTTTTCCATTGATTTCCTTTATAAAGAAAAGGATCAAAACGGATCCCAGTTTTTTTTAACATACACAAAAACATAGTCAACTTCATTTTTGTCTGTTTAAAAAAACTAATTCGGTTTGATCCTTTTTTTTTTATATATAATTGAAATCAATGGAAAAACGGATGCACACAAACGCATACGTTTTTCCATCCGTTTTTAGCAAAAACGGATGAAGAAAAGTGGTTTGCCAAAACGTAGTGTGAACCCAGCCTTACATCAGAGCTCTGTTACATGGCTTTGTTGCAGTTGCAGATTCTGTTCAGATCGGGGCAAAAAATTTGCAGAATGGACACAGACTATTTCCAAAAGTCAGATCCTACAAAATAAATGAAATTTGGGTGGAGCTCATATGTAAGAGTGAACTTAGCCTAAATTTGCGTATACACGGGGTTTGTTTTTTTGTACTTTTTTTTTTATAATGGAAGTCAATGGAAAAAAATGATCCAAATGGATGCACACAATTGCATCTGTTTTTGCATCTGTTTTTCCCATAAAATGAATATGTTACAAGAACTGCAAAAACACAGTGTGATCCTACAGCCTAAATGTTGGTGTTGTCTGAATAAAGGGATGTGAAGGACTCCTGGTATCTATATCTGATTACTACTTGCGACCTTGAATGGGGTGTGGTACATGGCGGTTACCTACCCCCAAGTGGAATAAGTGTCATGGTTTTTATTCATACTATTTACCATTACTGATTGCATGGCCCTTGAGCGCTGGTTCCTTTTTTGTTTTCATTTTTTATGTATTTTACCACCGGCAACATCTGTTCCTGGGTCAATTTAGCGCTCTCCTGATGAATATATCGCTTTGGGGATGATGACCTGCTATATATTGGCTTTTGTTTACGTGGCTTGTGGTGGTGTGGGTGACCCCTTGTCATCCACCATCACCGGGTGAGTTACATCCTATACACTGCATCTTGAATGAGCGCTACTCCATACCTTTCATACTACTGGTATGACAGCATCATGTGATAAATCACCAACTCCGGAGCAAAATTAACGGACCTAAAGGATGCAAAATAAAGACATAACACAATATAATAAGGTATCAAATAGTCAGAATTTTACTTACAATCACATGACACTGCGAATATCTTACCCTCAACTTGTGAAGAGTCACGCTTTAGAACTTAGGAGAGGCAAAACCCCATGTGGAGGAAACCTCAAGGGAGTCATGGTTGGTGAATTTCCCATGCCTTGGGCTTAGAGAGTAATGCCATAATGTAGCTTAACATAGTTTAAGAATTTGTATATTTTACCTAACTATGGGTATACTAGAGCAGATATGGAAGAGATCTTAGTGCCATATCTGTGTCCTTCCTCATTACTAATTGTGCAACAACTAGGTGTAAACATTTTCTCTGTTTCTGTTATTTAAAGCATAACTGTCATTTCAGGGCCATTTTTCTGAAAATATTAAATATCAACAGTACAAGCGATTTTAAGAAACTCTGTAATAGGTTTTATGTACTAAAAGAGTTTCCTTCTGTAGTGAAAAAGCAATCTCCCAGCCTCCCCCTCACATCAAATGAAGCAGGATTTCTCTGTCCATTATGTGGCTATGGAGAGGGGAGGGGCTGTTAGGAGTGACTGAGCACGGAGCAGTTCTGCACAGCACAACACCCTGCAATCTTCTCTCAGTAAGTTCATAGATAAGCACTGACCTTTCTGACACCTAAATTTAGCGTTTTAGGTGCCCAGAGAGTCTACAAACAGCTGACCTTCATGTGACCTCTTCCTGCTCCCTCATCTCCCTCAGCCCCTCCCCCCTTCATAGGCTTACAATGGAGAGAGCAGAACCCGTCTTCACTGGCTTCTCTGTAATGAAGACGTGTTTGCCTGATAATGCACAGATAAGAAGTCAGGGGGGGAGGCTGGGAGATTGCTTCTTGAGTACAGAAGGAGGCTTTTTTGGCTGATGAAACCTATTACAGAGTTTCTTAAAATCGCTTATACTACTGATTTCTGCAATAAAAAAACATGACAGTTACACTTTAAGCAAGTGACTCAAACATGATGGAAAGAAAGCCTGAACTACAGCAAACTACCCATCAGGCTGGTTTCAAAAGTGCATATTACAGACATACAGACCAAGGGTTACTGCCCTTACTAGCATAGATAGAACGCATAGATTCTCGTGATTCTGGGAGTTTAGCACTGTAAACTATCGGTTGAGCCTAGACACTCAAGAATGCACTTGTAATATGCCAGCATGAAATTAACATGGAAAGAGTTAAAGGGGACCTGTCACCAAGACAATGCTATTCAATCTATTGCCATCATGTTATAGAGCAGATGGATATATATATCTTTATGGAAAAAGACTCAGTATAACTTGTAATTTGTTGATTGAAATCCTTGCTCATTCTTTGTTAAGGAGTCCAGTGGGCGGGGTCACTCAATGGACTGGATTCTTTAGCATGAACATATCAGAGATTTCAATCCCAAAATTACAAGTTATATATAATCTTTTCCCATTAAGATATATATATATACAGTGAGTCCAAGAAGTATTTGATCCCTTGCTGATTTTCTTTGTTTGCCCACTAATAAAGACACTATCCTTCAGCACTTTTAATGGTAGATGTATTCTAACATGGAGAGACAGAATATCAAGAAAAAAATCCAGAATATAATTTTAAAGAATATATTTTAATTAATTTGTATTTCAATTAGGAAAATAAGTATTTGATCCCTCTTGCCAAACACACTCAATACTTAGTGGAAAAGCCTTTGTTTGCAAGCACAGCGGTGAGATGTTTGTTGTAGTTAACCACAAGTTTAGCACACACACCAGGGGGAATTTTGGCCCACTGTTCTTTGCAGATTCTCTCTATATCATGAAGGTTGGTGGGCTGTCGCTTGGCAACTCTGACCTTCAGCTCCCTCCATAGATTTTCGATCGGATTGAGGTCTGGCGACTGGCTGGGCCACTCCATGACCTTAATGTGATTTTTCTTGAGCCAATCCTTTGTTGCCTATGCTGTATGTTTAGGGTCGTTATCATGTTGGAAGACCCAACCACGGCCCATTTTCAGAGCCCTGGCAGAGGGGAGGAGGTTGTCCCTCAGGATTGTGCGGTGCATGGCTCCATCCATCTTCCCAGTGATGCGGTGAAGTAGCCCTGTACCCTTGGCAGAGAAACACCCCCAAAACATTATGCTTCCACCTCCATGCTTGACGGTGGGCACAGTGTTCTTGGGGTCATAGGCAGCATTTTTCTTCCTCCACACATGGCTGGTGGAGTTGAGGCCAAAAAGTTCAATTTTGGTCTCATCTGACCACAAAACCTTCTCCCAATAACTTGGTTCATCTTTCAAATGATGATTGGCATACTTGAGGCGCGCCTCCACATGTGCTCTCTTCAGCATGGGTACCTTTCGGGCACTGCAGGATGTGAATCCATTGTTGCGCAAAGTGTTGCCAATTGTTTCCTTGCAAACTGTGGTCCCAGCTGCCTTCAGGTCATTTGCTAACTCCTGCCGAGTGGTTGCAGGACGATTTCTGACTGTTCTCAGCATCATTGCCACCCCACGAGGCGAAATCTTCTTTGGAGCACCTGGCCGAGGTCTGTTGATTGTCATGTTATACTCTTTAAACTTTCTGATAATTGCACCAATAGTTGTTACTTTTACATCCAACACCTTACTAATCTTTTTGTAGCCCATTCCAGCTTTGTGAAGGTCAACAATTCTGACTCTGAGGTCCTGTGACAGCTCTTTGGTTTTACCCATGTTGGAGACTTGAAATCTGTGTGATCTGTCTGATTCTGTGGACAGTTGTTTTTCACACAAGTGATTAGTGAGAACAGTTGGCTTCAGGTCAGGTAACAAGTTGATTGGGAGTGTCTAACTGGTCTGTAAAAGCCAGAACTGCTAATGAATACTAAGGGATCAAATACTTATTTCACTCCATGAAATACAAATCAATTAATATATATTCCTTAGATTTATTTTCTGGATTTTCTTTTTAATATTCTGTCTCTCCATGTAAGAATACATCTACCATTAAAAGTATAGAGTGATCATGTCTTTATTAGTGGGCAAACAAAGAAAATCAGCAAGGGATCAAATACTTCTTGGACTCACTGTATATATATATATATATATATATATATATATATATATATATATATCCACTCAGCTCCTCCTGCTCTATAACATGATGCTGATAGCTTAAGTAGAATTTTCATGGTGATGGGCTCCTTTTAATTGTCAATATGTTAAAGGGCAATTTTTTTTTCTTTTAAATCAGAAAATGCCAGAGATTTGTAATTTACTTCTATTTAAAAATCTCAAGTCTTCCTGAACTTATCAGCTGCTGTATGCCCTACATATATATCTATATATCTCTATTAGGGATGGTCCGAACCTGGTTCGGGTCGGGTTCGTACGAACCCGAACCCTCGGAAATTATTCCCGCTGTCTGCCCTCTCCGTGGAAGGACCGCCCGGAAAACTGGGATACAGCCATAACCATAGGCTGTATCCCAGTTTTCCAGGCGGTCCTCCCGCTGTATCCACCCGCTGCACGGAGCAGATTCGGACCATCCCTAATCTATATCTATGACATACAGCAGCTGATAAGTACTGGAAGACTTGAGATTTTTTAATAGAAGTAAATTACAAATCTGGCACTTTCTGACACCAGTTGAATTAAAAGAATTTTTATTTTATTTTTTTTGCTGGAGTCACCCTTCAATTATGAATTAAGATGACAATTTATTAGTCATCCACACAGTATATGTGCTGTTGACTTTACTGCATACTCCACACAACTACAAAGAACTTTGTGTCCCCATGTGCCAGTGTCGTTAATATAATATATTTGCCTATGTACTTCTATGGGAAAACATAGAGCACTTTTATTGCCAATAGAAACTGCTGTGCACTAGTAATATGGGAGGGAGAGCGGGAAGCCATAGGGAATTAGCGTGGAGCGCTGAGCTAGCAGTGACTAATGTCTACTTGGTCAAGATAAATAATGGTTAATACATTTCTACAGGAGACAAAGGATGCAAATGGAATCCAGAAGTAGCTGCTGCCCATTGTCTTGTCCACGTCTCTCAAGGACATTTCATGACTTATCTTTTACTTGAGGTACAGATTCATGACTGCTTTGTGTCTGCTGCAGATGCTGCTAAATAAAACCTGGGAGATGACTGAGTGAATATATTAACTGCACAAAATGTCATCTTTTTTTCCCAAAATCTAGGGGTTTAGGTTTAAATAGTGTATAACCCAGACAGCCTGCGCTTCCTGCACAATTTTATCACCATCACATAATATGTATATATGATATATATGTATACGCACATATTCTGCTGGAGTGGCATATTTGTGCCACAGGGCTGTCATATTTCAGACAACCGGGATGAAGGCAGCAGAGAAGGAGGCATCTCTCTGAAGAAATGGGTTGAATCTCAAATCTGGAACAGAGCCTGTTTCTTGGAGGGAAGAAGAAAGAGCTCTCACTCCACCTAGGTGTGACGCTATGGAGCATTATAAAGAGGTGAAAAAAGTTCTTTTAAAAGAGGTGTGAACCATAGCAATAAAACCACATGCCTAATATTATGTAAGTCCCCCTTGTGCTGCCAGTAGAACTCTGATCTAAGGAGGAATTCACTCAATAAGTGTATGTGCATACGTATAAATTTTATGGATTTTTTTAAGCAGATCTGTAATTGATAGGCGCAAATTAAATGTACCAAGGGCTGTCCACCCATCCCCCCTTCCCCCCGGGTGTGCAGACACACTGAAGCAGGACCCTATAGTTGATAGCCCCCTGTGTTGGTCCCCCTATAGTAGTTGGCCTTCTCTGTAGTCCCCCTTTAGTAGATGGCCACCTCCTGTGTAGTCCCACTTTGGTTTATGGCACCCTGTGTAGTCCCCCTTTAGTTCATGGTGCCCTGTGTAGTCCCCCTTTAGTAGATGGTCCTCTGTGTAGTCCCCCTTTAGTAGATGGCCACCTCCTGTGTAGTCCCACTTTGGTTTACGGCACCCTGTGTAGTCCCCCTTTGGTTCATGGCGCCCTGTGTAGTCCCTCTTTAGTAGATGGCCCTCTGTGTAGTCCCCCTTTAGTAGATGGCCACCTACTGTGAAGTCCCACTTTGGTACATGGCCCCCTGTGTATTCCTCTCTTTAGTGGCCCCCATGATGAATGAATGCATGAAAATATGGTAAATTTTACGTAATTGAAACATTGCTCTTTTTTCTTTATTTCAGTCTTTTTTTTGTACCCCACCTACTGAGTGGAATGGAACTTCTCAAATATTTTGCAAACTTTCTAAAGAAATAGCATTCAATAAATGTGCTATGAACACATTGCACTACAATGCTGGTTTCACACATGGCACTGCAAGGAGGGGATTCAAATAGGAACAAAAATATAAAGGGGTGATTTGTACTTCTCTTTTTTTTGTTGGATCCACTTCTGGTTCAAACGTTTCTAAAACACAGAAAGCCCCCTATAGGTTTTTATCCTATCAGTCCTGGAGGCCATACAGAAATAAAAAGAAACACCTAAAACCTAAACTGTTATGAGCTCAGTAATGGTGCTTTTACCTGGGTCAATTATTGGCCAGAAGCATCGCTTGAAACACTCCAGCAGCCATTAATCGTCCTGTATAAAAGTGACATGGATCAGCAGAAGACCGATTATTGGCTGATCGCATCTTTTTAGCCTGCTCAAAATTTTTTCTTTATCGGCTGCACATCTCCCCGTGGCTGGTAAGTATAGACTGCTGCTTATGATCTGGAAACTGACATATGTGTGCTACTAGTTTCCAGGGCTGCATGAGCGATACAAGGATTGTTCGTGCAGCCATCTGCTCGATTTTTCATGTGTAAATCCATAGAAAACGAGCTGCTGATGTCACTGATCGGCACTCGTTTGCGCCCCCCCATGGCCGAGAAATCTGTGGGTTTAAAAGGACTCCATGGCTCTGTTCATTTGGAGACCATTGCAGATTTAGTAAATTTTGAAGAGACAAAAAAATAGCATGAAATACAATAATCAAATCATTAGACAACATGGAAAAGGCAACCTGAAAGTGCTAGGACTTACCATATACACAAAAAATGAGGTTCTTAGAAAACAATTTGATCAACGTAGCAGTGAGTGTACCATCTCACCATGTTAAGGGGGCACGGTCCTACGCTACACTATGGCCTCTTTTTCTTGGACTAATACTAAACCTACAAAACTGGGCATGCAGGACCCAACTAATCTATTTAAAACACCCACTGGATATGGGTGGAGTGCAAACCCCCACCCACCCACACACACACATATAGCACAAAAAAAAAATGGCCAGGGTTCCAATACACACAATTGCACACTGCTGTGGCTAACATACAGACAAACAAAAAGATGCAACAGCAACCTGCAAGTGCTAGGACTTAGGGCCCTATTACACCAACAGATGACTGCCATATTTATCTGACAGATTTTCTCAGCCAAAGCCAGAAACAAACTTCAAACAGGGAACAGGTCATAAAGGAAAGAGTGAAGGCCCTATTCCACGGAACGATTATCGGCCGTATCAGGGAGCTATTGGCCGTTACGGCCGATAATCGTCCCGTGGAATAGAAGGCACCGATCAGCAACGAGTGGGAAACGAGGAGCAAACGCGCGAGCTCTCCTCACTGTCAGCCCGTGCAGATTTTGTTACATTTGATGAGAAAAAAATAGCACAAAATACAATAATCAAATCATCGGACAACATGGCTTCTGTTATAAGTCCACAAAAGTAGGAATATAGCCAGTGTAGTTGTCAAGATTAGAGATGAGGGAACCTGGAGCATGCTCGAGTCCATCCAAACCTGAACTTTCGGCATTTGATTAGCGGTGGCTGCTGAAGTTGGATAAAGCCCTAAGGCTATGCGGAAATCATGGATATAGTCATTGGCTGTATCCATGTTTTTCAGACAACCTTAGGGCTTTATCCAAGTTCAGCAGCCCCAGCTAATCAAATACCGAACGTTCGGGTTCAGATCGACTCGAACCCGAAATCGGTTCGCTCATCTCTAGTCAAGATGTAAATTAATTAATGGCGACATACAATGGACAACACCAGTAATAATTCTGAAATGGTAACATTTAAAACCTATGATATATTCGATTAATTTCAGATGTAAATCACTAAATGGTGAGAATTGGGCAGAGCGGATGGTTTGATATAAAGGACATCGGATGAACTTTTCATTGTGGGTGCGTCTTTTGTCCCATGTGCTAAGATCTGACATCTCACCAGTTGGCCATTTGGAGTTACACTGCTTTCTGTCACCTGTTGGCACCTGTTCAAGATACAAGTGTGTAACAACTGGCCAGGCTGACATGGCTGTCTATGGAGATGACAATCTGTGGTTGTTTTTATTTATTTATTTTTAGCCATTGTTTGTAAACAAATCTCTAAATATACAACAAACACGCGAACGGCACTTGTGTATGCCGAAATGGATTGCATCGTGACTTCATCAGGAGAAGCTCAGGTCACAGGCCAAGGCCTAGGGATGTGTGCTGTACAGCAATTTGCAACAACAGCCATGATTTATGCAAAACATACGCTGTATTTGAATGAATGATATCCCCAATAGTGGCCGCACAGACATGTCAGTTCACACAATGGGGAGTGTGGCTACGGCCACACGCTCTATTGTGTGCAGCGGTGAATTCACCAGAAATTCGGCCGGTACTGCAGGGATGATCTTCAGTAACAATGGCCTTTCTGTGACCCGCAGAACGGGTGTTATACACAGTGGGAACATGGCCTAATACTGCGTTCCATAGTGCACACACTATGTAGAATAAAGGCTGTAATTACGACCACCCAAATAATGAACATGCTCTTTTTTTACCACCTGCTTTTGCAAAAAAAAAAAAAAAGGTTGTCTTTTTCACTACGGCTCAGTTAACACTACGTTCTTGCAATGCGTTTTCTTCATCCGATTTTGCAAAAAACAGATGCACACCAATGCATCCATTTTTCCATTGACTTCCATTATTAAAAAAAAAAAAACCAGATCAAAACGCATCCTTTTATTTAACGTACACAAAAACGTAGCCGACCACATTTTTGTGTACGTTACAAAAACGTTTTTTGCAAAAACAAATGAAAACAATGGATTGCAAAAACTTAGTGTGAACCCAGCCTAATTCACGCATTGTTTTATTTTCACTCCAAAATTATGGACGTATCTGGCTTTTATTTTACTCTGTGTAAACATAGCCTTAAAGGCAAGTAGTAGCAGGCAGATGCTATAAAACACATCAGAAGTCGGTTACTTCTCTATTCAGGGAAGGTGGTAGCTACACGCGTAGTGCGATTATGCCCCAGTGCTAAGTTGTTTACAAGTTCTTTTATTCTGTTGGGACTATCACTTTAAGAAGACGTGAAATCCCCCTGCTGGTTGTTCGGTCCCCTGTGGTTTATGTTATGCCAGCAGACGCAGCCCTCAATGTCATTTGCAGTTATTATTATGTACCAAGGAGGATATCGTAACTCTCTCTTATCTTTCATGCTAATGCAATTTCACTAATGATTTACACTGAATGAAACAGACTGTGTAATCAGCCCTTCCATGCCTTCATTATGCATTAACCCGGTGTGCTTACCAATTCCTAGGCCTATATGCTCCTCAATATACATCTGTGATAGCATGCCAGGCTCCTTGCTTATGTCTAATAAGTAAATGATGAATATGTACTTTAGTTTTTAGCAGCTATTAAAGTTGCCTACCGGTGTAGATTACAACACAAATGAAAAAGTGCACTTTTGGAATTCATAGAAAGCTGCTTTTTAGCTTCTCAGCAGCCTAATGCAATTCTAAAATTATAGCCTTGGTAGATTATTTTACAGATATAATCCGCTTTGTGTATAATTTAGTTCTGGTGTATAAGGTGTATTCTGTGTAATGGGAAAATACCAATTTATATACGTTTTTGTAGGCTGTGTTTACTGGAAGTTACTATAGGTGTAGTTGAAATAGTATTTTAAAGGGGTACTCCTGCGATAATCTTTTTATTTCAAATCAGCTGGTTTCAGAAAGTTATATAGATTTTTAATTTACTCATATGTCAAGTCTTTCAGTACTTATCAGCTGCTGTATGTCCTGCAGGAAGAGGTGGGTTCTTTTCAGTCTGACACAGTGCTCTCTGCTGCCACCACTGTCCGGGAAAGGAACTGTCCAGAGCAGCAAAGGTTTTCTATGGGAATTTGCTACTGCTCTGGACAGTTCCTGTGTCGAACAGGGAAGTAAGCAGAGAGCGCTGTGTCCGATTGAAGAGAATATACCACTTCCTGCAGCACATACAGCAGCTGATAGGTATGGGAAGACTTGAGATTTTTAAATAGTAAAGTAAAGTAAATAGTAAAGTAAATTACAAATCTACAAAACTTTCTGAAACCAGTTGATTTGAAAGAAAAAGATTTTCACTGGACAACCCCTTTAAATTAATCAAGCTAGTCGGGTTCGGACTGTGATTGTGCCTTCCATGAAATGTATATATTGACAACCTGTCAAAATAGCATGCCAACATATACAGTGGTTTGCAATAAATTAGAATATCGACAAAAAATTTTTTTTTCAGTAATTCAATTTAAAAAGTGACCTCATATATTCTCTAGAGCCATTACATACAGAGTGAACTTTTTCAAGCATTTATTTTTGTTAATGTTAATGATAATAAAGTTAATGATTATGGATTACAGCCAAGAAAAAACCCAAAAGTCAGTATTTCTGAAAATTAGAATATTATATAAAACCAACTAAAAAAAATGTTTTTAACACAGAAATGTCGAGCAAATGAAAAGTCTGTACAGTAAATGCCCTCAATACTTGGTCGGGGCACCTTTTGCATGAATGACAGCATCAATGCGGCAATGTGGCATGGAGGCGATCAGCTGATGGCACTGCAGAGGTGTTATTGAAGCCCAGGTTGCTTTGATAGCGGCCTTTAGCTCGTCTGCATTGTTGGGTCTGGTGTCTTTCATCTTCCTCTTGACAATATCCCATAAATTCTCTATGGGGTTGAGGTCTGGCGAGTTTGCTGGCCAATCAAGCCCAGTGATGCTGAGGTTAGTAAACCAGGTATTGTTACTTTTGGCGGTGTGGACAGGTGCCAAATCCTGCTGGAAGATGAAAATTCCATCTCCAAAAATCTTTTCAGCACAAGGAAGCATGAAGTGCTCTAAAATTTCCTGGTAGACGGCAGTGTTGACTTTGGTATTGATGAAACACCGTGAACCTACACCAGCAGATGACATGGCTCCCCAAACCATCACTGATTGTGGAAACTTCACACTAGACCTCAAGCCGCTTGGATTGTGCTTCTCCACTCTTCCTCCAGACTCTGGGACCTTGATTTCCAAATGAAATGCAAAATTTACTTTCATTTGAAATCAGCACCTTGGACCACTGACCAACAGTCCAGTTCTTCTTTGCCTTGGCCCAGATAAGACACTTCTGGCATTGTTTCTTGGTCAGGAGTGACACATGGAATACAACACTTGTAGCCCATGTCCTGCAGAAGTCTGGATGTGGTGGCTTTTGAAGCACTTACTCCAGCAGCAGTCCACTGTTTGTGAATCTCTCCCTAATTTTTGAATGGCATTTTCAGTACAATCCTGTTAAGACTGCGGTTCTCCCGGTTGCTTGTGCACCTTTTTCTACCACACGTTTTCCTTCTACTCAACTTTCCATTAATATGCTTTGATACAGCACTCTGAGAACAGCCAGCTTCTTTAGCAATGAACTTTTGTGGCTTACCCTCCTTGGAGTGTGTGAATGACTGCCTTCTGGAAATCTGTCAAGTCACACTTAGGAAGCCACTGCCGGTGTTTTGGGTTCATTATTCTAATTTGATGAAATACTGACTTTTGGGTTTTTCTTGGCTGTAATCCATAGTCATTAACTTTAACGGAAATAAACGCTTGAAAAAGTTCACTCTGTATGTAATAAATCTATAGAATTTATGAGGTCACTTTTTAAATTGAATTACTAAAAAAAAAAAACTTTTTGTTGATATTCTAATTTATTGCAAACCACTGTATGTACAGGGACAGGGCCCATTCACTTCACTGGTCTGAAGCTAGTAACTATGTTTAGGTAATTTCCTACACGTATACTTGTATTGGATGAAAATAAAGCACACCTCCTTTATATGTGCGTTAAATTACCAGGACATAGAGGCAGATTTATTAAACTGGTGTAAAGTAGAACTGGCTCAGTTGCCCCTAGCAACCAATCAGATTCTCCTTTCTTTCCTTACGGTTACAAACACACTTGGCGGGTCTGCAGCGAGTCTCCATGCTGGTTCACCAATTGTCTCTCCTTAGATCACTTTTGGTAGATACTAACCACTGCATATTGGGAACACACCATGAGCCTTGCTGTTTTGGAGAAGCTCTGACCCAGTCAACTCTAGTCAAAGTCACATAGATTCATACACTTGCCCGATTTCCCTCTTCCATTATATCAACCACAAGAACTGACTGTTCATTAATCATTATCGTTAAAGGGGAACTAGCAGCAGGTGAGATAAATCTAACCTGCTGATATGTCCCTATTGCACAGGAGACACAGAGGAGGAAGGTACTATATGTGTCTTACCTTCCTCCTCGGCTAGGAGCACGGCCCATCCCCATAGGGCAGATCCATCCCAGCCAGCCGACCCCTTTGTAATGATAATGGGGCAGGCAGTGCTCCTAGCGCTCTCACCGGACTATGGAGCACACGACTAGCTGCACTGAGGAAGTTAAGGGTACTATTATACAGGCCACTACAGCCCGATCATTTTAGTAAACGAGCGCCAATCTGCTAGATCAGTGCTCATTTACTGGACCTATAAGATGGCCTTATAATTGGGCAGTTAGGGCTGCATGGACATCATTAGTGATGTCCATGCAGCCTTTGCCCAAACACCTAACACCTTACCTCTCCCCGCTCCCCATCTTCTCTCGTGTGCTCCACAGTGTATGATCGGCCTGTCAGCTGACAGGCCGCTCAGCCAATCACTGGCTGGGAACACTGTGGTATGTGATTGACTGAGCGGGAGAGAAGACCGGGAGCGGGGAGAGGTAAGGTGTAAGGTGTTTGGGCAATTGTTGGCGCCTGACGTTTAAGGTTTAAACATAAAATAACAATCAGACGATGATCGTAGTCATCGGCTGATCAATGTCTCTATCACGCAGCCTGATTCGGCCAATTCGCTCTGTATAATAGGGCCCTTAGAGACATACCTTCCTCCTCAGTGTCTCCTGTACAGTAGGGAGTTATCAGCAGGTTAGATTGGTCTAACCTGCTTATAGTACCCCTTTTATACATTATACATGTTATGCACTTGTCAGTGGTTAAAATGTAATGGCTGAGGCTGGGTTCACACTGCGTTTTTGCAATCCGTTTTTTTTTTATTCGTTTTTTGCAAAAAACAGATGAAAAAAAACGGATGGATTTGTGTGCATCCATTTTGATCCGTTTTTTTTTTTTACAATGGAAGTCAATGGAAAAACGGATCAAAACGGATGCACACAAATGCATCCGTTTTTTTTTCATCCGTTTCTTGCAAAAAACGGATGAAAAAAAAAACGGATTGCAAAAACGCAGTGTGAACCCAGCCTGATCGGTATATATACAAACACGAGGGAGGGTCTAAAATTTATTTAAATATGATGTCATTTTTTGATGATACAATCCCTCGAAGTTCACTTTAAGTTACACATTCATTATATATGGTAGTAATTTCCATATATTAAATATAAATATTCTCCACTACCTAAGGTTGTGTTAACAGAGTATATTGTTCACCACTTCTTCTCTTTTAAGAGAAGAGCAGATCATCTAAGCAATACTAATGGACACCGTTTCCTATTTTCTAAGTCAGTCCACTGGGATGATCAATTCCCACCAATCCCACCAGGCATGCTGAAGACCCAGGCAGAGAACAGAACTGGTTTTACTTGACTTCTTCACTTACAAAGCAAGTAAGTGACTATACGCGTTATGGGAATGACTACAATTCTATGCAAGTCAAGCAGAGCCAGGACTCCCGAGAATACAATATGTATAATTTATATGGGTGTGCGCTGAAAGGGCAGTTCATGACATACGGATTCTGTTTCTGGTGTTCTGTGGATCCCCGTCTTGCACTAACCTCGCCGTCATTTTGTATATTGTACTAAATGGTTACATTGTTCCTTTATATGTTCTTGTTACCTAACCATGAAGTATTTTGTAATGTGAACATCCAACTGACAGCTATATTTCCTTGGCCAAACGTTCATGTTTTCTGAATGGAGAGAGGAGGGGTAAGAATCTGCCAGCCTTCTCAAAATGACGAGATCAAAATGATTAAGGAAATTTAAAATGCCTGATCCTTCTTTCCTCCACAATTATCTATTGGGTTAAAGGGGTTATCCAGTGCTCCAAAACCATGGCCACTTTCTTTCAGAGAGAACACGACTCTTGTCTCCAGTTCAGGTGCGGTTTGCCATTAAGCACCAGTCACTTCAATGGAACTGAGCAGAAAAACCCCTCCCAAGCTGGAGACAAGAGTGGGGCTGTCTCTGGAAGGAAGTGGCCTTTTTTTTGCAGTGCTGGATAACCCCTTTAAGTCTAGAGGCCCCAAAGGGAAGTTAGTTTGCCAATCCAGTCAAAATCTCCTTTTTTCTCCAATGTGTATAGGGGAGATCTTAAAGGGGTATTCTAGGGAAAATTAACTCTTCCCTTATCCACAGGATAGGGGAAAAGTAGGAAAAGTATGGAGGTACGAAAAGAGCCGGGTACATCGCTCTTCCAGCGTACTCTGCTCTTTTGGACATTCCATAGGAATGAATAGAGCCACGGGTCGCAGTTGACCCTGGACTAAAACAGAGATCGCCGGGGGGTTCAGGGGTCGGACCCCCGCAAACAGATGGATTCTGTTGATGCAATAAACACAAGGGGGCCTGAATGTCTTTCTTGAAAAATATATTATAAGTTACGGGTAGTTAATTTCTGGAGATAGGATGTTGATCCAGGGATTAAAGGGATTGTCCAGCTTACCTCTCTGTGCTCTCCTGGTGTCCCCCGCTGACTTCAGCTCTTCCACTTCCAAGATGAACCTGTTTTAGGAGTGACCGCCTGCTCCGCCAATCACTGACCTAGATGGGACAGCACTGCAGCCTGTGATTGGCTGAACAGGCTATCACTCTGGAGATGAGGTCATCTCGGAAGTGGAGGTGCTGCAGTCAGAGGGGGACATAGGCGACACTGCAGGAGGACAACGGGGAGCACAGAGAGGTAAGCATAACATGTATATTGTTTTCTACATAACAGCAGCAAGATGTTAAAAGTTGTGTAACACCTAACAACCCCTTTAATTCTGATTAGAAAGACATTTTTCCCTAGTATTGGGCATTTGCCACTGGCCTCATATGAGTTTTTGCCTTCTTCATCAACACAGTAGGGTTATAGGTAGAGATGAGCAAACCTCGAGCATGCTCGAGTCCATCCGAACACGAACGTTCGGCATTTGATTAGCGGGGGCTGCTGAAGTTGGATAAAGCCCTAAGGTTGTCTAGAAAACACGGATACAGCCAATGACTATATCCATGATTTCCACATAGCCTTAGGGCTTTATCCAACTTCAGCAGTCACTGCTAATCAAATGCCGAACGATCAGGTTCGGATGGACTCGAATATGGTTGAGGATCGCTCATCTCTAGTTATAGGTAGAACTTGACGGACTCTTGAATTTTTTCAGCCCTTTGAGGCTGTGTTCCATCATGTTTTTCTGAGTGCTTTTTGCAGAAAAGGCATTCTCTTACCTTTCAAACATGAAGTCAGCTGATCGCTGGGAGCCTGGCTTTTCTCATACACAGCGATCAGCTGTTATCACAGGGGGAAGCCATGTCTAGGCATATATTTCCCCTGCAATGTAACTGCCTCTGATAGAAGTGTGAACAGAGCCTTATTTAACAATAAGTATAAAATGAAGGGTTTAAAGCCCAAGGCTGTTGAAATATGCCTGGATGAAGAATCCATTGGAGTCTCTGCTCTACCATTGTCCCTTAGACCTCGAGGTCCAGTTTATATCAGTTTCAAGAATAGACTGACATCAAAGGAGAAGTCCCATGAAAAATAAAAAAGAAGAAAGGCAGGGGGTGCAGTAACATAATAAACAAACTATACTTACCTATCCTCGTGCCCCATAGTGCCGCTTATGGGTCCAGCAGACAGCCACTGGCCTCCTGCAGCTATACCACCTGCAACGTAACATGCCTGGGTGAGTGACTGCCCGCTCAGTCAATTAATGACTTTGACAGGACATCGCTGCTCATCCGGGCCGTGACGTTGCAGCTGGAAGAAATGGGTATATGACGTACTCAGATTGCAGCTGAAAAGAAGAGCCAGTGACTGTCAGGAGGACCCGGGAATGGTGCTATGGAGGCACAGGAATGGGTAAGTATACTTTGTTTATTAGGCTCCTGCACCCCCCTCCCTGCCATGATTTTTTAAATTTTCATTGGACTTTCCACTTAAAGATTTATCAATAGTTCCTATTGCTACATCTACAGGATAGTGGTAGTGAGCATGGTTGCCTCCTAGAAAGTTACGTTTCTTTGCTCTTTGTCTTAGGCTTTAATAACGCATCTGTAGTGCTCTGTAATTTACGGACCACTGTATTAAAGATAGTGTTCTATGTCACAATGACAGGCACACTGGGGGAGATTTATCAAACATGGTGTAAAGTGAAACTGGCTCAGTTGCCCCTAGCAACCAATCAGATTCCACCATTCATTCCTCACAGACTCTTTGGAAAATGAAAGGTGGAATCTGATTGGTTGCCGGTGGCAACTGAGCCAGTTTCACTTTACACCATGTTTGACAAATCTTCCCCACTGTCCCTTTTTTTTCTTGTATTGGTCCTATGTTTTATCTGCAGTTGTGGACAGAACTATGGACTTGTGAATGAGGCTTTAGGGTAGCTTCAGGATTTTAGGCAGCAAATTTGCAGCGAAATCTGCTGCGAATCCTTTGTCATTCATTTTGAATAAGAAGACATACTGTAAGTCCCAACCTTATTAACCCCTGCCGCCAAGATGATACATTACCTGCTCCACGATCTGGCCACATCTGAGGCTCCGCGCAGCCAATCAGTGACTGCGGAGGGGCCGTGCACTAATTGGCTGCGCAGGACCTCCGGGAGCCACAGATGTGGCTGGATCATGGAGCAGATAATGTATCATCCCGGCAGTAGGGGGTTAATGGGGCCGGGACTTAAATACTCGCAGCAGGATGACAATCCCGCTGGGAGTATGTCTTCTCATTCAAAATGAATGACAAGGGATCCGCAGCGGATTTCGCTGCGAATTCGCAGCGTAAAATTCACTGTGGATCCTTTACGTGTGAAGTTACCCTTAAAGCGATACTGTATTCACCAACCCACCCCCCAAACCACTGGTACTGTCCATTTGATGACAGTAAGTCCTTCCCAGATCTGTCTTTTGAAATGTGCCTGGTGCGTTTGTTAGGGTAAAAAATAATTTTTTAATCTGCTCTTTTAGTCAATGAGGCATGGCCTATAGCTTCTGTGCCCTAGGCCACGTCATTGACTCGGCTGCTGCAAATTAAAATATATTTTTTTACCCTAACCAAGGCACTGGGCACATTTTAAAAGACAGATCTGGGAAGGACTTACTGTCATCAAACAAGGGGTTGGTGGGGTTGTTGGTGGTGCGGGTTTGGTGGATACAGTACCGCTTTAATGATCTATGCAAATCATGTGCTTCATGTCCAACAAATCATGTGCTTAATGAATAGGCACTTCATTAAAGTGTCACTGTCATTGCAAAAAACCTTTGACATGTCAAAAGTTTTGATCGGTCCAGGTCAAAGTGTTGAGACCCATACCGATCGGTAGAACAAGGAGGGAGAACACATGCTGCAGCGCGTCCACCCCCTGCTCTGAGTTAGAAAAAAGAGTCTGACTTATAATGAAATCCTGTGAGGCCCTACTCTTTTTTAAATGCAGAATGGGGAGAGGACGCTACACAGCTCAGACCGGGACCGATAAAAACTTTTGACATGTCAAAAGTTTTTTGTAACGACAGTGACACTTTAAATTTTACACAATAAACAAACAAAGAAGTTTATAAAGGACCTTTACGATGGTCAAAATATACATAATTATGTGGATATAGTAGGTTAAAGACACCTGACCTTTGGCCTCTTAGGTCTCTTACTTTTCTTCAAAATAGACATTTTGCCTTAGGCTGGGTTCACACTACATTTCTATCATATGTTTTTGAAAAAAAACAAATGAAAAAATGGATGGAAAAACAGATGCATTTGTGTGCATCCATTTTGATCCGTTTTTCCATTGACTTCCATCATTAAAAAAAAGGATACTTTTTTTTTTTTTTAACAGGCACAAAAACTTAGCTGACCTTAGTTTTGTGTACGTTAAAAAAAAAACGGATGCGTTTTGATCCGTTTTTTTTTTTATAATGGAAGTAAATAGAAAAATAGATCAAAACGGATGCACACAAATGCATCTAGCAAAAAAATGGTGCAGCTAATTTAAATAGATGGCTATACTTTATCATTATAGCACTTATTATAGGCCTTCACAAAACAAACCCTGTCATTGCTTGGGATTGGACCGAAAAGGGTCATGGAGGGGGAGCTCTTCTGTTTAACCACCTAGATGCCACAGTTTCTACTTATCTGGCATCTAGGGGGTTATATGGCCAGGAGTAGAGTCATCTCTAATCCCATTTTCTGCCAGCGGGTGTTCGGTCAATGTCCCTAAATATCCCTAAAAATGTCCCTAAAAAGATAGATGAAGCAAGAGTAATATTGAGAATGAGAATGTGTTGTGTCGGTATAAGTGTAATGCACTATGATATTGTTCTGCGCCCCTGTTGGAATATGGTGAATATCTTAATGCACCAGGAATCAAGGTAACGTTGGTTATATCTATATACAGGGTATTCTTTATTTATGAAAAACTTCCAACAAAAAACAATTGAAATGAAAAAGAGAGAATTTATGATTTTTGTGTCCACGGTTATCATTCACAATGAACAGTCTGACCCAGGTTGGTTGATTTATGCTGCAGATTTTATTCTGTATACATTTATTAATATTGAATTATTCTAGTATAATTGAATACGGCATAAAATCTGCACCACATACGCTATGTGTGAACATGCCTTTAATATAGCAATGATAACAGAGCGTTTCATTGGATAGGTGAATCTATTGCCACCTGACACATCCTTGCAATTTTTTGTGTTGCTTTTTATTTTTTTGTAATGCTTAAAAATCCTTTAACTAAAAAAAAATATAATGTAACGCTACTAATACTATCCATATCACAAAAAAACAAAGTTAGTGTTGCAGGTTTCTCTTTAAATTTTTCTTTCCTTTGTGGAATGTAAAACCCAGAAGCATAGAACAAGAGAGTGTTGATATGTATAATGTAGCCCATCTTATGTCACCCACAGACTGAGATTTTCAAGGAAATCAGACAGTGGATTAAGCATTCCCTGGCTGCCTGTTCACAAACATAGAGCTCCCTACGGCTGTCACCTCCCAACGGATCTGCAGAAAAAATGCTTTGTATCCTCTGGCATCAGAGAAGGTATGTTGGAATATATTTCTATAGATTCCTGTGGTATTATTAAACTGAAGTCTCCCGTGAATATCACAGGAAATTACTCAGCAAAAGAAGCTGAAGAAAAAAAAAATGATTTCATTTCTCTTAAATTCAAAGAAAAAATTTTTTTTAATGTTTTTTTTTTTCTCTTATATTTCAAATTTAAAAAAATTTTGGCGCAAGTAGCCCGATTCTAGAAATCGGTATTTTTAGAATTCTGTCTTTTTCTGTGTCTTTAATGGTCGTATGCATTGTAGATAGTCAGCTGTAACATTATATTCGCCTGCTTCGCACAGGATCCCAGCTTGTCCCTGATTTCACCGCATCACAATGTAAACTCATGAATATGTATGACCATACCCAGAATCCTTTGCACACTTTTTTTCATTCTGCACAATGCTATTACTTTGTTGAAAATATTGTTCTGCCCTCGTCTTTTTTTTTTCCCTCCCTACTCTTCTTGGTATTATTTGCTATGGTACCAAGAACTGAATGGTTTTCGCGTGCGGGGAGGGTAGTTCATTTTTTTAAGTAACCTTTTAAAATACTAAATGGTATAGTTAATAATCTAGTTGATATAATGTCTTTATTTGTAAAAATTTACATAGACGTAATTACTATTTTTCCACTCCCACTAAAAAAATAAAAAGGTTTACAGCTAGTTATAAGTCAGTCTTGCATACAAGATGCCGATGGTAATGGAGGTTGCTACGCTCTAGAAGTAAAAGAGTTAAAGGTGGAGCGCTGCTAAAACTCATCTTGCAGGGTCTGCACTGAGCATCTTCTGTAACCTTGCAAAATGCATTGTTCCTTCCTGCAGACTTGCCTTTAACCCTTTTAGGGCATTTTATACAAGAAAGACGCTTGGTGGAACAGTATAGTACCATTTACCACTTCCTGTTAGAAACGTCAATTTATTATTATTTATTTAATTGCTACCATAGCTTGTGAGATTATACTTATCACTGGATGTAGTTTCATGAGATGAAAAAAAAAATGCAAATCTTTTTTTTTTTTTTTTTTTACTTGAACCAGCTGGGTGCATGATCTCAACAATGAGCACCAAATCCAAAAATCAATGCAACAATTGACTGGCTGTACTATGCAAATTAGAAGCATTGTCAGCATGTTTCATTAGCAAGATTGATTGGATCATTTGTGCTATAATATATATATATATATATATATATATATATATATATATATATATATATGGACATGCATACAAGTTACAAAATTTCCTTTACTAATTCTGCAAAAACAGCCCCCACACAATCAATGCTTAAAATTGTTGACTTGCGGTGCAGATTTCAAGTCTGCTGCATGTCAATTTTGGTCTCAAATTACTGCGGATGTTACTGAGGCTGTCGCATTGTAATCGTGCTATGTCACAGTCACAATGCAACACCATTCACTAACATTAGGTATGACGCTTGGTTAGTCATAGCAGGATGCACCACCTCCTTGACACTTGAGCTCTGAGCATGACATAAAGCTGACAGATTTTCTTTAGGCCATGTTCACATACGGCAAAACAGTGGCCGTTGCTTGACACAGTCGTGTCAAACAACGGCCGCTGTCTGTGATGTTTGGCCGGGTGTGCCCGCATTCCAATTAGCCATAGACCAAAATGTAAAGTACGACCACAAGCTGTACTTTACATTGTGTGCACAGTCTATTTTGTGAATAGCAGCCACACAAAATAGACATGTCAGTTCTTTTGTGCGGCCGCATAGAACAACGGCCGTAGTGTATACACTACATCTTATTTAAAGCCACACTATCAATAAACAGCGGCTGTTGTTGCAATCTGCAACAATGGCTGTTGTTTATTGTAAATATATGTAGTGTAAACGTGGCCATAAAGCGTACCTGTTGCAAAAAAATGCAGTTTTGCAATATACTCTCTTTATTTTTTTGTTTTCTATGTTTAAATCAATGTAATACAATACAGTGATCCCTCAACTTGCAATGGCCTCAAGATACAGTATTTTCAACATACAATGTTCTTAAAGAGAATGTATTGCAAAACTGCTTGCGATCACAACCCTTGTTGATTTCTTAAATTTAAAAAAAAAAAAATACGACTCTTTTAGTCCAGTAAGTTGCCAAGTGAAGCCTTCATGGGTTAGTTTTTTCACTTTCTAAATTTTCCATAGTGTAGTTTTTAGCCTCGTATACATATTGTAGGCCATCTCGGCAGTGGACAGGGGTCAGCAGGGCTGGTCTGATGCACTGCTTCTTCTGACACCTTTTTCACCAACTTGTGCTTCATTACTTCTTTTGTCAGATAAGACCAGATGGACCAGCTATTACACCCCATGCCCAATAACAAGGTGGACACCTATTAGAGATGAGCGAACCTTGAGCATGCTCGAGTCCATCCGAACCCGAACTTTCGGCATTTGATTAGCGGTGGCTGCTGAAGTTGGATAAAGCCCTAAGGCTATGTGGTAAACATGGATATAGTCATTGGCTGCATCCATGTTTTCCAGACAACCTTAGAGCTTTATCCAAGTTCAGCAGCCCCCACTAATCAAATGCCCATCGTTCAGGTTCGGATGGACTCGAGCATGCTGGAGGTTCGCTCATCTCTAACACCCAAACCCTCTCATTGCTTTACCAATTTTCCTACCTTGGACACTTTTCTGGGAATTACCCACAAGACCTATCATCCTGGAGATGGGGGCCCGATATTAACTGTAAACGAGCGCCGATCTGCTAGATCAGCGCTCGTTTACTGGGCCTATTACACAGCCTGATAATCGTTTAACAAGGGTTGCATGGACATTGTTACTGATGCCCATGCAGCCCTTGCTAAACTGACATACATTATCTATCCATGGTCCCATGGTCCTCTTGTGGTCCGCTTCTCCCCGGGTTCCGCGCGCTGCAGCTTCAGAGCGTCCTGTGTTAACTGAAAGGGCTGCTCAGCCGATCACTGGCCGCGGCAGTCCCGACCTGTGATTGGCTGAGCGGCCTGTCAGCTAAGACAGGCCGCTCTAAAGCTGTAGCGCGCGGGACCCGGGGAGAAGCGGACCACAAGAGGAGCCCGGGACCATGGATAGGTAATGTATGTCAGTTTAGCAAGGGCTGCATGGGCATCAGTAACAATGTCCATGCAACCCTTGTTAAACGATTATCAGGCTGTGTAATAGGCCCAGTAAATGAGCGCTGATCTAGCAGATCGGCGCTCGTTTACAGTTAATATCGGGCCCCCATATTTTTCTAATCGTCAGCCGCCGGCCGCACACCACTATTACACGTAGCGATGCGCGGTCGGTGGCCGACAATTGTAGGTCCAAAACTATATCAACGATCAGCCAATGACAACGATCGTTCTGTGTAATAGTACCTTAATATTAATTATTCAACTAAGATAGGATAGCCTATGTCCTTGGGACTTGCTGTAAAACATATTTCTAAATGCTGTTAAAAACAATTCAGGCAAGATGGCTGCCCCAGGGCTGTATTTACCCCTAGGCACTCGTGGTCCGGTGCCTAGTGCAGCACCTTGCAGGGGGCAGCACCAGGGAGCAGGGGGAAGGAAACAATTTTTTTTTGTTTTTATTTTCTTCGTTTCCCATCTCCTGTTCTAACTTGCCAGTAAATCTAGTGTCTTTTCGAGGGGGGGAAGGTATGGTGGTATTGGTCAGGTCTGGTATGGCGATGTTATCCAGTCACAGTATGGTGGTATTGGTCAGGTCTGGTGTGGCGGTGTTATCCAGTCACAGTATGGTGGTATTGGTCAGGTCTGGTGTGGCAGTGTTATCCAGTCACAGTATGGTGGTATTGGTCAGGTCTGGTGTGGCGGTGTTATCCAGTCACAGTATGGCAGTATAGGTCAGGTCTGGTATGACAGTGTTATCCAGTCACAGTATATGGCAGTATTGGTCAGGTCTGGTGTGGCAGTGTTATCCAGTCACAGTATGGCGGTATTGGTCAGGTCTGGTGTGGCGGTGTTATCCAGTCACAGTATGGCGGTATTGGTCAGGTCTGGTGTGGCGGTGTTATCCAGTCACAGTATCACTTCCCCAGTAGTCATTTGTTACCAGGATTATTGGTCATACGCTTATGGGTTACCCCATGAGGGTCCAGTTTCGGCTGCATGTGGTGACGTACAGTAAATAAGGGAACACAGCCTAAGACTGATCAGATATCAATATGATGTTCAGAAACTAGAAAGTCCTGATGCAAATTGGTGAGTGAAAATGGGGCGTCTGCAGGTTTAGTGCCTAGGGCAGCAGCAGCTGGTAATACAGTCCTGGACTGCCCCCCACATTAATTTACTAAAATCAGAAAATAGAAATTAGAACATGGCTTTAGTTGAACATGGTTTTACTATCTGCCTCTAATGAGAAAAAAAATGTAGGTGATACATTCCATTTAACAAAAAAGTCAGTCTTTTCTATCATATCTATTTGAATCCCTAATAGTAGGCCTATTTGTGGCCATGGTTAGGCAGGATTACACAACTGAATTTAAAATTTATTCTTAGTCATCATTCTGTTATGTCTGGGCTCTCATAAATCTATAGAAAGAACACTTGAGATAGTTGATACTTTCGGAAGATACTTGTCCCTAAAAATAAACTGGGGAGTGTGTGTGTGTGTGTGGGGGGGGTGGGGGGGGGTGGAATCAGCATATAAGCCACTAGATAAGAGGAAAAAACTTGTGTTATAGAAACTTCACTTAGGGAAACAAAAATGTTTTACAATCAACTGGTGGCAGAAAGTTATATAGATTTGTAAACGACTTCTATTAAGTATTCCAGTACTTATCAGCTGCTGTATGTCCTGCAGGAAGTGGTGTATTCTTTCCAGTCTGACACAGTGCTCTCTGCTGCCACCTCTGTCCACAGCAGCAGCACATCCCCATAGAAAACCTATCCTCTCCAGTTCCTGTCACAGACATAGGAGGCAGCAGAGAGTACCTGTCAGACTGGAAAGAAAACACCACTTCCTGCAGAGCATACAACAGCTGATAAGTACTGGAAGACATAAAATGTTGAAATATAAGTAATTTTCAACTTTCTGAAACCAGTTAATTAAAAGAGTGGAGTAACATTTAGCAAAAGGTGCATGCCTCTTACATTTACATACATTTCTTGCATAATAAACTATTTTCCATGACTATTGTATCTGTTGTAGGACTACAACCTCCACCATGTGTATGCTAGGAGTTGTAGTCCTGAAATACATATACAATATATATGGTACGTGACATGTAATTCTTGATCACAGGGTTGAAACCACTGTAAAATTTCCTATCCAGCATTAATGACATTAGAAACTTGTCCATAGTCCTGGAAAGACTTGGGCCCAACCCTCCTGTTGGTGGTGTGTTAGTGGTTGTAAGTTTCCCTTAGCAGTATATAGAGTCGTGATATGAAGTACTTACTAGCTGAGAGGTGACGTAGCTTCTCCCCTCTCCATATTACAGATACAGTCCTAATTCCTTTATATACTGTATATGGGATTTGATCCATGAACCGCTATGCCACCGACAAGGTAGTTATCCACCACCGGTCTCCTCCATATCATGCTGCCCTTATTGCTGCTGCTTCCACACGGCTCTGATGTTAGTTTTGCCTTCTTTGTAGGTGGGAAAAATTGCAAAATCGGCAGTGTATCAAATCCTTAGATAATTCGCCCAAAGGAACGATTAATGATTTTGAAGTAACGATGTGTATTTTATAACGATCAGCGTTTAGACGGAACGATATATCGTTTGAAAAATCGTTATTACGATCGTTTTCAGATCGCTTAAGCCTATCTCACACATAGGGTGAATCGGTGAAAGACTGCTTACACAAAGCGATCTGCGAATTTTCAGCAACCTTCTCGACCTTCTGCGAATTTCTCGCTCATCGCTTGATCCTTCGCTGTGTTTACACGAGCCAATTATTGCTCAAATTTTAACAAATATTGAACAAATTTGAAAATTTGAACAATAATCGTTCTGTGTAAACGCACAATTATTCTATATATCATATATCTATTATCTATCTATCTATCTATCTATTATCTATCTATCTATCTATCTATCTATTATCTATCTATCTATCTATCTATCTATCTATCTATCTATCTCCTATCTATCTATCTATCTATCTCCTATCTATTATCTATCTATCTATCTATATATCTATTGCTGCGTTTACACAGACAGATTTATCTGACAGATTTTTTAAACCAAAGCTAGAAATGGATTAGAAAAAAGGAGAAATCTCAGTGTTTCCTTTATGACCTGTTCTTTGTTCATAGTCTGTTCCTGGTTTTGGCTTCAAAAATCTGTCAGATAAATCTGTCTGTGTAAACGCACAATATTTCCTATCTATTATCAATCAATCAATCAATCAATCAATCATCTATCTATTTTCTATCTATCTATGGGTCTATTTACACAGAAAGATTATCTGACAGATTATCTGCCAAAGGTTTGAAGCCAAAGCCTGGAAAGGATTTGAAAAGAGGAGAAATCTCCGGCTTTCCTTTATGACCTGATCTCTCTTTATAGTCTGTTTCTGGCTTTGGCTTCAAATCTTTGGCAGATAATTTGTCAGATAATCTTTCTGTGTAAACGGACCCTAACTCCTATCTATCTATCTATCTATCTATCTATCTATCTATCTATCTATCATCTATCTATCTATCTATCTATCTATCTATCTATCTATCATCTATCTATCTATCTATCTATCTATCTATCTATCTATCTATCTATCATCTATCTATCTATCTATCTATCTATCTATCTATCTATCATCTATCTATCTCCTATATATCTATCTATCTATCTATCTATCTATCTATCTAGAAATCAAAAATATTCCACGGCACTAGAGATGAGGGAGGGTGCCTGCTCTTCACCGCCCGATTCACGGCGGACCAATATAAAATCCAAAAATATAGCGGCACAACCAATAGTGAATGAAGTGAGGTTTATTTGCTCATAAAAGGTACAGCAACGTTTCAGTCCATACTATATGGACCTTTCTCAAGCCATTCTCAAACCTCACTTCATTCACTATTGGTTGTGCCGCTATATTTTTGGATTTTATCTATCTATCTATCTATCTATCATCTATCTATCTATCTATCTGTCTCCTATCTATCTATCTATCTATCTATCTCCTATCTATCTATCTATCTATCTATCTATCTATCTATCTATCTATCTCCTATCTATCTCCTATCTATCTATCATCTATCTATCTATCTATCTATCTATCTATCTATCTATCTATCTCCTATCTATCTATCTATCTCCTATCTATCTATCTTCTATCTATCTATCTATCTATCTATCTATCTATCTATCTATCTACCAGCTATAAAGACCACTGGGCTTTACTGCACAACGTATCCCTGCAGTATTACTAATATACAGCCATATAATTTACTGAAAAATAAGTCTGGTGTTTGCAGTCCCCATCATTGGTAATTGATATGTGAAGGACTGTAATAATAATCCAACACCTTGAAGAAGTTGATTAACTTATTATTTCCTAATACACATCTTGCCTGACTTTCATTGCTGTAATAACCCGGTCTTCAACATCGCCCCACGTAATAAATGACTGTGTTGATTTCAATTTCATAACAGACAGATGAACTGTGGCAATGATATAGGGATTGCTCAGAAGAGTGCCATGGAAACAGGTCTGACTAACACACTTGGCCTATATTTTAGACATAAAAATACATAATAATGCACTTTTAGACTTACTGCGGATCTTATGGTAAGAAGAGTCAGTACAAAAATATCTCTATTTTTTCCGCTTTGGCAGAGATCATATATAATGGGTTTTGTCGGCAGGTGTTTAGGTGTCGTTCTTCTTTTAATAAATATTGCAGCATGACATCTATTAAATACATTAATCCCTTCCCCCAATGATCCCTATTTATAGGTAATGCTATCATCATGTAAATAACCTCTGCCTTACTTTCTGAGCAGAAAATTTTTTGTAAAAACTCTAGAGGCTGGGTTCACACTATGTGTTTGCAATCCTTTTTTTTTTTCATCCACTTTTGCAAAGAAAATTTTAAAAAAAATGGAAAAACGGATGTATTTGTGTGCATCCGTTTTGATCCGTTTTTCTATTGACTTTGATTATAAAAAAAATAAAAAAACAGATCAAAACACATCTTTTTTTTTTTTTTTACATACACAAAAACGTAACTGACCTTTTTTTGTGTACGGATGTGTTTTGATCCTTTTTTTTAATTATTGAAGTCAATGGAAAAACGGATCAAAACGTATGCACACAAATGCATCTGTTTTTCCATCCGTTTTTTTGCAAACTGTAAAACCTGCCTGAGGCGGGGTTCACACTACGAAAAAAAATGCCGTATTTCATAACAACGGGCGTATTTGTGCAAACAACGGCCGTTATCTTGTAAATAACGGCTGATGGTTTGCGCAAATACGGCCGTTGTTATGAAATACGGCCGTGTTTTTTTACGTAGTGTGAACATAGCCATATAATGAAAACAATTTAAGGCTATGTTCACATTACGTAAAAGTACGGCCGTTGTTGCCATCAGCAACAACGGCCGTACTATGTACGCGTGGAGTAGCCTCATGTTCTTCTATGGGATCCCGGCCGGAGCGTATACATATAGTATACACTCTGGCCGGGATCCCTCGCGGCACCGCAAAGAACTGACATGCCAGTTTTCTGCGGCCACAATTCAGTGAATTGTGGCGGTAGGAAACCCTGCCAGTTCACACAATGAAGTGAGCGCCTCCGGCCTCTTGCTTCATTGTGTGCTATGGGGAGTTCTGATGCGGGCGCGCAGGGATGCACCCGCATCAGAACCCTGCGGCCGGAATGATCATCGAGTCATGGAACAGACGGTCTGTTCCGGTGTGTGAACATAGCCTATATCTTTTATATATTATTTGTTATATTATTTGTGTCTACATTGCGCACCCATTTATTTGGAAAAAAAAATTTTTACATCTTATTTTTCATAGGGAAGAAATAATCATTGCATCTTAAACACCTATCTCACACCATATGTCTCAGATTATGCAAATTTCACGCATTTCGAGAAATTGCCATCTGAATCTACACGCAAAACTGTATGCAAAACAATACATGCATATTCAGAATACAGAATATTTAACGATATATATCAGAATTTTGATCACAGGCGTATACAACATGCTGTGAATAATCCTACATTTCTACCTACCAACTAACTAACCCAGAACACAGTTCAGGCAGTCAATCTAGTATGTATGGTTTTTGGGTTGTTTCACAAAGACGACCCCTGTCCACATACCCTTATTATGGCATGTGAATGTCATAAAGGGGAAACATGCCTATGTTTGTGTGCAGGGAGAGTCCACACACAGGTACTTCCTCCCTTACTTCTCTAGCCAATCACATCCCCGTCGCTATGCCATAACATAATACAGGCTGGTATTGTGCTTGGCTGATGATTTACACAGTACAGCATTAGATAGAAAGGAGGGTAGTAAATCTGCGGCACTAAATATTAATTCGCCACCCAGTACAGTCGCTAAAATGCACAGAGAGTCTTTTCTTTATTCCTTTGTGCGGCTCGGACCCCCAGGTTAGCCCATAGGACACTGATTTTGAGGAGAAAGGGCGGAGGCTTTAATCTCCCTGACTTACGCTCTTATCACACTGCGTCTGTACTAAGCAAATGGTGCAACCTGGTTTTCAAATATCCAGACACTACACCTCCATGGGTGGATATGGAACGTACACTATTGGCATCCCCATATGAAATCTGTTTATGGAAACCAGATCTCATGCCCTCTTCTCTTCTCCACACCCTGATTAAAACAACCCCGTCCCTACAGAGCCCTTCACCTCACATGCCCTTGGCTATGATCCCAGCAAATCTAAAACATAAATGTATCCCACCTCCTTCCCTGTGGCATCAGCTTGAATCCTATAATGTCTCTGATATGGCGGACCTTGCCCATTCAGACCCCAACTTACTACTACCTACAATGGCCAGAGACCAGTCACGGAGTAGTTGGGCACCAGCTGACCTACTGAACTTATGGAACAGATTTAGGACACTGTTTTTGCCTGTGCGAACACCCAATTGGTTGGACAAGTTGATTTCTACGACCCACTTGCCCCCTAAACTACTTTCCTCTATATATTCGGAACTAGTTTTGGGGTCGCCCTCACACAAACCAGCCCTCTTACTCGCATGGGAAAAACAGTTGGATGTAGTTTTTACGCCACATGACCTCTATCCGTGCACGCCACTCACGTGGTTTCTCCTGCTGTTAAGACACAAGAAAGCTCTTTTAAACTCTATTCCAGGTGGTATCGCACACCAGCGTTCTTGCATAGAGCTGGTCTGTCCTCCTCTGACCTTTGCTGGAGGTGTCTCACGGACAATTATACATATCTGCATATCTGGTGGCAATTAGGGATAAGCGAACTGGCCGAAGTTCGGGTTTGTATAAACCTAAACTCTCGGCTTCTGATTTCCGTTGTCTGCCCGCTCCGTGGAGAGGGTGGATACAGCCTGAGGACCGCCTAGAAAACTGGGATACAGCCTATGGCTATGGCTGTATCCCAGTTTTCCAGGCGTTCCTCCCGCTGGATCCGTCCGCTGCACGGAGCAGGCAGACAGCGGTAATCATTGCGGAGAGTTCGGGTTCGTACAAACCCCGTCCGAACCAGGTTCAGACCATCTCTACTCCCAAAACCTCTCCTGCATGATGATTGGCTGAGAAAATGCCGCCAGACATGCAGGAAGAGAAAGATGCCATTATCTCGAGTATCGCGAGATGCTCATGCGAGTAACGAACATTATCGAGTACCGTAATACTCAAATGAGTACCAAGCTCGGACGAGCATGCTCGCTCATCACTAGTGGATAGAAATGAAAGGGGAGAAAGCCTTGAATGTTATTTGAGGAACAATATGGATAACCTGGAACAGGTAGACAGGCTCACATGCACATAACTCAGGCTCTTTCGCTCTCTTGTGCAAATAGCATATACTAATCTCTTCCTCGGCTTCCTATACTTTGTCCTGCTCTCTCTGTTACTAGAGACAGATTTCCCCAGAGGACAGGCAGTGGACATAAGATTGCAAAGAAGTGAGACACCTAGTGGTCTATATATCAAAGCTGTTTTTCTGACATGGCCAGAGGTGGCAGCAGAGAGCACTGTTTCAAACTGGAAAGAATACACCACTTCCTGCAGGACATAAGGCAGCGGATAAGTATTGGAAAACTCGATATTTTTAAATAGAAGTAAATTACAAATCTATATAACTTTCTGAAACCAGTCGATTTGAAAGACTAACCCCTTTAACAAATATTTTAGGAATCTCACATTACGTTTTGTGTTTTATGTTAAATTTTTTCAAAAAAGGACATATATAAAGAGTTTTTTTTGTCTGCATTTTACTGGCTTCTGTTTCATTGAGTTTTTGTTGTACATTATAGCTAAGTAGTCTGCTGTATTGTGTTCAGCAAAGAGGGTATATGTTACATTGTGTTTACTTTGTAGTGTAAGTCAATTAGAATGTTTAGGGTGCGTTCACACTTACAGGATCTGCTGCAGATCTGCAGCAGATTTGATGGTGCAGATTTGAATCTGCAGCAGATTTGATGGTGCAGATTTGAATCTGCAGCAGATCCGCAGCAGATTTGATGGCCCACACTTATGCTACACTTACACGGAGCGATAATTCGCCCAATTGATTGTTTAACGATTTTGAAGCAACGATTTGGTTTTTAATAACGATCAGCATTTAGACGAATAAATCATTTGAAAATTTGTTTGAAAATTCGTAAGAAAAATCGTCATTGCGATCGTTAATAAGATCGCTTAAGCCCATCTTTAGCATAGGGTGAATCGATGAAAGACTGTTTACACAAAGCGATCTGCGAATTTTCAGCGAACGACAATTTAAGAACATGTTGAAAGATCAAAATGAACGATTTCTCGCTCGTCGTTTTATCGTTTGCTGTGTTTACACAAGCCGATTATCGCTCAAATGCGTTCGTTTATGCAAAAATTCAAACGATAATCGTCCCGTGTAAACGCAGCATTACTTTGCAACTTCAAATCTGCGCCATCAAATTTACTGCAGATCTGCTGCAGATCCTGTACGTGTAAACACACCCTTAATGAACAGAATGTTTTTTTGGCATTATTAAGAGAATAAAACCATGTATGTTAAATATAAACACAAAGGGCCACATGTATCATCCGGCGAACGGATGATTTTCGGCGGAAAGTGCCGATTTGCTTATTATTTTATACGCAAATCGGCACTTTCCGCCGAGTACGCCAGGGGGGCGGAAAGGGGGCGTGTAGTGGGCGGAACGGAGGGCGCGGACTCAGAGTCCGCACGATTTACCATCCGTTCCGCCCAAATATACGCCGAAAACCTACTCCAGTCCTCAGCTGGCGTAGGTTTTCGGCAGTGCGCACCGGCGCGCACGGGATTTATGTAGAGGCAGTCCGCCTCTACATAAATCTCCGTTGCGCCGGAGCTGCGGGGGCATTTTTAAGTCCGGCGTAAAAAACGCCGGACTTAATAAATGCCCCCCAAAATGTAGTGTGAACCCTGTCTTAGGGAAAAAAAAAACAAAAAAAACCCATGTTTGACATCTCTACTGGTGGCGCAATATGCAGAATGTCAAATAATCGAGTGGCTGATAATTATTTCATGTATCTGGTCAACGTTAGGTTATGTTAACACACACTCATGTGAAAACAGCTGAAAAATCGATTTTTTAAGTATAAGACTGGAGACTTCCATAAAGTACAGGAGGGCCTCACATACTGCAGCTCCTTACAAGGAGCCATAATACAGTCATGTGTCTGACACCTTAAGTCAACATTGAGGCACATTCTCTCAATAGAGCCAGTGCTATATTTATACAAGATTACCGATAGCGTTCCTCCATGAATATATTTCAGCTGGAAATTTGTTTTACACTCAGATGATAAAGTCAGATAATTCATGAAAGAAATGAAACAGTAATATTCACAAATGTGGGGGAAAAAATGACTGAGATCACATAAGCTCAACTGGCAATAATTGTGGATTTGTTACTGTGAGCCAAAACAAACCCCCCTCTATGTTTAAATCAAAGTTATACATATGGCCACTAGGTGTCACCCTTCCTGTCAAACTACAGTCCATTTTCCTGTGCAGATATTTGTCATTTTATCTGTTAAAAAAAAAAAAAGAGACAAAACACAGGAAGTCCCAGTCCTTTGTGTGCTCACAGATACGGCTTGGTATTGATTGACAGCCGTTCCTGAGAGTGTGTACAGAGTGGGACGAGTCTTCACTGCATGTATACAGCTTCTGTGTGTCCACATTCAGTAGCAGAGAATCCTGGGTGTACTCGCATTGTATGGTCAGCTCTCCTATCACATGGCACCAAAACCTCTGTACCACACAGTGACATTATACTGACTGAATTGCTGCATAACAAATAGCATCGTCTCCTGGTAAGCTGCATAGCTGATAACAGGTGATAAGCAGGTGTCTTTCCTTGTGTGAGCGTGCAAAGTACTGGGACTTTCTGTGTTTAGTCTGGGGTTTTTTTTAAGAGAGAAAAGACCAGATATCGGCAGAGAGGGAGCATGAACTGCAGTTTGGTCATATGTATAACATTGATTTAAACTAGGGATGGTCCAAACCGAGTTCGGTTCGGGTTCGTACGAACCCGAACTCTCGGTAATGATTCCCGCTGTCTGCCCGCTCCGTGCAGCGGGCGGACCGCCTGGAAAACTGGGATACAGCCATAGCCATAGGCTGTATCCCAGTTTTCCAGGCGGTCCTCCCGCTGTATCCGCCCGCTCCACGGAGCGGGCAGACAGTGGTAATCTGATGCCGAGCGTTCGGGTTCATACCTCGGAGGGTTCGGACCATCCCTAATTTAAACATAGAAAAAAAAATGAGTGAGTATATTGCAAAACTGCATGCAGTTGCAACTTTTGTTGATTTTTTTTAAAGACTTTATTTAGCATTTGCAATTTTCCAAGACATAACATGACTTCTCACGTGAGTATTAATACTGCACAACAAAAAAAGTAGCACAATATGAAATAGCCCACCATCTGGTGGATCAGGGGGTGAGGCTTAGAAGTGCAGCCTCAGCAACGTCCATCAATAACATTGTCATATAGGATCCGGGCATGCGAGATAAGTCCTATTGTAATCACTAACACACACATCCCCATACACACACACTTTCATACAAGCACCCCAACCCCCCTTCCCACACACCTGGAACTAATAAGAAAACCTAATCAGTGGTGACATCTAGCATAAGCCAGTGTATCCAAGTTTTCTTGAATTTTTGCGTATATTTACAATTCTCATAAAGAATTTGGTATAGAGGGACATACTTATTGACCAACTGAATCCATCTATTCAAGGCGGTTTCTAGCGCAGAATAGAAGAAATCTATCTAAGATTGGCACCAACCCCTGTTGATTTCTTTAAAAAAAAAAAAAAAATTCTCATGAATGAATCACCTAGATTTTTTTTTATTCAGAATTAGAAAAAGCACAGCTACTTTCTTGCAAAAATAGCACCCAGGTTCCCAGGTTGTGGTGATATTACAACTCCATTCACTTCAATGGAACTGAGCTGCCAAGTTTTTCTAAGCCTGGATAACCCCTTTAATGATCACTTATACTGTAAAATGTTCTGATTGTTCATTTTCTTATTTTATTCATTTTTTTGTATTTTTAGTACATTATTGATACTGAAACATGTCTTTTTTAATTGTGTTTTAATTTCATTTTCTGTATATTATTATGGGGGCAAACATCTTGCCTTAGTTGTCTTTAACAGCATCGAGATATACTTTACATCAAGCCCCATGGAAACAATAGCCAGGCCCAGACCCTATTCACAAGAACAGGAAAGTGTTTTGGGCATGCCCTGTGACATATGCAGAGGATATTTTTTAGGGAGTAGAAGGTCGAGTTGTGAGCTTCCGTTTTATGAATGCTGTATTATCTTTATACCAGTGTAAAGTTTTCCTTGATTAGTCTGTAATATTTTAGGATTATATAAATATATGTTTAACATAAACAATTAATCTGAACAATAGGCATTTTCAGTATATAGATATATGCTTTACAGCAAATCCCATGGGCATAACAAAACATAAGAATTGAAATAACTCAATCCACCGTTATGGTAGAGTTTTCTAGGTGTGCTCTGTGACCTGTGCAGAGGGCACTGTACCAGAGAGGAGCCTGACCATCACTTATTGGGAGTGGCCTGATCCCATCATTTATATACTGATGTCACCTTTCATTGTAATCCTATCTGTAATGAAAAGGGGGACACTGCTGAAAGGTTTTCTCTAACATGTGACCAGTCATACGGTTGTACTTTAGTATCTAGTTTATGGCTGCACCACTAGAACTAGTTTTCTACATTGGTAAAATCCTAGGGTTGTGGTCTACGTAGTGGCTATAATGTGTCTGTATTACAGCCGTGTCAGACCGATCTGTCAGGGATTTCTAGTTACAGAAATTTCCGCCTTCCTCCAAAGGGCACCCACTCATGACATCTGCTATTTACTTTAACATGGCAGAAGCTGATACTGGGTTGGAATGGACCATAGAAAATATCCAAGTTTAGACTGAATGGAATAAATGAGTGTGCAGGATTGTGGATCTGTATTATGTATACACATATATTCTACCAATCTGCCATTTATACATAATATGTGAATACCGTCTAACTAACTGATACACTTCTATGGGGGAGATTTATTAAACATGGTGTAAAGTGAAACTGCCTCAGTTGTCCCTAGCAACCAATCAGATTCCATCTTTCATTTTCCAAAGAGTCTATGAGGAATGAAAGGTGGAATCTGATTGGTTGCTAGGGGCAACTGAGCCAGTTTCACTTTACACCATGTTTGACAAATCTCCCCCTATATGTTTCTGGGACATTTAATCTAGGTTCACTTTCTTATGCTGCGTTTACACGTAACGATTACCGTGCGAATTTGCGCAATAACGATCGAATTCGAACGATAATCGTACGTGTAAACACAGCGAACGATCAAACGACGAGCGACAAATCGTTTTGATCATTTTGAATCATTTTGATCTGTGAACATGTTCTCAAATCGTCGTTGATCGTTCGCAAAAAATTCGCAGATCGTTCCGTGTGAACAGTCGTTCGCCGATCTGACCAATGTGTGAGATAAGCTTAAGCGATCGCAAAACGAATTTTCTGTACGATATATCGTACCGTCTAAACGCTGATCGTTATGAAAAAAAATCGTTACTCCGACATCGTTAATCGTACGATCGGGCCAATTATCGTTTTGTGTAAACATAGCATTACTTGATTCTATTCATTTCCTAGTTTTGTTAATGATTTCTGCAATGCAAATCCCAGTCTGTACTTGTTTGTGAGCATATCCTGTCATTTATGAGCAAAGGGAATGAAGTCTAGGCTGCTATAGGTTGGACTAGCTACTAGGGCGTCTTCCAGTGGGGCCAAGATCAGCCCCTTTAAAGGACTCTAAAGTCTAAGGTCATATTCACACAACGTATGTGTTGTATAAATCACGGCCGTTGTTGCAATTTGCAACAACGGCCGTAATTTATACAACACATATGTTGTATGTGAATGAATGGAATCCTGGCCGGAGCGTATACACATATAAAAAGTTTTGATTGGTTGGGGTCTCGCTGTTGAGACCCCCATCGATCAGGAGAACAAAAGGAAATTTTGACTCTTTTACATCAGTCAAGCCCTGTCCTAACCTATAGAGAGGGGAGGGGGGAAGAGGGAGATTAGTCGCCGGCAGAGAGCAGAGAACAAAGGATTACACCTGGGAGCTGTGTGAAAACCGTTATTCAGAGGTCAGAGAGGTCAGTGCTGACTTCAGAGGAGATAGCCTGGTGATGTAGCTGTAAATTAACTCTTTGTTGTCCTGTTTCGGTGCCTCATCTCCCTCGACCCCTCCCCTCTCCACAGAAAACCATGAAGGGGGGAGAGCTTCAAACTGCTTTCTCATGATAAAAAAGCATTTTTCGGCTAATAAACCCAATTACAAAGTTTCTTAAAATCGCCTGTACTATTGATTTCTGCATAAAAAATTTAACCGACAGTGACACTTTAACTGGAATACTTCTTTAAAGCCAATCATATGCTACTAGAATCCACTTTATCGAGTTTATTCACAAATTACTAAGTACATCTTATATCGTGGTAAATACTTGAAATCAAAGTATTTTAGGAGTGATACCTTTATTGGCCAACAAAAAATTGTTAGAGCTGTGAGCTTTCAGGATTCACAAGATCACTTCTATAATACTTTCTAAAAATACTTTGATTTCAAGTATTTACCACGATATGGATTTTTCTGGCTAACACGGTACCATACTATACATTTTTTTTTATAAGTACATCTTATTAATGTTATGTCCAGTTAGTGCAACAATAACATTTATAATGTAGGTAAAAGAGGATGTCCGCATGTTATTTATTAAGGGAGGGATATCCTTAGAATTATATTCTCTGATGGGCTGAAAGGGCCTCTTACACAGGCCGGTAGGGGCACAATAACTCTATGTTCTCTATGATCGGCACTCATTTAATGACCCTTTATAAGGCTTAAAGGGAACCTGTTATCTAGACAATGCTATGTAATCTATTGTTATCTATTCTATTTATGTGATAAGGAGTCCAGTGGGCGGTGTCACTCAATGGGCTGGACTCTTTTGCATGGAAACATCAGAGATTTCAATCAATAAATTGCAAGTTATACAGAATCTTTTCCCATAATAATATATATCCATCTGCTCAGCTCCTTCTGACCTATAACATGATGCTGATAGCTTAAGCAGCAGTTTCAAGGTGACAGGTTCCCTTTAACCAATCTATGACTACGCCATACAAATGAACATTGGATTGTTCAGCGGTGACCCCTTGAAACTAATGAATAATTTTTTTTGGAATAAGAAAGAATATGAATGGAACATACTGTATGTTGGAAGCGATCTCAAAGGTAAAAATATATGGTGAAAAGTAGATTAGAATTCCTGCCTATTTATTTGCCTAATAAGTACATGTTAGTTAAAAGGGGTTACCCAGAATTAGAGAAATAGCGCCACTCTTGTTTTCAGTTGGTGTGATGTACTGCAGTTCAGTTTCACTTAAGTGAATGGAGCCTATCTGTAATATCGCACACAACCTGCGGACAGGGCTGGCGCTATTTTTTTAAATAAATCTATGTTTTTCTCATACTTGACAATCCCTTTAGAAAAATTAAGTGAATACATCCTTTTCCAAGCAATTCACATTAGTTAACACAGTCTTTATATATGTCGGGAATAACAATGCACATGATAATTAAAAATTCACATGCACGTATTGTTCCACACACAGGCTGAATAATAAAGGAGCGCATGTGAATAGCAGGAAGGAACAATATTCTTTTATCTCTCATTGATGCACACTAGAAACTTGATCCTGTCATATAGAGACATAGGTGGGGTAAACTGATATGTTCATGGTGGCATCAGCTTTACATCATCTCAAGGAACAGTCATCCACAGCAAGACACATTGGAAAGATATCATTAATGAATGCCAATGCTAGGGAGAAGTGGAGCAGTTACCCATACCGGCCACTAGAGGCAATCTTATTAGTATCTGCAATTCCTCCACTATGATAAATCTCTGCACACATACAGGTTAAAGAAAAAAAAAGTTCAAATCTTTGTGTGCTTATATTATAAGATTGTTCATACTGAATACAGTGAACGGAAAGTGATAAAAATATTTCTCATTTATTTGAAACAATCATTTTTAAGAAGACAAGTTAAAAGCAGCAGAGATGACAGCGTAATCACACAGAGACGGGCAGGTCGTGCCTCCAATTGTTGGTGTCACTACTAATAGATTCATAATGCTATTTGACAAGGTTAATCCCAGCTGAATGTGGCATTTAACCCACTGCCACTTGTTCCAAGATGCTACACAACCCTCTGTAAATCGGAGATTAGGAAATGCAGAAAATGATAGCACGCCGAAGGGCCCGCTCTCCTCTAATTATCAGATGTTCCTTATTGTTTGTACGATTGCACATTGTTAATGGATGAATCTGAAATGAGGCAAAGTAGTTTTTCAATTTACATTTATTTACCAGATAGGTTATTCAGTAATATAGTTATGATAATAACATAAATGAAAAAATAAAATTAAAGTAGCTGATAGAGATAAGTAAATCTCCCAAGATTTGTTTGGCATCAGATCTAACATATCTCACTGTCGGATTTGTTTCGGATTTGGATCCTGATGATTGCCGTGTTTGTACCATATAAAGTGTGTACAGGAGCAGGGTCTTCTATCAAAGGCAGGAGTCCTGCTCCTGCACTGAACACTGAGTAAATAGGTCGGGTGCCGAGTGAATGTAGTTAGGTAAGCTGTGATGCATACTGTAAAGTCAAGAACAGCAGAGGTGCAGCAACCGGCACTACAACCCTCACTCTAGTAAAGCCTGAATGAGGGTACTCTTTAAAAAGTCTATACAGTGGTGCTGGCAGATACACTTTCACGAGATGTAAACAAGGGCACTCACCGATTCCTTAGGACCCCCTGGGTCTGAAGAAGCGCACATATCCGAAACAGCTGCTAACCTTGTCCGTGTTTTAGCGTCCTCTCCTGCTCGGCAGACATGATGGACATATTTTTGTCCGATGCTAATAAAACGCTGGTCTTAAGGAATCCATGAGTGCCCTTGTTTGCTTCTTGTGAAAGTGTATACAGCATTGTCACTTACCGCCAAGCCGCTCTGTGTACTAGAATAGGAACAAAATAATCTAGATCTAACAATCCTAATTATTTTTGGGGCCAAATATACTCATTCATTTCAGATTTCAGATTTTAAAAATGCAATCCTTTACGAGAACCTGCCATGCCACTAAACTGCCAGCAAGTCTTTTTATAGTTGATGTATAGTGTCTCAAAGCTGCCTATATTCATTCAGTCTGTTCCCGTATTCTTATGTTAAAGGGGAAGTCTGGCAAAATGTTTTATTAAAGTATTGTATTGCCCTCCAAAAGTTATACAAATTACCAATGTACACTTATCATGGGAAATACACATAACGTGCTTATTTCCCTGCACTTTTTACTGTATCAAGGCTTTACTTCCTGGATAAAATGGTGATGTCACGACCCGACCCACAGAGCTATGCGGGCTGTGGCTGCTGGAGAGGATGATGGCAGGGGGACACTGAGGGACACAGGGCACTGGAGGGACACTGAGCATCCCCCTGCCATCATCCTCTCCAGCAGCCACAGCCTGCACAGCTCTGTGAGTCGGTGACATCACCATTTTATCCAGGAAGTGACATCACCATGTTATCCAGGAAGTGAAGCCTTGATGCTGTAGTAAGTGCAGGGAAAAAGGCACTTTATGTGCATTTCCCGGAATAAGTGTATATTGATAATTTGTATAACTTTTTTTTGGGGGGGGGGCAATACAATACTTTACTCAAAATTTAATTGACATTTACTTGACTGGAAATTAATTTAGGATTCATCTCTGGCAACTTAGGGAGCATGCACATTGTGCTGATGAAGCCGAGTACAGGTAACCATACTTTATTGTACATGAGTAGTAAGTAAGGTGCAATGTGCTCAGGTCTATCAGCAATGTGGATGTGCCTGAAGTCATTGAAGACACTCTGGTGAATACAGATAAGCCTATGGCTGTATCCATGTTTTCCCGGACTCCCTAGGCCTGCTCCAACTTCTTCAGCCACCGGTATTCAAATGCCAAACAATTGGATTTGAGTATGCTCAAGTTGCGCTCTGCTCTATGAGTAAAGTAATGTTAAGAAAAGTAACAATGTGGCAATGGGTGGAATCAGTTAGGCAGCTTTAAAACACTAAATTCCAATTGCAAACGTAACAAGAAGTCACCCAATGCAGTCACCCAGAGAAACAACCCCTGACTAGAGATGAGCAGTTCTGGAATACACTTGGGTTTGTCCAAGCCCAAATTCTTGGCATTTGATTACCGGTGGTTAAGAAGTTGGATGTAGCATTAGAAAGTTACATTAGAAAACATGGATACAGCTTATGGCTATGTTCACACTACGTATGAGACCGGCCGTTCTGTGACCCGGCTGGGTCACGAAACAGCTGGTCTCTGAAAAGATCATCCAGGCCTTAGGGGACAGTCATACATTCCATGATTATGGTCCATGTGTGGAAGATTTGCCACGGACATCTTCCGTAGGGAGCTCCCAGCATCATAATGATAAATGCTGCCAGGAGCTCTGAAACAGGTTAACTCTTTATGCTACTGTAGTGACACAGTGTATCACTGGCAATCAAAGGCCAAGAGTTTGGGTTTTGATGAACCCTAATGTATCGGAAGTTCGCTTATCTCTACCCCTGACCACTTGTTCTTCTTTAGTCCTGAAGAATAGGGCTTATCCACGTGCAAATTTACTGGACCCCAAAGTGAAAAACTATGGCAGAGATACAAAAGTCTTGAATTCCAAATCCATGATGGAATAATGCAATGTGTGAAAATATCTAAAATGGGTTTCTCTGGAGCACGTCTCTGTGTGGTAATGGTGGCCATGGGGGGCATGTCATCTTGATGGCCTTAGCCGCCAGCGTCTGTGTTATACAGCTGCTGTGCCATCCTGGATTTGTACTGTATATGCTCTCTCAACAGAGGTTGTTCCCGATGAGTTATTCATGCTGGGGAGAATGGCTAGGGGCTATTCTGTAGTTTTTAGCTGGGTGAGTACACTGCACATCCCTGTTCACAGCAGCTTCCTATGGGTAATGTAGTCACCGCACATAGAGAGTACGTTGGGTATTCCTTTGTAGCAGGCACAGCAAGCGCATGGACTGTAGAGAGGCAAGTAACAACATGTATAATTGTTTACAAGTACAAATAGATACTAAAGTCTGATAGCTGGTTCTATAAAGATGAAAATGCTTTGTAAAACTTTTTATAGGCATCACTTCTCTAAGTCCCTATACACACCTCGTTTTTAATGCAAGTCCAATGGTATTGGCACCAGCATAAAGGTATACTGACATATTCAGCAGCAAACTCACAGCCCATTGAGTTTAACAGAGCCTGAAATGGCCTTAATGACAGAGACAAATTTTATGAATATGACCTGTGTCACTTTAGTCATTAATAACTTCAGCATGCTTTTACCTATCCGGCTGATTCTGAGATTGTTTTCTCGTGACATATTGTACTTTACATTTCTGGTAAATTGGAGTCGATATTTATAACGAATCTTTATGAAAAACCCCAAATAACGTGAGAAATTGTGAAAAAATGCATTTTTCCAACTTTGAAACTTTTTTGCTTATACAGAAAGTGGTTATACCACATAAATTATATATTAAATAGCATTAGCAACATGTCTACTTTATGTTGGCGGCATTTATTAAACGATCTTTCATTTTTTTTTAGACAATAGAAAGCTTAAAACATAAGCAGCAAATTTCCAAATTTCCAGTAAAATTTCAAAATCAGATATTTTTAGGGACTTGCTCAGGTTGAGGCTATGTTCACACTACGTATATTTGAGGCTGTATAGCAACCAAAACCAGGAGTGGATTGAAAACACAGAAAGGATCTGTTCACATAATGTTGAAATTGAGTGGATGGCCGCCATTTAATGGCAAATATTTGCTGTTATTTTAAAACAACGGCTGTTATATTGAAATAATGGCCGTTATTTACCGTTATATGGCGGCCATCCACTCAACTTCAACATTGTGTGGACTGATCCTTTCTGGGTTTTCAATCCACTCCTGGTTTTGGTTGCTATGAGGACCACAATACTGACTGAAATATACGTAGTGTGAACCCAGCCCCCAAGTGTATTTGAGGGGCCTGTATGTTAGAAAGCCCCACAAAGCACCCCATTTCAGAAACTGTACCCCCCAAACTCTGCAAAAGCACATCCAGAAAGTGTTTTAACCCTTTAGGGGAGTCATAGAAATAAAAGCTAAGTGTGTAAGAAATTTGAAAATTTTAATTTTCTGTGCTTAGATTTTATTGTAATCCAATATTTTTCATATTTATAAACTTATTACTAGAGAAATTCACCCCAATATTGATTGCCCCGTTTCTGCAGTTTATAGAAATACCCCATATGTGGCCCTAATGCATTGTTTCACAGAACCACAAGCCTCAGGTACAAAGGAGCGCCTAGTGCATTTCAATGGCTCCGTTATATTTGGTCATTTCTGACTGTACCACTTCAGGTTGGCAGAGGCTCTGGGGTGCCAAAACCTAAAAAACACCCCTAAAGGGACACCATTTAGAAAACTAGACCCCTCAAGGAATGTAACAAGGGGGGCAGTGAGCATCTGGACCCCACAGGTGCTTCACAGATTTTCAGAACAATGTGGCGTGAAAAAAGAAAAATGTATTTTTTACACTATAACGTTGTTCTAGCCTTCAATTTTTCATTTTCACAATGGGATAAAAGGAAAAAAAAAACACAAAGCGTGTAGCGCAGTTTCTCCCGAGTACAGAAATACCCCACATGTGGACATAAAGTGCCAAGCGGGCGCAGCACGAGCGTCCAAAGGGAAGGAGCGCCAATTGGCTTTTGGAAGCTGGATTTTACTGGAATGGATTTCAAGGGTCATGTTGCATTTACAGAGCCCTCGTGCTGCCAAAACACTGGAAACCCCCCACAAGTGACCCCATTCTGGAAACTACACCCCTCAAGGAATCTAACAAGGGGTGCAGTGAGCATATGGACCCCACTGGTGACGGGCACAAATGTGGAACAATGTGACGTGAAAGGGAAAATTTTCATTTTTTCACTTTCACGGCACATATGTGGCCGTCATCAAGGGTTCCATATCCTCACTGCACCCCTTGTTAGATTCCTTGAGGGGTGTAGTTTCCAGAATGGGGTCACTTGTGGGGGGTTTCCAGTGTTTTGGCAGCACGAGGGCTCTGTAAATGCGACATGGCGTTCATCATCCATTCTGGCCACATCCAGCCTCCAAAATCCAAATGGCGCTCCTTCCCTTTGGAGGCTTGCTCTGCGCCCACATGGCGCTTTATGTCCACATGTGGGGTATTTACGGACTTGGGGGGAAATTGCTCTACACATTTTGTATGTTTTTTTCTCATTTAACCTCTTGTGAAAATGAGAAATTTAAGGCTAAACCAACATTATAGTGTAAAAAATGTAATATTTCATTTTCACGCCATATTGTTCCACATTTGTGCCCATCACCAGTGGGATCCATATGCTCACTACACCCCTTGTTACATTCCTTGAGGGGTGTAGTTTCCATAATGGGGTCACTTGTGGGGGGGGGGGTTCAACTGTCTTGGCAACACAGGGGCCTTTTAAATGCAACATGGCCCCTCGAAATCCATTCCAGCCAAATCCAGCCTCCAAAAACCAAATGGCGCTCCTTCCCTTTGGAGGCTTACCCTGCACCCGCATGGCGCTTTATGTCCACATGTGGGGTATTTCCATACTCAGGGGAAATTGCTCTACACATTTAGTGTTTTTTTTAATCTTTTAACCCCTTGTGAAAATGAAAAAATCAAGACAAGATCAATGATTTAGTGTAAAAATTAAACATTTTTTACACTAAATGTTGGTCTAGCCTTGATTTTTTCCTTTTCCACAAGGGGTTAAACAAGAAAGTGAACACAAAACGTGTAGGGTAATTTCCCCTGAGTACGAAAATACCCCACATGTGGATATAATGTGCCATATGGGCACAGGGCAAGCCACCAAAGGAACAGAGCGCCATTTAGAGGCTGGAATGGAGGATGGAGACCATGTCGCAATTAAAAAGCTCCTGTGCTGCCAGGGCAGTAGAAACCCCCCACAAGTGACCCCATTCTGGAAACTACACTGCATAAGGAATCTAACAAGGGGTGCAGTGAGCATATGGACCCCACTGGTGACGGGCACATATGTGGAACATGTGCCGTGAAAATAAAAAATACAATATTTTCATTTTCACGGCCCAAATGTGGCCGTCACCAGGGGGCCATATCCCCGCTGCCCCCCTTGTTAGATTCCTTATCGGGTGTAGTTTCCAGAATGGGGTCACTTGTGGGGGGTTTCTACTGTCCTGGCAGCCCAGAGGCTTTGTAATTGCATCATGGCATCCTCTAATGGGAATGGCGGCCATATCTATTTAGCTGGGGAAAAGGGACAATTCTAATTTATTTGGGGGTTTTAGGCCAATTATTAGTTTATAAGGTTGAAAATGACAGGTGTCCATCAAATTCAACCTGTGTTGATCCAGAGGAAGGCAAAAAACCCTCGCGAGGCAGACGACAGTAGCTTTATCACAGGGGAAAAATTCCTTCCTGACTCCATAATGGCGATCAGAATAATCCCTGGATCAACGTGACCCCTGAAATAGGAATAAGGGACAGAATTTAGAATATGTAGAACTCCAATGACGTGTGGTACGCCTTGAAGCGATCCAGTATGCAGAGGCCGGGGTGATCAGGACAGGTGTCACACTGGAAAATGGTGTCCTTCCTGATCCCCCTGTTACGCCACACTCTGCACTTCTTCTGGGGTCTCCTGTTTTCCAGTGTGGGGGACGTCACCTGGAAAATGTTTCCCTGGTGCGATACGGGGTCCTTCATATCCAGAAGCGCTGGGTCCGCTCCATGGCTGCTAAATATTAGGGCTCTGTTACTGCTTCTGATATTTTCGGATCGTGCCGCAAGCTACAGTAGCTCAGGCAGCGAGGGACCGGAAGAGGGGGTGCTGGTATAAAAGTTATCCCCGTACAGGTGGTAACCTTTATCCAGCGGTGGGAAGATCAGTTCCTGAATTATCTCCCCACTAACTCCTAGGATGGGGGGGGCATCTGAGGGCTGGATTCGGGTGTCCCTTCCTTCATACACTGTAATGGTACCTGCACACTGCGGAATGGCAAAGGATAACCCTTTGTGCATTCCGCAGCTGGCACCCACCGGCGGACTGATGCGGACGCGCGTCTCCGTCCGTGTCATAGACTTCATTCTATGCACGGGCGGATTCTGCCCTCTGTCCAAAGAATGAACGTGTTCATTCTTTGGACGGACAACGGAATCCGCCCGTGCATAGGATGGAGTCTATGACACGGGTGGAGACTCGCGCCCACATCAGTCCGCCAGCGGGTGCCAGCTGCGGATTGCACAAAGGGTTATCCTTCGCCATTCCGCAGTGTGCACGTACCCTAAGGCTGGGTTCACACACAGTATATTTCAGGCAGTATTTGGTCCTCATATCAGGTCCTCATAGCAACCAAAAACAGGAGTGGATTGAAAGCACAGAAAGGATCTGTTCACACAATGTTGTAATTGAGTGGATGGCCGTCATACAATGGCAAATATTTGCTGTTATCTTACAACAACGGCTGCTGTATTGAAATAATGGCAGTTATTTACCATTATATGGCGGCCATCCACTCAATTTCACCATTGTGTGCACAGAGCCTTTCTGTGTTTTCAATCCACTTCTGTTTTTGGTTGCTATGAGGACCTGATATGAGGACCAAATACTGCCTGAAATATACTGTGTGTGAACCCAGCCTTAATCTGTAAGTGTACCCTGAGGTACTCTCACAGAGTTTGGAGAATTTCACGCCATACCGTCATCTCTTATTGGGACGGTACTGGCGGAAAAGACGTGTCTGGGGGGCAGCATACACTACGCTACCCCCAGACACATCACTGGATGATGAGGATGAATGGAGGAAAGAAGGATCCCCCCATTCATCCTCACTGGCTGTTTCAGTGTCGGAGGCAATAATAACGTATGCGTCCGACACCGAAAACACCCTGGGGGCCATCTTTATACGGGGACTAGTATATGGGGTATGTAAATGTGTAGTGGTGTAGTGTAAAACTTTATTCCATGTAATGTGGTGTAGTGTAGTGTTTTTTTTACGTGTTTTTTTGACAGTAAGAAAAAATATCTCTACGCCAAGAAAGGAGCTGCTGATAAATGCCGCACTTATGTGCGGCACTTATCAGCAGCCAGTGGCGATAGGATATAGGGGGGAAAAACGCCCCTACGCCAAAAAGGAGGAGTTGCTGATCAGCGGAGCACTCATGTGCGATGCTGATCAGCACTCAGCTGCGTTAGGGCACAAAAAAGGAAAAAAAATTGGAGAAAAAAAAAATAAATATATTTTTAACCCAAAGCAACTGATCAGTGAATGATATTCACTGATCAGCCGCTAGGGGGCAGTAGAGCGACGCTGCTGGAGATTGCCGAGGCCTGCCGAACCCGAGGACCCGAGCGATTACGAAGATTTCCGACGCTGGACGACCGAACCCGGAAGTGACCCGAAGAAGACGCGAGGACGGCGTGGACCGCAGATCTTCGCTCCGGACGCCCAGATCAGGTGAGTATGGTACACCTGCACCACATACACCTGTTCTGCACCCCTCAGCTACCTAGCTGAGGGGTGCAGAACCCGACAAAACAGTTTTTTTACAGTTTGATCGCCATGATGGGCCGGCCGGTACTGGCCGGCCTATCACGGCGATCGTGGGGGTGGCATCGGCGCCATCTTTACACAGTACACTAATGGCGATTGGTGCTATCTCGGACAGCACCAATCGCCATTGCTTTCTGGGTCACCAGGTCACCGATGACCCGGAAAGCTGTTTTCAGCTGCTATATGCTGATCTGTATTGATCCGCATATAGCAGCGATCGTCGGCACGGGAGGGGTTAATCACCCCCCGTGCCGACGAGCAGAGATGGCCTGCTATACATTATAGCAGGCCATCTTCCCCGAACGCTGTGTGTGAACACACAACGATCGGGGAAACATCGGGCGTAAGTATACGCCCGTTTGCGTTAAAGCCCACCCTGCGGGGGCCTATACTTACGCCCGATGTCGTTAAGGGGTTAATGGGCTAAACACAGTCACTAGTGATAAGCAAACTTGTTGAACACTTGGCATTTGACTCCAGGTGGCTGGAGAAGGTGGATACAACTCTAGGACTGCCAGAAAAACATAAATAAAGCATTTTTTGGGGCCTTCAACCAACTTCTTCAGCCACCAGGATTCAAATGCCGATTGTTCAGGCTCAGCCGAACTCGAATGTTTGGCAAGTTCACTAATCACTAATAGTCACTATGGTCAGTTCAATGAAGAACATAGGTACTACTAAATCAAATGTAGTAGTTTACATAAACCAAGGTGACAGCAGTTCCTTTTTTTGTACTTTTTTGGACAAAGCACCCTTCATTTTTCAATGAAATATATTGCAGAACCATAGAAAATTATTTGGCTGGAAGAAAACAATAACAAATAGGCACTGTCACCACAAGAAACTTTTGATATCAGAGATATATAAAAAGTTTTTATTGGTTGGGGTCTGAGTGTTCCGACCGCAACTGATCAAACCGTTCAGAGTATTCTCTCTGTTTCACATGATTGAGACGGCCGCATAATGTAACTGTATGGGGCTGCTAGCTAGCACAGACACAGAGAAGGGAGAGATGTCCATGACACCACAAGTCTCTCACTGCTTGGTCGCGGTCTGGCCACTCTGACATGTCAAAAGGTTTTCTTTTTTTATGGTGACCTGTACGCATTTTAAGCTCTGCTTTCCCAGGAGGTACAAAAAATATAAGATCACTGCTTAGATACACTGATGTCCACCAGGCCTGCACAGATATCTTATATCCAGATCTGTACATTACTTTAGGTTCTTGGGTAGTTATTGGCTATTCAGGTGATAAGAGGTGAGAGGTCCATGATGAGGATCTCAGCCATGTACAGGCAGATGTTCTGCAACAGAACAAAGACCAACGCGTCAGACTCGACACCCCAGGTTTGCACACTTTAGGTCCCCTTCCATAAACCTGGTCATAAAAGTTGGACGTGAAACTTAAAAAAAAAACTTTTGTCCATAAAAGGAATCCTGGATACTTCAAAAACGATTTTGTGGGCTTTATTTGAGGAAGTTTTGGTGCGGCCAAGGCAGAGACATATTTCTTTCTTCTTTTGCCTTACGAGTACAATAACAGTGATAACCAATTTATATAGTTTTTGCTTTGTTTTGATACTTTCACCTTGATACTTTCACTACTTTTTTCTTTTTTAGAAATTCTTTAAACACTTTAAAAATTAGAAACAAAGACATAGGAGTACAACTAATATCTAAAGTACAGTCTTAACATAACAAGTGGCAAATCTTCCATATAAACATAAATGCATAGAGGAAGGGTCTCCCCATCGACCTCCTCTGTACCTCCTCCCAGAGGGATGGGCAGAACCAGAAAATGTGCCGAAAGGTTCCCTCTGAGGCACTGAATCACCAACAGGTAGGGTCAGCTTTTGGCCACAGCGCGACAGAATCTTATATGCAGCTTCTTGAAAGAGCTTACTGAGCCTTTGTGGGCCAGAATGTCTGCTGTGCTGGAGTCGGGGTCAACTGGCGGTCTTCCTCCCATTTAAGCAGAAAGTAGGGAGTTCTTGGTCATGTGGAGACATCAACTCTTCATACTTTATATCAGAGACAGCGATATATCAGAGATCGGGATACAGCCATAGGCCATGTTTTCCAGGCAGTCCTCAGGCTGCACTCACCTTCTCCAGGGAGCGGAATGCACATGCTGATCTTTGGGTTCATGCAAACCCAAAATTTCGGCAAGTTCGCTCATCTTTAGTTGTGTTTATTTCACATTATGTGCCTCTTAGGCAAGGATACATCTGCAAAATATGAAAACTGTCTGCCAAAATCAAGGCAACCATCCTGCGCCCAGCAAGTTCCAAGCACAAGAATTGGTCGTCAGATACAAGCTTGTGAGCTTGCTGGGCATCGGACAGTTCAATAGCACTGATCTTTGCAGAACAGGAAGGACACGAACTCTGGATGTACACTTTAACCCCTTCCTGCATGAGTTGAGTGGGAAAATATGGAGTTGGCAGAGCCTGCTCATATACAGCAAGTGCCAGCTCCTATCTGCTGCCAATACCTGCCATTAATGACCGGCATCAGACATCCATGACGTTTCATCACAGAATCTATATTGTAATATATTGCATTGCTGCTGGTTCAGCGGGTCTAATTGCCATTTGGTGCTATTGCGGCGTGCCGATCAGTTGTCAAAGGTCATCTCTGTTTTGTGCAGTCTGAGAAAGGGGCGATGGAGTAGTGGATACCCCACTGGCCATGCTACATTTTTAGACAGTGGAAAAATGTGTCTAAATCGCACAAGAAACAGGGTACACTAAGGAAGGTATGTATCAGCGCAGTTTTTTTTCCTGCTAGCGCACCTTTCGCATGCTGTTCAAAAGACTCTGGTCCATGCCCAAAAATTGTAAAATTATCAATAGGAGCACGGGAATTGATCAATGTTTGTGCTTTGTTTGGCTAAAAAGAAAAAGGGCTTACAAACTACACGTGGTTCTGACTGGAGTAGTGGAGCGCAATAGTTTTTGAGCAAAATAAAAAAATGCACATGACCCCTCCTTTTCACCCGGCATGGAACATCCAGTGTTCCGCACTTGGTCCCGTGCAGGTAATTTCCGTGCAGCCTTCTTCCTTTCAGGCTCGAATTGGCTGTCTTTGTCTTCGCTTAATGACCTTACGGACCCTTCACCTTTGGGATTCTGGCGGGCATTACAGCTACACCACTTCCTTCATTCCCTCCCCAACCCCTCCTGCTTCGCACGGTCACCTACCCAGTTTGAATCACTCTGTATGAGCTCCGGCCCTCTCCGCCACACTCTCTCCCTTCTATATGCCATGTTGGGTTCGCCTCCGGAACAGCCCCCGCCACCCTTTCTGAACGCTTGGGAAGAGGATCTCAACATTACATTTTCTGCAGGGCAGGTGGAACGTGTCTTCACGTGTACACACTCGGCTTCCATTGCCTCTCGTCTCCAGGAGGCCGGATACAAACTACTCTCTCGTTGGTATCGAGTGCCTACCCGACTCCATCAGATTTTTCCGGAGATCTCACCGCTTTGCTGGAGGAACTGCGGTAGGGAGGGGTCCCTTCTCCACACCTTTTGGAGCTGCCCTAAGCTGGTCCCTTTTTGGAGGGAAGTATGGCGCATTTCCTCTACTTTCACTGACCATCAGCTTCCTTTCTCCCCATCACTCTTCCTCCTGCACCTGTCGGAGATCCCTCTGAAGTCCTACCGCCGCTCTGTACTCCGTCACCTGGTCAACGCCGCCCGTGCCTGTATCCCTGTGCTGTGGCTTCAACCCGATCCCCCGAGTATTTTCATGTGGCTCCGTAAAGTGGAAGATATCAAGCGCATGGAGGACCTCACTGCGCAACTGCATGACAGCAACTCTCATTTTTTCCGGACGTGGTTTCACTCGGAGCAATGTACCGAATTCCGGTCCCTCCTGACTCAGTGAGGAATAGTCCCCTCCACTCCCCATCTTCCCCTCACTTCCCTCCTGTAGCTTCTCGCTTTCCTTTTCTTTGTTCTTTCCTCCCCCCTTTTTCTCTCTGGCTGTTGTTTGAGTGTTAGCTCACTCCCTAGTTGGTTTGCCTACCCACCCACCGGGAGCTGCGGATTGCCTTGGCATTTGTTACAGTTTTTATTTCTGACTTCTGTTGTACAATATGTCTATGTAATAAGGATATGTTTATATGTCAGTGCACTTTGTGAGTGCGGCACGTTGCTGCATGTTTTGTTATATAAATTAAAAAAAAGAATAAAATTGAGAATTTAAAAAAAAAAAAAAAAAAAATTGCACATGATAAATCTGGCTACAAAAGTGGCTAATATAAACCAGACCCCCACCGAGCACAAAATCTGAAAATTGGCGTAGTCTCAAAATTTGCTCCAAAAATGTTGTGCGCAAAAAGACACCAAAATAATGGCCCAAGTTGTGTTTTGTTTTTTTTAGTACAAATTACACCATAATTGTAACACATTTGCAATAGTAATGCTGGGTTTACACGGAACGATTATCGTTTGAATTTTCGCTATAACGATCAGGCAATGAGCAAAAAATCGTTCATTTTGATCTTTCAACATGTTCTCAAATCGTCGTCCAACGTTCGCTAAATATTCGCAAATCGCTTTGTGTAGTCTTTCAAAGATTCACCCTATGTGAAAGATGGGCTTAAACGATCTTAAAAACTATCGCAATAATGATTTTTCTTACGAATCTTCTAACGATTTTTCTCCATCTAAATGCTGATAGTTATAAAAATAAAATCGTTGCTTCAAAATCGTTAATCAATTGATTGGGCGAATTATCGTTCCGTGTAAACCCAGCATAAATCTACCTCATTGAACACATATTACATTATTGAAAAGGTAGTAGGTACTTGGAACAAACTTCCAGCAGATGTGGTAGGTAAATCTACAGGAAGGCTACAGTCACATGTTCACTAATTTTTCAGGACAGTATTTGATCGCAATCCGCAAAACATTGTCCATAATGCATCTGTTATCCGTATTTTTTTCGGAGCAGAAAAAAAGGGGAAGGTGACAGTTAAGTGGGAATGGTTCTAAATGATTACTCATCTGTATTGTTTACGGATTTGTGGACTTTACAGATTTTTGTTCCTTAAAAATGATGGAACCGCAAAAATTATGGACACTCCCATTCACTTTTTTAAGAGAATCTGTGACGCAATTACGGCCCATACTAGGATTTGTTAGTAATTTTTGCAGATTACAGATTTGTAAAACCAGGGACAGTGTGAACAGCCCAAGTGAAATCAACAGGCCCTAAATCTGTCGGTAATTGGCGATCCACAATTATGGATAAACATACGGAATATAAACCTGCCTGGGATAAACGTATATCTATCCTAAGATAATAAGAAAGGAAATAATATAAGGACAAACCAGGACCAGGTGGTCTTTTTCTGCCAACAATCTTCTATGTTTCTATTGTTATATGTCTCATAGGTGAAGTAAAAAATCTGGATGAACATCCTCTAACCGTAGCAACGCCAGAATTTCTGTTGTATGACAAAGCTTGCTGCTGCTAGAACAGACATTTCTACTTTTCCATAAAATCGGACGGTAAAAATAATGCATCAAAAGCCTCGCAACAAAACCAGCTACAGAATACTCCAGTGGATTATGGGTTAACAATTCATGAGTCTGACATGCAGCCCAAAAAAAAAAAAAAAAGACATTTAAGACCGTAAGTAAATCTCGAGCAATGGCTGCTGCCTGTCATCGCAACTTCTTTCCTGTAGCAAAAGGGGAAAACACAAAAAAAAGCAAAAAAAAAAGATTAAACTCATAGATCAAATTGCAATAAGACTCAAGTATTGAGCTGTTTATTGTTTATAGGCAGGAAATGTATTTCTGTGCGATGGTGAATCTGCTTCATTCTGTCGGTGAATCTCCAGGTGAAATGTTTACAAGGGAGGGGAATGAATCATATGGAGGACATTTGGGTTAAGCTCTGGGGCGCTGTATTCCTGCGAAATGAGGCACATGTTGCTAACACTGCTCAGCATAAAGCAGATCTGACCAGACCCTCGATGATATTTCTCTATTATTTATTGATATTTATGTAGCTCCAGTTCTATCACCGGTAACGCCGCCGAGTGAGGAAGCAGTGGCAATAAAAAGGTTATCTTGTAGCTATAAAAAGACAGGGAAACGCTGAAGAGCTCGGCCATGTTAGGAAAGAGGAAGATCCAAAAAGATTCAAAATCTCGGCACAAATCTCCACCTGGCTTTGTGATTCCGGGAGAATTTTTTTGGGCAGAAAACAAGTGTTAATGATTGTAGCGTTATTACAGTGAGGATCTCGGGGAAGGCTCGAAGAGGCCGTGAATGATGGTTCTTAGCCAGGGGAATTGTATCTCCGGAGATATTCGAGACAAGGGTTACGTCAACACCTGTTTAGTGTAACAGAAATACACTTTCTTTTCCTTCTGCAAATAGAAAGCGCCTTGTCTAATGTGAGAAGTAAAACAGATGCTGAATTAGTCCCAGGACAGCAGTGTCTGTACATGAGGAATTACACTGTGGAGGATGGACTTTTGTCTTGAGCGCCAATTGTGACCCTTGGATTTTTTTTGGTCATCTTTTTTTCTGTTCTTGTACACAATAACCCGTAGCACTGGAACATCTGTCATTGTGTTTCTTTTTATGCCGACAGGCCACATTCATATTTTCTAGACATTTTAAGACTTAAAAGGAACCAATCAACCTGTACCAGCCGCGGCTGCAGCAGCTTTATACAGGAGAAAAAGAAGTTTTATTCCCCGGGCATGTGGCAGGGAGAGGCGGGCAGGTAGTCATTTGGGCGGCTCCCCGCCCGTGTGGAGTAACCGCTCTCTGCCTGTCAGCGCGGTCAAAGCAGATGATTGACAGGCAGAGGGGCCAGTAACGGGCTTCTCTGCCTGTCAATCATCTGCTTCGATGAGCTTGAAACGAGTCGCCATCAGTTGTCTAGTGTTCTTTATGCTGCTGTGATGTTAAAAATAAAATTATTTAAAGTGACACTGTCACCCCCTTTGTGCATTCTGACATCTCTACACAGGTGTAAAGGGTAAATTTTGCGTTTTTCATACCTTATTTCATATCATACGTCATGGTGCTTGTTCAAGTAAAAAGTGTCCTTTTATCAACTGCAGATTGTATTAAGTGGGCGTGGCCTCGCCACTAGCGCCACTTAGCCCCGCCCCCTTGACGCCCATTGGTTGGCCGACATAAAGGGGGGGTCTAGACCTTTCAGCCAGCCTGTTCTAATGGCCGGCGAGGGGGCGGAACCAACTGTGGCATTGTGGGAGGGGCTAAGTGGCGCTTATGCCGTGAGGCCCCGCCCACTTAACACAATCTGCAGTTGATAAAAGGACACTTTTTACTTGAACAAGCACCATGAGGTATGATATAAAATAAGGTATAAAAAAACGCTAAATTTACCCTTTACACCTGTGTAGAGATGTCAGAATGCAAAAAGGGGGGGTGACAGTGTTACTTTAAAGCAAATGTACAAAAAAAACTTTGCCCAGGTCGTTTTCGGACATCAGCTTATGGGATCATAATAATCCCATAAGCTGATGTCCCTATGTCTGCCCCCTCCCCTCTCTCCCCTGCCGCTGTCACAATCTTGTGACAGTGGCAGGGAAGAGAGGGGGCAGAGCGCACGACCGCAAGCCCAGCCTCCCTCCCCCCGCGGGCCTCCGTAGCCAGGAAACCGGAAGCCTGAGGCTTACGGTTTCCATGGCTATCATTGGGATCACTTCGCAGAGCCCCTATGGACACCAGACAGAGAAATCTCCCTCTGTAGAGGAAGAATTCTCTGTTTGGAGCGCCAATAGATGCTGCGGTCGTGCTGACCGCAGTATCTATAGGGTTAACTCTCAGCACTGATAGACGGGACTCGCAGCAGATGACACAGGCGCAGCTTCTGCACCACTGTTATCCTCAATCATAAATTAACATTGCTGCAGCGACATTAATTTACACTGCAGCGGCAGGAAGAGGTTAAGGTTACAAACCCACTTGCCGGATCTGCAGCGAGTCTCCTTGCTGCGTTTTTGCAGCGAGACTCGCTGCAGATCCTGGCCCTATACTTTCAATAGCAGAGAAACTCGCAGCAGGGATGTACATCCCTGCTGCGATTTTGTCTGCAGCCCGCCCCATTAACCCGCCGGACATTATACATTACCGGGTCCCCGTTCCTGCTTGCTTCGGGGCTCCCGGTGTCTTCACGGCCCGCCCGGCCAATCAGTGCGCTGCGGCGGGGCAGCGCACTGATTGGCCGGGCGGAACGTGTCGGGAGCCGCCGAAGCAAGCAGGAGCGGGGACCTGGTAATGTATATCCTGCCCGCCCGCCTGCAGCCCCGATCGCCCTGCAGCCCCCGGCCGCACGATCGCCTGCAGCCCCCCAGCCGCACGATTGCCCGCAGCTCCGAAGCACCCGGCCGCATGATCGCCCGCAGCCCCCGGCTGCACGATCGCCCGCTGGGGGCGATCGTGCGGCCGGGGGCGATCGTGAGGTCGGGGGCTGCAGGGCTGGGGGCGATGGTGCGGCTGGGGGCTGCGGGCGATGGTGCGGTCGGGGGCTGCGGGCGATCGTGCGGCCGGGGGAGATATACATTACCTGATCCCGGCTCCTGCTTGCTTCAGCGGCTCCCGGCACGTTCCGCCCGGCCAATCAGTGCGCTGCCCCGCCGCCGCGCACTGATTGGCCGGGCGGGCCGTCAAGACCCCGGGAGCCCCGAAGCAAGCAGGAACGGGGACCCGGTAATGTATAATGTCCGGCGGCCGGGGGGTTAATGGGGCGGGCTACAGACAAATTCGCAGCAGGGATGTACATCCCTGCTGCGAGTTTCTCTGGTATTGAAAGTATAGGGCCAGGATCTGCAGCGAGTCTCGCTGCAAAAACGCAGCAAGGAGACTCGCTGCAGATCCGGCAAGTGGGTTTGTAACCTAAAGAAGTCTGGGGTCTGACATTCTTTTCAAAAGAGACAGGGAGGAGGTGGCTGGGTGGTGCGACCAGGGTCCTTGCTCAGACGAGAAAGTAGCCGGTGGACAGTGGACCCCTGCGCTAAAATCGGGGAGGTAGGTACATGTTAATATGTTCAGCCACCTCCTCCCCAGCTTTTTTGAAAAAAAAATGTCCGAACTTCTCCTTTGAAAAGCCATGATTGCGCTATTGATCCAGCCTAGTGAAGGATCAGCACTAGTGTTGAGTGGAGAGGTCGTACTGTTTAGGTTCAAAAACATTCTGCTGAATTCATGTTTTCTAGGTCTCCCTAAGGTGGCATCCAGCTTCTGCAGCTGCTGGGATTCAAAGCCAGAGCATTTGGGATAAGACAAAGTAGTCAAACCCGAACCGTTCAGCATTCCCTACCTGTGTGCACCCTTTAAAGGGGTTATCCAGCGCTACAAAAACATGGCCACTTTTTCCCCTACTGTTGTCTCCAGTTTGGGTGGGGTTTTGAAACTCAGTTCCATTGAAGTAAATGGAACTTAATTGCAAACTGCACCTGAACTGGAGACAACAGTAGGGGGAAAAGTGGCCATGTTTTTGTAGCGCTGGATAACCCCTTAAGGACCCATGATGTACAGCAGTGGGTCTAGCAGCGCTATGAAGTGAGCTCAGGAGCTGAGCTCACTTCGTAACACGTAGGGACCGGCTGCTATCAGCAGCCAGGTCCTCACTGTCAATGACGGGCCACCACGATTGCGGCATTTAATAGACAGTGACAGCAGTCAGTTCATTGATTCTAATGGAGCAGCATCACAGAGGGGCGGTGGTTTTTTCCCCCTGGGGGCTGGCTTCAACCCCGGTCTGTGTCCCATGCGGTTCAAAAAAGGACTACGGCACCGGCTTCCCCGTGCCGGTGCCGTTCTATTAATATGCTACACTTAAAGGGAATGTACCTGATGGTACATTCGCTTTAAGGTCATTTTGGCGTCTCTCCTTTAAGGGGTTAAAGTTATCCTTTCAGTCTATGTGCTATTGCATAGAATTGAGGAAAACCAGCGTCAGACTATGAGGTGGGTGAGGCCCCTGGGACATACATTAATGCTGGGTTTACATGTAGCCCGATCGTACGATGAACGATTTCGAAGTAACAATTTTTTTTTATAACGATCAGCGTTTAGATGGAATGATATATCGTATGAAAAAATCGTTTTGCGATCGCTTAAGCCTATCTTGCACATAAGTTAAATCGGTGAATGACTGTTTACACAGAACGATCTGCGAATTTTTTGCGAACGACCAACTACGATTTGAGAACATGTTCAAAGATAAAAATCAACGATTTCTCGCTCGTCGCTTGATCGTTTGCTGCGTTTACACGTGCGATTATTGTTCGAATCGTTATCATGCAAATTCGCACGATAATCGTTCAGTGTAAACGCAGCATAAGTGTCCTTACAACGGAGACAGAAAAGGCAGCAAGAGTGAAGCGCACGTTCACCCGTTTCTCCTCACTCAGTCCAACAATCGGCAGGGGTTAAAACACCCAGATCCTGACCAATCAAAACTTTTTTACCGTGACAAGGAAAACTAAAAATAATTGTAAAATTTGATCTGAAAAATATTATTCTATTAATCTTCATCAAAACTTTCTAAAAGAAAAACTCTTTGTTCTCCATAGCAACTCATGGAAGCTGAGCTCTGATTGGTTGCTATAGAAAGTTTTGATACATTGTGCTGTTATTATATGCAAAGGTAATCCAGGGAACAAGGGGTGCAGTTGTCCATGGCAACCACTGACAGGCGCGCTGGCCTCTGGTTGCTAGGGACACTTTGTCGCTAGTTTGGTGAGTGTACGGGCTGAGTGTGTGACACGGCCGCCGCTGGGGGCGAGCACTGCAGACACCTGTACAGACGCCTGTGAGGATCAGAGCAATCACTGCAGCCAGTGCGCCGCTCTCTTCCTGCCGTCAGACACAAGGTCACATGACCGGGGAGTCAGGTCCTCCCAGAGCACAGCGCAGGAGAAGAGCGGGGGAGCCGGGAATAGCTTCCAAATGTCCGGGAGTGAGCGGGACCGGAGCCGCGCCTGAGCCTCCCCGAGCCCGCCGCCATCTCCACACCCCCCGCTGGACAGGAGAGCGGCCGCCTTCCCGTCAGGTGTCGCGACACGGTTCACGACGCGGCGACCGGAGCAGCGTGCAGGTCATCCAGTGACTAGTCGGAGGGGCGGGGCCAGCGGGCGCACACGGGAGGACGGCGCTGTACATGTGAGTAGCGGGGCGGCAGCGGGAGGAGGAGGAGGCGGGCAGCAGCTGACAGCTCGGCAACTTCACCGGCATCACCGAGACTGTCACCCGCCGGGGACACCGGGGAAACTTTTGTTGTTTTTTTTTTCTTTAAATAACGTTTAAAGGGATTCTCCAGTTCCTGTGTAACTAGTGTAAAGTGTGTTTAGTGACATCCACCCATCCTTACTGATCTCCGGGGGTCTCATCATCCATCCTTACTGATCTCCGGGGGTCTCACCATCCATCCTTACTGATCTCCGGGGGTCTCATCATCCTGACTGATCTCCGGGGGTCTCATCATCCTGACTGATCACTGGGGGTCTCACCATCCATCCTGACTGATCACCGGGGGTCTCACCATCCTGACTGATCACTGGGGGTCTCACCATCCTGACTGATCACTGGGGGTCTCACCATCCTGACTGATCACTGGGGGTCTCACCACCCATCCTTACTGACCTCCGGGGGTCTCATCATCCTGACTGATCACCGGGGTCTCATCATCCTGACTGATCACTGGGGGTCTCACCATCCATCCTGACTGATCACTGGGGGTCTCATCATCCTGACTGATCACCGGGGGTCTCACCATCCATCCTTACTGATCACTGGGGGTCTCATCATCCTGACTGATCTCCGGGGGTCTCATCATCCTGACTGATCACTGGGGGTCTCATCATCCTGACTGATCACCGGGGGTCTCATCATCCATCCTTACTGATCTCTGGGGGTCTCACCATCCTGACTGATCTCTGGGGGTCTCAACATCCATCCTTACTGATCACTGGGGGTCTCGCCATCCTGACTGATCTCTGGGGGTCTCACCTCCCATCCTGACTGATCTCCGGGGGTCTCACCATCCATCCTGACTGATCACTGAGGGTCTCACCATCCATCCTTACTGATCTCTGGGGGTCTCACCATCCATCCTGACTGATCACCGGGGGTCTCATCATCCTGACTGATCACTGGGTGTCTCATCATCCATCCTTACTGATCTCTGGGGGTCTCACCATCCATCCTGACTGATCACCAGGGGTCTCATCATCTATCCTTACTGATCACTGGGGGTCTCACCATCCTGACTGATCACTGGGGGTCTCACCATCCATCCTTACTGATCACTGGGGGTCTCGCCATCCTGACTGATCTGTGGGGGTCTCACCATCCATCCTTACTGATCACTGGGGGTCTCACCATCCATCCTGACTGATCACTGAGGGTCTCACCATCCATCCTTACTGATCTCTGGGGGTCTCACCATCCTGACTGATCTCTGGGGGTCTCACCATCCATCCTTACTGATCTCTGGGGGTCTCATCATCCATCCTTACTGATCTCTGGGGGTCTCACCATCCTGACTGATCTCTGGGGGTCTCACCATCCTGACTGATCTCTGGGGGTCTCACCATCCATCCTGACTGATCTCTGGGGGTCTTACCATCCTTCCTTACTGATCACTGGGGGTCTCACCATCCATCCTTACTGATCTCTGGGGTCTCACCATCCATCCTTACTGATCACTGGGGTCTCATCATCTATCCTTACTGATCACTGGGGGTCTCACCATCCTGACTGATTACTGGGTGTCTCATCATCCATCCTTACTGATCTCTGGGGGTCTCACCTTCCTGACTGATCTCTGGGGGTCTCACTATCCATCCTGACTGATCTCTGGGGGTCTCACCATCCATCCTGACTGATCTCTGGGGGTCTCACCATCCATCCTGACTGATCTCTGGGGGTCTCACCATCCATCCTGACTGATCTCTGGGGGTCTCACCATCCTGACTGATCTTTGGGGGTCTCAACATCCATCCTGACTGATCTCTGGGGGTCTCATCTTCCATCCTGACTGATCTCTGGGGGTCTCACCATCCATCCTGACTGATCTCTGGGGGTCTCACCATCCATCCTTACTGATCACTGGGGGTTTCAGTGTGGTTTTTGCCTCTGTCATTAGGGGTTGTTAAAAAAATTTTAATATATGGTTGAGGATGTGTTAAAAAAAAAAAAAAAAAAGTGATACTCGCCTACCCTGATCCTTCACAGCTCCTGTTTAGGCTTTTCATTGATTGGCTGAATGGGCAGTTCCTGTTGTGATCACTGGTCTCATGTACCAGGAAGTGGTGGTGCTTAGCCATCATGAATTATATATTGTATATATGAATACAGTATGAATATAGTATGAATTATTCATTTTTTGATTTTTTTTTTAAAGTGTCACTGCCTTTACAAAAAACCTGCTAGAACTTGCAGATAAAGGACCATGCTGTTGTGCAGTCCTCTCCCCGATCTATCAGTGATAAAAGGCCCCATAGACTTTCATTATAAGGTTATCTTTTTACACAGAGCTGGGAGAGGACTAGGCTGAGCGCAGACGTCTGGCTCATTCTCACAATCTGTCAGAACCCTCAGACCCAGACACATCTCTGACAGTTCAAATTTTTTTTGTAACACAGTTACACAATTAATGCCATAATTGGACAAATTTTAAATTCCTGCAAAAAAAAAAATTAAATGAACATGAAAATTTGTGACAGACATCTTACAGAAGCAGCTTTGGTTACATTGTGGCTCCACTGACCAGTTATGCATACCTTACACAGTATAACAACATTAGATGCCGTGGGGCCTCATGTGGTCACATTCCCCATATGCTCATATACTATATAACAGAGCTGTGGTAGGGCTATGGTTAACGTTTGTCCACACTACGGAATTCTCGCAGATAATTTTTTGCAGATAAAGGAGGTGTCCCACAATTTAGAATTTTGTCCCATCATCAGGATAAGATATAAGTGATTGAGGTGGGGGGGAAATCTTGGTGTCACGAAGAAAACTAGGTCTATACTGATGTATTCTGTTAAATGAAACATAGGGCTGTGGTGTCGGTAAGCCGCAACTCCGACTCCTGAATATTATCAGGTCCGACTCCGACCCCTGCTCCTTCATAAATGGCCGGTCAGATACCAGGGGAGTCATTAATCACACTGACTCAGCAGCTTCTCCCTAATGTCCTACATGATCCTGGGGCGACTTCTGAGGGAATAAGGAAAGATATAAAGCAGCTTCTCCTGTGTGTGCAGTGGATGCAGCCAGTCTCCATGTCCTGAACTACTCACAACTAGACTAGATGGAGCAGGTGGTCTTTTCCTGCTGACAGTCTTCTATGTTTCTAACTAAATATTCACCATACACACAGAAATACTGCTAACAATGCCAGATACCTGTAATATAAATGTCAGCCATAGTGATATAGAAAAGTCACACATAGTGATTTAGAGGGGTCACTGTGAGTGTGGGGGCACGCCATAGCGCACACTCACATACATACACACACACACACACAGCCTGCAGCCATAGCACACACACACAGCTGCAGCCATAGAACACTGAAAAAAAACACCACATTGAGGACAGAGGTTACTGCTACACTACTTATGTCTTCTCCATATTACACAGGATATCTTCATATTACACTGCTGCTCATATACAGTCATCCAGCATCCAGGACGAGAACAGCACAGATCTCCCCCCACACAATGGACTCTTCCAGCTCAGAAACAAACTGCCAAATAGTGACTGACAACTTTTCCTTGACCCCCTTATCTAATAGGGCCAGTGTCCTATTACTGATATATTCCCCGACCACCCTTATCTAATAGGGCCAGTGCTTTATTACTGATATATTCCCCGACCACCCTTATCTAATAGGGCCAGTGCTTTATTACTGATATATTCCCCGACCACCCTTATCTAATAGGGCCAGTGCTTTATTACTGATATATTCCCCGACCACCCTTATCTAATAGGGCCAGTGCTTTATTAGAATGTTGCTCATAAAAATATTGATGAGCAAAACTTATAAAAAATCATTTAAAAACTCAATTCTAAATTGTTCTAAGATTTTTTTTAAAGCTGGAGTCGGTACATTTTTTCCGACTCCGACTCCAGCCAAAACTAGTTCCGACTCCAAGACTCCGACTCCACAGCCTTGATGAAACATATTCCAAATTTACAATCATTTCTTAAAACGTATGATTTAAAAGTTACACTAAACACAACATTTTGTCCTCCTCTAGGCCATGTTCAGATATGGCAAAACAGCAGCTGTTCTGTGACACGGCTGTGTCACACACCAGCCGCTGTCTGAGATGCTTAACCCGGGCACATTCAGGTGTGCCTGCACTGCAATCACCCATGGGAGACAATGTAAAGTATGGCCGGGAGCCAAACTTTACATTGTCTGCACAGTCTATTTTATGTGTCCACTGTTCAGTGATTAGCGGCATTACAAAATAGACAAGTGAGTTTTCTGTGTGGAATCCTGGCCAGAGTGTATACAGTGCGTATACTATGCGGCCGGGATTCCGTAGGGGTAAATGCGATCGGCTGCTGTGATAACACAACAGCCGTTGTTTCAAACTTGCAACAACGGCCGTTGTTTAATAAAAAAAAACATAACGTGAACCTGGCCTTAGGCTGTTTTTTTGCCATCCATGTTTTTAATTTGTTTTATGCAAAAAAATTATAAAAAATAGATGCGTTTGTATACATCTGTTTTGAATCCTATTTTCATTGACTTCTATTATTAAAAAAAAAAAAAAAGGGTTGATCACATTTTTGTGTACGCTAAAAAAAGGGTGCATTTTGAGCCGCTTTTTTGTAAGGGAAGTTAATGGAAAAACGATTCAAAACAGATGCATACAAAAGCAGCCATTTTTTCATATGTTTTTTATTAGTTTTTTTGCATATAATGGATGGAACAAAAAAAAAAAAAAAAACGAACCGCAAGAATGCAGTTTGAACCCAGCCTTACCTTCTTTGCTTCATGACACCACCCCTTTAAGTTCCCTGCTGGAATGGAGTGTCCGTCACCCATGTCCATTAATTGTCTATGGGAGCAACTGGACATAGCAGAGTACAGCGCTCGGCCATCTTTGGCAGCTCTCATAGAGAATAAATAGAGTGGGGGTGTACATGCGTGCCTGCTGCACTGTTCCGATGAGAGACTTGGGTCCTCCTTTTTGAGGTTGCAGAGGGGTCCCAGCATACACAATGATACACTTATCCCCTATCCTGAGGATAAGGGTCCTATTAGACGGAGCGATTTTTAATGACTAACGATAAACGATTGCAAACAGGATTGTTTATCGTTAACTTAAAAATCGATCACCATATTACACAGAACGATGGTCGTTAGTTACGATCGTTATTGCGATCGTTACTATGATCGTTGATTCCTTCTGATCCCAGCAAAACAATGGACAATGTGCAATTACACTGAACGATTAGTGAAAAAATGCGGAACTTGAACGAACGTGGAATTACAGCGAATGATTAACGATTATTTTAGGTTCAGATCTAAATCAACGTTCAACGACATACAAACTATTTTTCAATCGTTGCCTCCAATTACACAGAACAATTATCGTTTAAATTCGAACAATATTAACGATTTTTCGCACGATAATCGTCCCGTGTAATAGGGCACTAAGGGAAAACTTCTTCGAGTGGTAACCCCTTTAAAGGGAAACTGTCAGCTCTGTAGGTTAACAGTTAACAGAGGTGGTACTGAGCTGTAGCATCATGTCCTTTTCCCTTCTTTCACTAATTGATATATAGGGCTATATGAGGATGAGTCCTGTATGTCTGTTATACTGGACAATGATGGGAGGGAGTAGGCATGTTGCTGCGTCTTAGCCCCCCGTCTCTAACTGTTTACCTACAGAGCTGACAGTTTCCCTCAAAGGCAGACGTGTCCTGTTGATGTCATTATACACTATGCACAGGACACTGTAGCCAGTCATTGGTGTCAGCAGTCATGTGCAGTAGTGTCCTTCTGGCCCCTGTCAGCTGCTACGCATTGGTACACTTTACCGCTTCTTTTATTGTATAGAATAACACAGTAAGTAATGCTGTTCTATACAGAGGTGTCCTGTAAAAAAAAAAAAAAAAAAAAAAAAAAAGGTCATGCAACATTTTTTAACATGAGTAATTATGGTTGAGCTTTCCACCAGTGATACATGTTGTGTGAACAGGGCCTAATTGTGTTATGTTGTTACTGTAGAATCTGGTGATGTAACCACATTAAGCACAGGCACCATTGTGTCATGCTGTCACATACTGTAACTGAAGGATCTCAGATTTTTGCACGGCCGCAGGTCTGCACGAAGATTATCCCCTTGACATCGGTGAGGCTAGTCCTTAATTTTTTCATTTTCCGTTCTAAAGCTTGTGAACACTGACGCTGAAACTCTATTAAAGGAGAAGTCTGTCAATTTACAAAATCCAGCAGCCGGCAGGGGGGAATTTTTATTACAAGTACGAACCTCTTCCCGTGCCTGCAGTGAGCGGTGGGATCGGCCTCGGGACCACTGCCAGTCTACCGGTGCTCTAACGCTGACATGGCATGACTTGGCTGATGGACTGGCCGCTCAGCCAGTCAGTGACTGGGGTGGGACGCTGTTCCAGTCACTTATTGGTTGAGTAGCCAATCCATCAGCTGGGACAAGCCCTTTCCCCCAAGTCACGATGTCATCACAACGTGGCCGGTCCCGCTGCTCACCATGGGCACGGGGACAGGTAAGTTCGTATTTGTTATCAAATTCCTTTTGCATTGTAGGTGGGCTGCTATGTGATGCGGTAATTCGTGTGAGTGTAACCTGTTCAAGGCATCCATTGTGAGCCATTGTAAGATGTTATAATAACAGTCTACCAAAAGAGTAAAACACATTTAGTTGAAATAACTATATTAGAAACATTTTCCTTTTTTTCCCCCCCAGTCTCGGGTTCCCGTCGTGACATGGCAGTATTACCGTGAGTCACATTAAACCTTGTGCTCGTGGATTTTCAGTGGATGAATAGGTATGTACAGGTCATGTATCCATACAGTTGTTTTGTTTACAGCTCCTGTGCAGTTGTAAGATAGAAAAAACTATCCCACACTCTTTACTGATTCGGCTCAATGTACTGTACTTGTCATTGCAACAAATTTATGGCATGTCAAGTTTGTATTGGCGGGGATCTGGGTTCTGAGAAATGAGGGGGGAAGAAGCACTCAGCTGCACACATGGCCTTCAACCCTTCTCTATGCACTCTGGAAAGTCAAAGGTAGCAGTATACGGATTTAGGCTATGTTCACGTTACGTTTGAGACCGGCCGTTCCGATGTTCTGATGTCCGTGTGCGCCCGCTTCAGAACTCCCCACTGCACACTATGGAGCGAGCAGCCGGAGTCGCTCACTTCATAGTGTGAACTGACATGGTTTTCTGCGGCCGCTATTCAATGAATAGCGGCCGCAGAAAACTGACATGTCAGTTGTTTGCGGCGCCGCTAGGGATCCCGGCCGGAGCGTATACTATGTATATACGCTCCGGCTGGGATCCCATAGACGGCAAGGTAACGTATATTTTCGCAATAATCACGACCGTTGTACAATGGCTGTGGTTTTACTAAAATATATGCTGTGTGAACATAGGCTTACACTGCAAGTCTATGACCCTTTAGTAAGTCTGTATACTGCTTGCTTTAGCTTCCAAAAATGCACAGAGGAAATGGAGGGGCACGGCACATGCAGCCGGACTATTCTGTTAGTTCATTTTAGTGTTTGATATATACATTCATTGCATTTGTTAAGAAATTCTCTCTACATATTTGCCGAATGTATCAACATTACCTGTCCGCGCACTCCCGGTGTCGTCCTAGCTTCTTTCTGCTCATCGTAGCCGGCGCTGACACATCTAAAGCACTCTCTGCAGTAACAAGTCGCTCAGCCAATCACTGGCCGCGGCACTGTCTTGTCTTGGCCAGTGATTAGCTGTCACCTCAAAGGCGGCTTTAGACATACCAGCAGCGGTTGCGGTGAGACGCAGTGGGACACAGACAGGTAAGTATAACTTTATTATTTTACACTTCTAAAGCCCTTGCTGCATGATCATCGAGGCGTGTAATAGGCTTTGTAAGCGATCCCCGATCTAGCAGATCAGCACTTGCTTACATTAAATGTCTGGCCGCCTAATACAGCCCTTAATCCTAATCATTTTGCATGTAGGAAATCTTTTTGGCCTGTACAGAGGGCATTCACCCTGCATGCCACGTAACCTGAACCTTACACAATAATTATATTTTAGTTTCCGTTCACAGCAGCTTCATGGCTTCTGTTCAGAACAGAGTCAGATCTACTTCTAATGGATCCCAACAAGTCCTGATGAATGCCATTGATTTATAGCGTTGTCTGTTCGGTATCTTTGATGCTTATGTGAAAATAACAGGCGCTTCACTTGCTTGTACTTTAGTCAGTTTGTCATTGCTACGATAGAAATAATCTCTACAGGCCCTGACAACCTTGTAATGGGCTTGTGCTTACATGCAGAAGCCAACCTGGAAAGGTAGATCTTCAGTTAGAAATTAGAGAGCAATAATCTGACCCGATAATGGTCAAGCATTGTATCTCTCTATCAACCTGTCATTCTCCAGTTTTTGCAAAACTCTTATGGCCCTATTACACAGGACAATTATCGTGTGAAAAATCGCTATACCCTTCGAATATAAACGATAATCATTCTGTGTAATTGCAGGCAACGATTGAAAAATTGTCTCGTTTAGATCGCTTATCGTTAGTCGTTAAAAAATGCTCCGTGTAATAGGACCCTAATTCCCAGAATGCTCTGGTGGCCGCAGGTAGTTTTACTACAGCTGGAAAGCCAAAGGTTGGGGAGCAATGTTGTGTAGTTAGGTCATAAGCCTTGCAAAAGGGCAAAAACTGGCATAATCATCCATTGGTTACTTGTGTAACAAGCAGATAGATAATAAACATACAGCCGCACATTCTCTTGTTTGTGTCTTCTATCTAACAAGGTAATTGACTTATTGCTTTGATTAATTTCCTGCAGGTTTGGAGCTGTAAATGACTTTCCTGGCCATTACGTAGGGTCCCTCGCCAGCCACTAATGAAATGTGCAAGCTGCTGTCTATACACCGCACATAATGGCTGAAAGTTATTAAAACTAATGCAAATATAAGAGCTGTAATGAGCCTAGCAACCATTCTGCTTCTAGTTATCAGGTGTCTTATGCAGGTTAGACAATGCAGACAAGCTAGTGCATGTCTGATGATTAATTTCTTTTTCTTCTTGTTCTCCAGTATCAGATATGGATGGTCTGTCCTCAGGATGTGTCATCAATAACCGATTGGCGGGCTGCTGATGCCTGGGGCCCCCGCGTATCATTTTTGAGGAAACATTGCAGATATAGACAATGTGCATCGCTTGGAGGACTTGGCTCTGTATACTATGTTGTAATAGTGCTGGGTTACTGCAGCTCTAACACTGGATCACCACTACACAGTGTACAAAGCGGAGACTTCCGGCTGATGTATATTGTGTATATCTGGGAATGCCTCAAACTGATTGGCTGGGGGATAGACCATCAATATGTGATTGAGAACCCCTTTGGTTGGAGTGGCACTAGGGTGCACCATAACAATGACTTACAGTGTTTACTAGTACTGTATTATGAAGTGTATAACCTAAAACAGTGGTTGTATTTGTATCCATTAAGCAAGCTATATACGCCACTGTTTAGAGTGAATATACACAATTTTAAGGCATTGTGCTGTGATGTACTTTTATAATATGAAACTATCTTTCTCAATAAATAAAATTAGTATTCTCCAGCTCTGATCCCCCTGTTTTCACAGTCCCTGCTTCTTACCACTTTATGGTCTCCGTTTCCACACAAACAAGTGGCTGCTCCACTAATGTATTGCTGAGGTGGGTCACTGCTGTGGTCATCAATGGACTGAGTAGCAAGTTTGTGTCGAAATGAAGACCAGGAAGCAGGGATTGGGTGTTGTTGGAACGACAGTGCAAGGTGAGTACAACTCATTGCCGGACAACTGCTTCAACATCATGTCATTTTCTTCTATGACGCTTAAATTATCGGAGAACAGTTCTCTAAAACATACCCTTATATTTCCCACATACACGTATGGGGGAATTTAGCAATGCTTTTACCAGAAAACTAATTTAAAAAAAGCTGCACATTTTCGTGCAATGTTCTCAAAACAGGGAAGGTCCCAAATCTTCTGTTGATTATCTGATTGAAGAGAGCTTGTGCAAGCACTGCAGTCTTTCTTTTCGCTTTCTTCCAGACACTGCGCTTTACATTGAGTAGCGCTTATATTTGGTATTGCAGTTACTGTTAAAGTGAATTGGACAAGCTATAATACCAGATACACATGCTACTTGACTATGGAGATGTGTCTGGCATAAAGCTACATCAACACTGTGGTCTGTTCAAGTCAGACACTCACCAATCAGATTTTAATGGGATAAACCATCACAAAAAAAATAAAAATTCCTGGCGCACCCCTTTAAGAAGTTGCTTATGTCCTCATATTTCATTTAAAGATTACAGCCAAGCGTTTAGAAAATGTAAAGAGAACATCGGAAACACTAGAAAGCATCTTTGATATGAGTGTAATACCAGCTGGGTAATACATGGTTAATTACACAAGATTAATTTTCTTCTCTTCCCACAAATGTAAGAATTATGGGATTATGGATTTTCAGACTTCTGGGCATGGCCTACTACATATTCACTTGTAAAGCTGTGATTTCAGGTTTGCTAAAAATACTTGTAGAGCAGGAAGCTGCCCTCCCTAATCTTGTCACAAAACATTCCCATACTTTTATGAGGCTTCATTTTGAAAAACAAAAAGGGTGCGTCCTGCCGCCGATCTGCAACGCTGCAAACAACATACATGGCCGGAGAACACAAATCTCCCTGCGCGGGGCATGTCTGGGGAATAACGTTCACATATACCAGGTTTTGTTTGATCGTCTTGTGGTTTGGCCTCTGCAGTGATTTACTGCACACAGCGGGTCCATAGACTGTACATGATGGATGGACATATGTAAACAATCACACCCTGTTGCTACATATGACACATTTCCACTCATTTCAGGATTCGGCCAACTGAGTGCCGGTTGTTATAGTTATAAAGCATCCTTATAACCATAGTGATCTCATAGGTTTTTGTTATGTTCAATTACCTATTTCTTGGAGGGGCACTCCAGCGATTTTTATTTATTTGTTAAATTTCATTAGGTACATCGCTTTTTTTTTCTTCATAAGCCAAACATGGATCCTGGTGGCGCTATCCTTTTTGTGCACTGCCGCCCAGTTCTGCGCTCAGCGCCGTTCCTTTGCTGTGCATTGGTTTGGAGAACTGGGGGCAGACCTGCCGTCCACCTGTGTGACGATATCCCCTCCACTCTGTGACGTGGCTCCTGTAGGATCAATGGAGCCGCGTCACAGAGAGGAGGAAATATTGTCACACAGGGTGCGGCAGGCCTGTTCTCCGAGGCGGGCCAGTGCACGGCAGAAGAACGGTGCAGAGCACAGGAACTGAGCGCTGTTCCAAAAAAGGACAGCACCATTGGAATCCCGCAATGAGGCCGATCAGCTTATGTACAAAAACATAAATAAAGCAATGTACCTGATGGTACATTCGCTTCAGTGCATGCCTTATGTATGCTGTCCACTTTTATTTTAATTTTACGGCTCCAGCTACCCGTTTAGTCCCCCATTGTGCTGCTCATGCTTCTGCATTTCACTCTGCATTTTTCTATCAGTTAGTTTACCCATCCGTAGCAGTGCACAGCTGCTGGCCAATCAACATTCATCTTCACTGGGCCAACTGACATCACTTCCTGCATTTGGTCTTTTTTTTTTTGCTGTTACTAAAGACCAAATGGCCTTAGTGATTGAGCCTTGATTGCAATTTTCCAGTAAGTGAGACACCTAGTGGCCGAATGTATAGCATTGTGTTTCATATAGAAAACAAGCAAAAATAACTGAAGTAAATTGCAGAGATGTAGTATATCACCTCCCCTGCTGATTTAACATTATTTCTTGGTAACAACGATTCCCATTAAAAGGCCATGTCCAGTTTTAGATAACACTTTACAGTATCTATCTAGGCTGAATCTATATAAAATGTTGAGTAACTTTGTACACACACTGTATTATTTCTGATCGACGCCTCATGCAAACATGAGTGTGCATAAAAAATAGCAGCAGTCTCTATCAGATGTCATACAGTGCGTTCCCATAGAAGTCCTGCACTTAGCGTGTCTATATACAGCAGCCTCCACATTATACTCTTTCTCTTTATGCGTCATATTGCTGGTGGAAATTTACGTAGCTGTGTACCTGAGGCCTTCAGTTTTATATTCTAGTCGAGGGCTGTATTCATGGTCATGTAGGGTGTCTCAAGGCCGACTATATAAGAGCACATTTCTATAAGAGACAAAGCTTATTTCACAGAAGTTGGAATATTCATTAATACATATGAGTTCAATAATTGTTAGAGCTGCAGGATACTCCGTGTTCTGCCATGGATATTTTATGGGGTTTGCAGTGTATTTTATCTGCTGTAATCCAAACGTTGAAGTCCGAAGAAGAATTTGAATGTAAACCATACAGTGGATTTTAGGCCATCTGCACAGTGGAAACATTGACCATACCAGCACTGCACTAACTTTTCCATATCGCAGCCACCAGCAAAACATAATTTCCATCCTGATGTGATTTTTTTTTCCCTGCAATGGTTTTTGCATATAGGTATGAAAAGTCATCGGCAGGATACACAGGGATAAAACAGATACTGTAGCTACAGAGAATTGCCACTGCTTATCATAGCATGGCTATAGATTTAGAACATGCAGATACAAAACAACATGAAAAGGAGCATAGATAGAAGAATCACATGGACACTGGTCCAGCTCCTGGCAGCTGGTTCAGGGATAATATAGTATTGAATGATACCCTTTTAGATTCATTGTTACATAGACTGCCAGAGCAAAAGCTACTCCTAAAGGAGAGGTCTGGCAAAATGTTTTATTAAAGTGTTGTATTGCCCCCCAAAAGTTATACAAATCACCAATATACACTTATTAGGGGAAATGCACTTAACCCCTAGACGACCCTGGACGTAGGGTTAAGTCATGGAAGTCTGTCCCCAGACGACCCATGACGTAACCTTACGTCCTGGGTGTTTTTCCCGCTATGAAGCGCGCTCCATAGCAGCCGAGACCTCACCGAGACCTCACCGGTAATGACACGCTGCAGCGATTGCGCTGCCGCGTGTCATTAACCCCTTAAACGCTGCGATCGCGGCGCGACCGCGGTGTTTAAGTGTAAGTGACGGGGAGTCCCCTGTCACTTACCGATCGGGACCCCCGCAGTGTGACTGCGGGGGTCCCGATCGTTGAAACGGACTGCCGGAGGTCTCTTACCTGCCTCCGTGCGGTCCGATCGGCGATCTGCTACACTGAGCCTGCTCAATGAGCAGATCGCCGATAACACTGATCAATGCTATGCCTATGGCATAGCATTCATCAGTGTAGAAATCAAAGTAATGTATGTAAAAGTCCCCCAAAGGGACTTCAAAAGTGTAAAAAAAAAAAGTTCAAAACACTATTACACTACCCCAAAACCCCTCCCCCAATAAAAGTCTAAATCACCCCCCTTTCCCATTATATAAATAAAACATATAAAAATGAATAAATAGATAAACATATAATATACCGTAGCGTGCGTAATTGTCCGATCTATCAAAATATAACAAGCGTCATTGCGAACGGCGTACACGAAAAGAGGGGAAAAAGTGCGCAGATTAGCGATTTTATGTTACATTATATATTAAAAAAAATCAATAAAAAGTGATCAAAACGTCCGATCTTCACAAATATGGTATTAATAAAAACTAGAGATCATGGCGGAAAAAATGACACCCCATACAGCCCCGTAGGTGAAAAAATAAAACCGTTATAAGCGTCACAATAGGCCCATTTTATTAATATTTAATTGCCAAAAAAAAGGATTTCATAAAAAAATACATATATAACATTAGAGAATCTGTGTAACCTGCATATGGTTGTGTTCGGACTGACCTATAGAATAATAGTGTCATGTCGCTGTTACCATATAGTGCATTACGTAGACACAGGAACCCCCCAAACGTTACCATATTGCTTTCTTTCTTACGATTTCACCTATTTATATCTTCATAAATAATATATTTGGGGTTCCATTATACATGTTATGGTAAAATGAAAGACGCCATTACAAAGTACAACTATTCCTGTAACAAACAAGCACTTACATGGCTTGTAGATAGAAAACTGAGAGTGCTAGAGCTCTTAGAAGGGGAGGAGGGAAAAACGAAAGCACTAAGATCAAAATTTGCGCGGTCCACTGGGTCATTTTGGGCCTGGTCCTCAAAGGGTTAAAGTGCTTTTTTCCCTGCACTTACTACTGCATGAAGGCTTCACTTCCTGGATAAAATGATGATGTCACGACCCGACTCCCAGAGCTGTGCGGGCTGTGGCTGCTGGAGAGGATGATGGCAGAGGGATGCTCAGTGTCCCTCCAGTGCCCTATGTCCCTCAGTGTCCCCCTGCTATCATCCTCTCCAGCAGCCACAGCCCGCACAGCTCTGGGAGTTGTCGTGGGTCATAAAGGAAATATATACCTTCCTCCTAAGTGTCCCCTATAGCGCCGGGGATGCTGAGGAGGAAGGTATGTGTCTTACCTTCCTCCTCAGCATAGTTTCTGCACTATTAATCGGGGTAAACTCCGTTCCAGACCACCTTTAGGAGCACTGCCATGTCATCCGGCCCACCCCTTATAATGATAATCAATGGAGGGGGCAGGCTAGATGACGTGGCAGTGCTCCTATCAGTGCTCTGGAGCTAAATTTACCCCAACTAACAGCATGGGACGGGCGCAGAGGAAGAAGGTAAGACACATACCTGCCTCCTTAGCCCCTTATAGTGCCGGGGGCACTATCAGCAGGTTAGACTCGCCACACCTGCTTATAGTTTCCCTTTTAGGCCCTATTTCTCAAAATGATTATCAGCCTTAATTGGCCGATTTCTTGTGTTCAGGCCGTTTCATGTAGTAGGACATGTTATAAGGCCACAATCAGCCGACATGCACGATGTTGGCTGATCATGATCTTTCAAAATATTGAAAGATTAGGATTTGTGGATGGACGTTCTTGTGTAATAGGAGCGGCAGTACGCTTCTGACTTATGTGGGGAGCCTTAGATTGTTCGGGCAGCCTTTCCCACTGCTCCCTGCAGACCCTCTTGCTCACTGTCTGTGTGTACAATAGCACAGGCAGCAAGCAGGGAAAGAGGGGGACGTGAGCGCTAAGCTGACAGGTCAGCACCCTTTTCCCCCCTTATTATCCTGCTGTGTAATATGGCCTGTAGCTTTCAGGCTGTGTCTCCATATTAAGTTTTGTTGAGCTTCTTTGCTTACATAAATTCTATGTAAGCCTCCCATGGACTGTCATTATGACAGGGAGGCTCCGCCGCAGAATTCCGCCACTTTTACTCTGTGTGCACGTAGCCTTACTAATTATGCAGGATCTGCAATCTTGTCTAAACTGTCTGGGCTTTGTCATGTGATCACCAGTAATTACCAGGCATCATCAGGTTGTTTATGAAAAACATCTGAGATGAAGCCTGGCAATGCTGACCACATGGCAAAGCCCACAGAGTCATATCAGGCTCTAATAATGCAAACAAAGAAACAAACACAACTAAACTGCAAATGTGTGAAAAAAGTCTCAGAGAGCAGAGCAGCCGCCTCTATGACTTCCATATATTGTAATAGAGCACATAGAAGGGTTTATGTGCAGAAATGGATTATATCCATAGTTATAAATTCACACATCTTTTCCACAGCCCTTTTTTCATGTTTTATTAGGTTTTTATTAAGTAAAATAATAAACATTTCTACAATCTTGGTATACCAAAACAATGATTTGTGTAAGCAATACAGTAACCAGCTAAGTACAGATCCACAGAAACAACTTGTGTCATGCAGTAGTAGATGTGAGTGGGCTGGAAATACATCACACACAATGAGTAAATGTTAATGGGGGCAGGCTTTATAACTGGTTATCAAGGATAAGGCTTGTAAGCAAATGATAAAAGAATTGATGAGAAGGACTGGAATTGTCCTGAAAGAAAACAGTCCATGCGTTCCAAACCTGAAGGGTTATCCAAGGAAATGAAGGCTAGGGCCGCAGACCAGTTGAATGGATAATTGGGGATCTGTGGTAGCTAAAAATTAGCATATCTCGAGCATGCTTCAGTTTGTCCGAACCCGGAACCCTTGCTATTTGATTACCAGTGGCTGAAGAAGTTAGTTGCAGCCCTAAGGCTGCCTGGAAAATGTGAATACAGCCATAGTTGTTTTCCAGAATTCCCTAGGGCTGCATCCAGCTTCTTCAGCCACCGGTAATTAAATTCAGAGACATCCATGTTTGGATGGATTTAAGCATACTCCTGTTGCGCTCATCGCTACAAGTAACAAGTCATATAAGCATATCTTTTCCCTAGACTTTATGATGAATTTTCATAATTTTGTGTTTTTAGTTATGCAGCATTTATTTTTATAGACAATATGCATACAGAGTTGTATATAAAATAAAAAACTTATGACCCCATGATGGCAATCAAAATGGTCAGTTCTCCTGGTTTGTGCTATAGAGGCTACACACAGTGTTTTAATCTTATTTTTGAGCCATTGAAAATCCCTAAAATTTATATTTTACAGCTCATCAAAGGACCAAAACCGTCAATTTAAAAAAAAATTGTGAGTTCCATTGAATTTAATAGAAAAATGTCTGGTAATTCCTAGTCAGTAAAATATTATAGCTGCACGTGCAGAGTCCTTTTCGGCATTTAATTCGATTTAGTGTATGTTTTTCTTGGCCTGTTTTTTTTTTTTGTCCCAAAAATGGCTGGTTTGCAAACTGCTTATAGCATCTGCCGTAGCAAATTAAAAAAATCTGATGAATATTGTGAAATTGTTGTTGCTTAAAATACAGAAAAACAAGATGAATAGGTAAAGCCCATACAATCAATTTAGGCAAAATTTACAAAAAAATGTACACCCTTCTCTGCAAAGTAGCAGGTTAGTGAAAAAAAAATGTTTTCTTCTCCTCCTCCTTAAGACTACCATTAAATCCCTCAAGGTATCGTCTTCAGTATATAATAACTTCAGTATCGTCACTTACTTTATGAAGCCTCTGTTACTAGGCAGCAACCATAATATATGCAGACACTACTTGACAAACAAAGAGCATAGGAAGATAAAAGTATGAAGGACTCACCTTTCACATACATATATATATATATATATATATATATATATATATATATATAAATATATATATAGTACTAGCATCAGGGTGATCTACGTTTACAAAGCTGGTACATGGAAAAAACTGCTTTAATCTCTAAAGTTCTCTGTACAGACTTGAACAAAACACATCAGTAAGACTCATAACACCAACAATAGGGGACGGAACATAAAAAAAACTCAAGTTTTGTTCTACTATATGAAGGAAGACAATAAGGGTTTGTTCTTTGATGCCACACACCCAATTGTCTAATAGTTATAATAACCTCTTAGCATAAATCTTGTAGATCTTCTTTCTAAGGATATAATATAAGGGATATAAAAGTCTAGGGTGTATGTTAGTCATAGATCCACGTCACTTACATAATAATTATGTCTAGGATCCATTGTATCCCGTGTTACCTCCTTTACATGAATGACATATACTGTATACAGTAGTTGTTAAACTACAGATAAGTGTTTGTGAGTGGGCGCAACCTAATTGGCGGAAGCCTTTAATCTTATATGTTGCTTTCTATATTCTGCATACTAAAGGGCTAGAAATGAACGAAATTCAACAATTTAGTTTCGTGACAAGTTATGTTTTAACTCACACTAGAGGTTGTCTCAACAGTAATTCCCTTCCATCAGTTTTAAAAATCCTTGCCTTTGCCTTTTATTGGGATTTTCTTCATGGCCATTCCTATCATTTATCTATTTAAAAAAAATCCACAGTCTCAGAAGAATTCCTAGTCTGAAAATTCTGGTCTGTAAGGGTATATTCACACGAACGGTCTTGCAGCGAGATTCTCGCTGCGAGTCCGGCAGGTCCTGGCAGTTCCCACAAACTATATACTCGCTGCAGTCTGAATGACTGCAGCGAGTATGTAATTCTGCCGCCCTTAACCCCTTCTGCTCCCGGCCGGCTCCCCCGCTGTAAGCATACATTACCTGTCCTCGCTGCACGGGTCCCCCGTCCTGCTCTCCCGTCCGACCAATCAGTGGCTGCGGCTGGGCAACACACTGATTGGCCAGGCGGAAGAGCAGGACGCCGGACCCGTGCAGCGAGGAGAGGTAATGTATGCTTACAGCGGGGGAGCCGGTCGGGAGCAGAAGGGGTTAAGGGCGGCAGAATTACATACTCGCTGCGGTCGTTCAGACCGCAGCGAGTATATAGTTTTTGGGAACTGCCAGGACCTGCCGGACTCGCTGCGAGACTGTTCGTGTGAATATACCCTAAAAGATGAGCGAACCCTGTGCTTGCTCGGGTTCGTTTGAACCAGAACGCTTGGCATTTGATTACTGGTGGCTAAAGAAGTTGGATGTAATCATCCGGAGTCCTGGAAAACATGAATACAGCCATAGGCCTTGTTTTCCAGGCAGCTTTAAAGTGTACCTGTTGTTATAAATTTCTAAATCTAAATCAACAGTAGATGTGAAATAAAGCAAGTTTGCTATATATATTCATTATTTTTTTTTGTATCATGCTGTAAAACAAAGCTGTACTTACCAGAAATCCAGGTCCAGTCTCCTAAAGGCAGATTGTCTGACTTGTGCTGGTTGAAAAAAACAGACTAAACACAGGAATTCCGGCCATTGCAGAGAGTCACGGCTCAACGTGTCCATCAGTAACATGACTGCCTTCTCTCTGTGAGCGCTCAGGTGACCTCGGAAACACTGGACTTCCTGTTTTCTGACTCTTTGAGAAAAAAGATTTTGAAAGTTATAATGACAGTGACACTTTAAGGTTACAAACCCACTTGCCGGATCTGCAGCGAGTCTCCTTGCTGCGTTTTTGCAGCGAGACTCGCTGCAGATCCCGGCCCTATACTTTCAATAGCAGAGAAACTCGCAGCAGGGATGTACATCCCTGCTGCGATTTTGTCTGCAGCCCGCCCCATTAACCCCCCGGCCGCCGGACATTATACATTACCCGGTCCCCGTTCCTGCTTGCTTCGGGGCTCCCGGTGTCTTCACGGCTCGCCCAGGCAATCAGTGCGCTGCGGCGGGGCAGCGCACTGATTGGCCGGGCGGAACGTGCCGGGAGCCGCTGAAGCAAGCAGGAGCCGGGATCAGGTAATGTATATCGCCCCCAGCCCCGGCCGCACGATCGCCCCCAGCCCCGCAGCCCCCGACCGCACCATCGCCCGCAGCCCCCGGCCGCACCATCGCCCCCAGCCCTGCAGCCCCCGACCTCACGATCGCCCCCAGCATCTGGGGGCTGCGGGCGATCATGCGGCCGGGGGCTGCGGAGCTGCGGGCGATCGTGCGACCGGGGGCTGGGGGGCTGCAGGCGATCGTGCGGCCGGGGGCTGGGGGCGATCGTGCGGCCGGGGGCTGCAGGGGGGCGGGCAGGGTTACCAGGTCCCCGCTCCTGCTTGCTTCGGCGGCTCCCGGCATGTTCCGCCCGGCCAATCAGTGCGCTGCCCCGCCGCAGCGCACTGATTGGCCGGGCCGTGAAGACACTGGGAGCCCCGAAGCAAGCAGGAACGGGGACCCGGTAATGTATAATGTCCGGCGGCCGGGGGGTTAATGGGGCGGGCTGCAGACAAAATCGCAGCAGGGATGTACATCCCTGCTGCGAGTTTCTCTGCTATTGAAAGTATAGGGCTGGGATCTGCAGCGAGTCTCGCTGCAAAAACGCAGCAAGGAGACTCGCTGCAGATCCGGCAAGTGGGTTTGTAACCTAAGGCTATGTTCAAACATTGTACGAGACCGGCCGGTCTCTGAAAAGATCATCCCGGCCGGTACTGCAGTACCGGCTGCATGATCTTTGTAGCCTTATCAGAATTCTCCACTGCACGCTATGGAGCGAGCTGCCGGATCCGCTCATTTCACTGTGAGCACTGACACAGTTTTCTACGGCGCCACGAGAGATCTTGGCCGGAGTGTATACCATGTGTACACGCTCCGTCCGGGATTCCATAGAAGAGTAGGCAACTTATCTTTTCATAAAAAGTACGGTCATTGTTGCCGATTGCAACAACGGCCGTACTTTTACGAAAAGATACGGGATGAACCTAATCGTGCTTGAGGTTTGCCCATCTCTACCTCTAAGCAGAGGTTGAGCATGTGCGCTACTGCACCATTCAAAATTTGACTGTGAAAGATAGAATACAGCTCCCATAGAGTCCCATAGAGTTTGAATGGTGTGACACTGTGACAACGCACATGCTCAAAAACAGATGAAACAAACATTCAGAAACAGCAGAATATGTGATATTATAAGTTACTGTACAGTAATGGAGAGGATGGGAAACACAAAGGCTGACAGACTGCAGGGAGCATGAAGGAATGAGCAGGACAGATGTGGGCACATACATGCAGCACTCTCTGTCCAGGTAGAGAGGGGTTATAGCTATGGAGAGATTACCTCCACAGTCCTGTCCCCTGATGCAAGCCCCAGCCTGAAGTGGATCTGCTATGATTTGGAAGGTGAGGGAGACTTCCTGGGTGAGTACAGTGCAGATCATACCCCTCCCCCCTATGCAGATCATACCCCTCCCCCACTCACCCTCCCACCCGGTACAGGGAGCTCTTAAACCAAAGCAATGCTCTTAAACCAAGTCACAATTTTGATAAACTGTGAGCTCTTAAACTAAAACACTCTTAATCCAAGTTACTCTTATACCAAGATACCACTGTACTTCCAAGAGGAATAACAGAGGCACAGCCCAATGCAGAGTTGAAAGCATTGCAATATAATTAGTATTTTCTGAAATACTTGAAAGCTGCTATATGATGAGCCCCTATAAATGGAGCCAGCCATGATTATTGTTCTGTAGGAATGTATGAGAGTCACTTGGTATGTGTGTAAGCAAGTGAACAATCCCCCTACCTTCCTGCAGCTATAGAATCGCCTTTAACTACTTTGCGTTATAATTTTCACGGTCCTTTAATCTTTCTTCTGTTTTGTGGCGGTAGTAAGGAAGGAGTCCAACGGAATAAGTACAGTATTTTTATGAGCAAATGGTAAAGTTAAATTGAAGGGTTTTCTTCTTGCGATTCGTGCAACTATTTTTTTATCAGCATCATAAATCACATGTTCTATTGCAAACTGATCCTTTGGGAACAACTACAGAATTCACTATAGTGTACCTGGCTCTATTATGGACAATTTCCTTAACGGTATGCAGTTTATCATGTGATTAAATAGAGATGTTCATATAGGGTTGAATCGTTGATGTTAAAGGCAGTTTTACCCACAATTAACTTTAGCATATTATCATGGGTGTCTGACTGCAGAACTCATCACCTGTCATGAGAATATCAAAAGGATTTTAAAAATGTATACATAGCAGGCTATAGTTTTTAGGGTTTTAAAAGAATGGTGTCCAGGCTTAGGCTATGTTCACACACTGTATAAACAACATCCAGCATGATCCCTAATTCTAAGTAGCGTTAAACAACAGCTGTTGTTTGTACACAGTGCAAACATAGCCTAAAGATGCCTTCCCACGAAATCTGATGCTATACTGGGTATTGACATGGATTCTTCATTATGCTGAGAGAATGTAAAGCCCCTTCCTACTTAAAGGACAAGTGCCATAAAAAACTTTTTCCCAGTAATTGAAGCACATTACAAAGTTATATAACTCTGTAATATGCTTCAATCACCTATCTGCCTCCCTTCCCTGTCTTTTCCCCCCTCCACCCCCCACCAGGAAGTGTCCTAACTCACACAGACCTAATGACTGCCGTCACCGTCACCAGGCAGCTCCTTCTTGTGAGGATGAGTCATCAGCAGGAGGGCTGCTCTAGGTCCTGTTACACCAGCCCCCCCTCCCCAGTCCAAGTGATGACTTGCAGTTGTTCAGCCAATGGGAGCTGAGCAAGCTGAGTCACCTGACAAGGCAGGGGAGGGGGGGAGGCTAGTGTAACAGGAAAAGGAACTGAGAGAAGAGCTTGGTGACGGTGACGACAGTAATAAGGTCTGTGTGAGTTTCTTACACTTCCTGGTGGGGGGTGGAGGGGGGAAAAGACAGGGAAGGGAGGTAGATAGGTGATTGAAGCATATTACAGAGTTATATAACTTTGTAATGTGCTTCAATTACTGGGAAAAAGTTTTTCATGGCACTTGTCCTTTAACCCACCGCTGCCGGGCTTAAAAGTTACCTGGCCGCGCTCCCACTTGCTTCTCAGGATCTCGGCTCTCTGAGGCCACCACTCAGCCGATCAGTGCGCTGCCCTGCCGCAGTCACTGATTAGCTGAGCGGGATGTTAGGGAGCCAGGAGACTGAGAAGCAAGTGGGAGCGCGGCCAGGTAGCGTATAAGCCCGGCAGCGGTGGGTTAAGTGGGTGCTCCCCGGATGCTGTGCTGTGCTCCTCGGATGCCCTCCGGTTCTATTTCTGGTCCCCGCTTAGTGGCAGCCCACTCAGCCAATCATTGTGCTGTCCTGCCGCAGCCAGTAATTGGCTGGACGGCCGTTATTGAGCGGGGACCAGGAACAGCGCCGGAGGACATCAGGGGAGCACAGACAGGTAAAAATGGCTACTTTATTGTTTTTTAAATAGAGTGTTATGGGCTTTAATGGTAATCGGTAATGCAGTGAATTTCACTGTGAAAACCACTGCAATATGGTACATGTAAAGGTAACCTTAAGTTGAAAGAGAACCTACCATGACAGGTGGGAATTATACACTTTTTGAATTTAGATAGATAGGCTGTTTTTTTTTTTTTTTAGAGAAGGGGGGGGGGGAATATTGGAGCAAAGGCAGAATGGGTATGTTCACATGCTGCAGATCATTACAAGAAAATATACCAAAACAAATCAAAATATATAAAGTCACTTACAGAACAGCTGCAGAAAATCCACAGGGGATCTATCGCATGTGAGCATACCCTTCTGTGGCATGTGAATGTATCCTTAAAGTTTAACTGTCATTTACATTTTTTACTACAAGCAATTTTAACCCCTCCCTCCCGGGCTGATTTTCGTTTTTTCCTCCTTGTGTTTAAAAGGCCATAGCTGTTACATTTTTTCACCTACAGACCCACATGAGCCCTTATTTTTTGTGCCACTACTTCTACATTGCAATGACAGGCTAAATTTTGCATAAAATATGCTGCGAAACCAGAAAAAAATTATATGTGCAGAGAAATTGAAAATAATGGCACTGATCAAACTTTTATTAGGGGAGGGAATCCCCCCACTAGACACCAGGGAGAGGGGCGATCAGAGGCATTTAAATGCTGCTGTCATGTTTGACAGCTGCATTTAACTGTCCTAATTAGCAGGTGTGGCGATCAGTCGCACCAGCTATTAGCTGCGGTCCCTGGCTGCAGACAGCAGCTGGGATCACAGCGGTTCAGAGCGGGGTTGCAAGCAACTCTTCTCTGAATCTCCTCATCCGCAGCAGAATGTGCCGATACGTCCTGTGGCGGGAAGGGGCTAAGTAACTGTATTAGGTTTTATTAGGTAAAAAAAACCTCCTCCTGTACTCAAAAAGTTACCCCCCTTACTTCTTATCTGTGCATTATCAGGCAAAGTCTATTAAAATTTATGGAAGGGTCGAGGTGAATGAGTAGCAGTGAGAGCAGAAAAGCAGCCCTGCCGTTTGGAGACTGTGTTGGCACATAATGCTGGATTTATTGGTCAGAAAGGTCAGTGCTTATCTGGGAGCTTGATGAGAGAAGATTGCTGGATGTAGTGTTTTGCGGGGATGCCTTTTCTCCTCTCCATGCTTCCTCATTCCCCTTGGCCCCTCCTCCTCAGCCCTTATGGACACAGAAATCCTGCTTCTTCTGAAGTGAGGGGGGAGGCTGCAAAACAACTTTTTGAGTACAGAAGGAAACTCTTTTGCTTAATAAAAACTGTCACAGAGTTTCTTAAAATCGCTTGTACTATTGATATTTATTGATTTCTGAAAAATAACATTGAAATGACAGTCATGCTTTAAAGTTTTTTATGATCTATAATGTTGGTAGCTGTGACTGGAAATAGAAGATCTTCTTTAAAAGGGTATTCCCACCTGGACAAGTCATAACCTATCCACTTAATTCTTAGCATAGGGCAATAACTACGAGATAGTGGGGGTCCGACTCTTGGGGGTGCAACTTTCAGTTCTCTTCGGTGGTCACTTAGAGGTTGGTCACACTTTTTAGGGGATTATGGAGCCCGCCCGCCTAGAAATTGCCAGGGGCTCCAGTGGTTGGACCCCCTGCTGCTTTATTTATATCCTTTCCTGTGGATAGAGCATAACTTGTCCAGGAGGGAATACCTCTTTAAGCCATCCATACACCATTTATATGCTGACAATCTAATATCGGTCAGGATGGCGAGCTTAATTTTCCCATTTTTAATTTTATTCTAACCTCCTACATAGACGTGCATGTTAACATGGAAATTGTCCATCTTAAAGGGAACCAATCACCCAGAAAATCAATGTAAAGACAAGGATATGTGCTGATAGATCACCCAGCACACTTCCCAAATATGCCCCTGTAACCTCTGTGCCCCCCTCAATTAGACAGTAATCTTACTTTGTTCAGGTCACGCGCTGTATGTAAATTTTTGCTAAGTAGTCCTGGTGGGCGTATGTAGTCCTGGTGGGCGTATGTAGTCACGGTCCGGGGGCGTATCTAGTCACGGTCCGGGGGCGTATGTAGTCACGGTCTGGGGCTGTAATCACGCCCAGAGGGGCGTGATTCGGAGGCTTGCGGTCCAGTGACGTCATCCGGCGGCTTGCGTTCCGCGTCGCGGCCGCGCCGACGTGTTCGGGAACCCGCGCATGCGCAGTACGTCAGTGTCGTCTCCCGCCGTACTGCGCATGCGCGGGTTCCCGAACACGTCGGCGCGGCCGCGACGCGGAACGCAAGCCGCCGGATGACGTCACTGGACCGCAAGCCTCCGAATCACGCCCCTCTGGGCGTGATTACAGCCCCAGACCGTGACTACATACGCCCCCGGACCGTGACTAGATACGCCCCCGGACCGTGACTACATACGCCCACCGGGACTACATACGCCCACCAGGACTACTTAGCAAAAATTTACATACAGCGCGTGACCTGAACAAAGTAAGATTACTGTCTAATTGAGGGGGGCACAGAGGTTACAGGGGCATATTTGGGAAGTGTGCTGGGTGATCTATCAGCACATATCCTTGTCTTTACATTGATTTTCTGGGTGATTGGTTCCCTTTAATATTCAGCTGGAAGATCTTTTAATACGACAATCATAGAATATCTGTGGCCATCTTTAATAAAAACGAAAGATCCACAATGTTCTCATGAGTTATAATTGTTGCTTATTTCTGCATAATAAGTATCCTCATTGTCTGATTACAATGGCCAACAATTCAATTAGCTAAATTGTTGTTGTGCACTTAACAAAAGAGGCTTTCGCTGTGCACACAGTATCTTGCATAACCGAGCCAATGTAAAGGAATTTGGGGATATTGCCAGAAACCTCTTCCTTGTTAGACCCTGTTTCCATAGGCAGCTTCCAGAGTGTCATCCTGTGTATAGTATGTTACAGTAAGGCTAGGTTCACACATGGTATTTTTAACCAAAACCAGGAATGGGTCAAAAATACACTCCTGGTTTTAACTCAAATTTAGTACATGTGTTGGGAGACATCAGGTCACACAGCGTTGGTAGATTTCATCCTTGGCATAACAATTTTGAACTTATATTTTTACATTGTAAGGCTGGGTTCACACTATGTATATTTGAGGCTGTATTTGGTCCTCATGTCAGGTCCTCATAGCAACCAAAACCAGGAGTGGATTGAAAACACAGAAAGGCTCTGTCCACACAATGTTGAAATTGAGTGGATGGCCGCCATATAACGGTAAATAACTTCCATTATTTCAATACAACAGCCGTTGTTTTAAAATAACAGCACATATTTGCCATTAAATGACGGCCATCCACTCAATTACAACATTGTGTGAACAGAGCCTTTCTGTGTATTCAATCCACTCCTTGTTTTGGTTGCTATACAGCCTCAGATATACAGCCTCAAATATACGTAGTGTGAACATAGCCTTAAAAACTGCTTGAGAATCCCATGTGTTAATATTTTTAGGGCTCCACCACGACAGTTTTCACAAGGAAAATAACAGCTGAATGAGTTCCTTACAAAGAGTATGCACACCATTACAACAAAGAGCAAGTGCGAACTTGTAATTTTGCTTTATTTCATTTCTGTTTATAACTTAGTTTTTATGTCAGATCTTGAATGGGTTGTCTGGTACATTTTCCAGCACCCTATTAGAGCCTATACATAGAATCGGGTCCCTTAATTGAGGTGTCTACCTCTTAGCCATAGCAAAGATTTCAGACAGTGAGCATCTTCTGGCCTCAGAGAGCTAGGATGTCACTAAAAATCCATTGATTTCAATAGGAACTGTGTAGTGGTGTGTTTACACAGAGAGATTTATCTGAGAAATTTTTGAAGCCAAAGCCAGGAATTGATTTGAAAGGAGGAAAAAATCTCGGTCTTTCCTTAATGTCCTGTTTTCTGCTTATAGTCTGTTTCTGGCTTTGGCCTCAAAAATCTGTCAGATAAATCTCTCTGTGTAAGTGCACCATAAGGCTAAGTTCACATAACGTAAGTTCCGCAGGAATCACGACCGTTGTTACAATGGCCGTGATTCCCACGGAACTTATGTAGTGCTGCCTTCTGAGGGAATCCCGTCCGGAGTGTATACACATAGAATACGTTCCGGACAGAATCCCTAGTGGCGCCGTAGAAAACTGACATTTCAGTTTTCTGCGGCCGCTATTCATTTAATAGAGGCCACAGAAAACCCTGTTGGTGTACACATTGTGTGCAGTGGAAAGTTCTGATACGGCCTGGATAAAATGGTGATGTCACAACCCGACTCCCAGAGCTGTGCGGGCTGTGGCTGCTGGAGAGGATGATGGCAGGGGGATGCTCAGTGTCCTCCAGTGCCCTGTGTCCCTCAGTGTCCCCCTGCCATCAACCTCTCCAGCAGCCACAGCCTGCACAGCTCTAGGAGTCGGGTCGTGACATCACCATGTTATCCAGGAAGTGACATCACCAGGTTATCCAGGAAGTGACATCACCATGTTATCCAGGAAGTAAAGCCTTGATGCATCATTTCCCATAATAAGTGTATATTGGGGATTTGTATAACTTTTGGGGGGCAATGCAATACTTTAATAAAACATTTTCGCCGAACTTCTCCTTTAATGCATAATAACATGTAACTCTCCTTTAATCTGTTGCTGTTTATTGATAGGCCATCCTTAAAATTCTCACACAAGTATAATCATTATTACATTTTGTGCCTTTTATATAAGTGTTAATTATTATATCTCCGATAAAGGATAGTAGATTTTTATGTATTCGGCCTTCAGAGCCTGGAACACAAGTGTTGTCACTGTGACAGAAAAGAAGTCATTCTATTTAAAAGAAAACAGATCCATTTAAAAATAGCGTAATGAGCAATAAACACCATGCTGGGATAGTGGTGGGGGGGATGTGTGAATATTTCTTTCTTATGCTGTGTTAAGCCACCGTACCTCAATTCCACTGCAGGATCTTCTAAAGGATTGCATAACTCTTCGCTTAGTCAGTGTCATTTTATTTTTAACAAGTTTTACATTGTAGGTATAGTGAAGGTTTATACCTGGTCCCTGGTATTTTTAGACTGTTGTCGTAATGGAAGAGAGACTTTTGTCATCACAATTTGTACACGATAAGAAGAAAAAGAGTAATGTTTTGTAGGCTTTTGTTTACACTTCCATTAAAGGGGTATTCCACTCTGGTCTCCAAATCATTCTATACATGTCATTACCTTTTCCCCAGTCTCCTTCCCCCAGTTCTGAGCTGCTGCTTTCTGCTGAAGACACAGAAAACTGTGCGTAAGCTGTTCTCCCCTTCTCTCCTCCCTTCCGAGATGGCTCATGTAAACAATGTCCCTGGCTGGCTGTCTCTACACTTTGTAATGCGGGAGAGTTAATCTACAGTCGGGTTACTTGTTACCTTACTGTAATTAACCCTCACAACCTCACAGAGTGCAGAAACAGCCGGCCAGGGACACTGTTTTAGGGCCCTATTCCACGGGACGATTATCATTTGCATAATCGCTAACGATAAACGATCCAAACGACCGCTGTTTGACAAGGACTTTTAAGGCAGCGTGGGTGTCGCTCCTGAAGGCGATTATGAAGTGACATCATTGTCGATCATCTGGATATTAAATTTGAAAACACCTTTGAGTAATAGTGGATTTTTTTCTAACAACATTATACACTCACTGTCCACTTTATTAGGTACACCTGTCCAACTGCACGTTACCACTTAATTTCTAATCAGCCAATCACATGGCAGCAACTCAGTGCATTTAGGCATGTAGACATGGTAAAGACAATCTCCTGCAGTTCAAACCGAGCATCAGTATGGGGAAGAAAGGTGATTTGAGTGCCTTTGAACGTGGCATGGTTGTTGGTGCCAGAAGGGCTGGTCTGAGTATTTCAGAAACTGCTGATCTACTGGGATTTTCACGCACAACCATCTCTGGGGTTTACAGAGAATGGTCCGAAAAAGAAAAAACATCCAGTGAGCAGCAGTTCTGTGGGCGGAAATGCCTTGTTGATGCCAATGGTCAGAGGAGAATGGGCAGACTGGTTCGAGCTGATAGAAAGGCAACAGTGATTTAAATAGCCAACCGTTACAACCAAGGTAGGCAGAAGAGCATCTCTGAACGCACAGTACGTCGAACTTTGAGGCAGATGGGCTACAGCAGCAGAAGACCACACCGGGTGCCACTCCTTTCAGCTAAGAACAGGAAACTGAGGCTACAATTTGCACAAGCTCATCGAAATTGGACAGTAGAAGATTGGAAAAACGTTGCCTGGTCTGATGAGTCTCGATTTCTGCTGCGACATTCGGATGGTAGGGTCAGAATTTGGCGTCAACAACATGAAAGCATGGATCCATCCTGCCTTGTATCAACGGTTCAGGCTGGTGGTGGTGGTGTCATGGTGTGGGGAATATTTTCTTGGCACTCTTTGGGCCCCTTGGTACCAATTGAGCATGGTTGCAACGCCACAGCCTACCTGAGTATTGTTGCTGACCATGTCCATCCCTTTATGACCACAATGTACCCAACATCTGATGGCTAATTTCAGCAGGATAATGCGCCATGTCATAAAGCTAGAATCATCTCAGACTGGTTTCTTGAACATGACAATGAGTTCACTGTACTCAAATGGCCTCCACAGTCACCAGATCTCAATCCAATAGAGCATCTTTGGGATGTGGTGGAACGGGAGATTCGCATCATGGATGTGCAGCCGACAAATCTGCAGCAACTGTGTCATGCCATCATGTCAATATGGACCAAAATCTCTGAGGAATGCTTCCAGCACCTTGTTGTATCTATGCCACCAAGAATTGAGGCAGTTCTGAAGGCAAAAGGGGGTCCAACCCGTTACTAGCATGGTGTACCTAATAAAGTGGCCGGTGAGTGTATATCAACCTGCTTTGCAGTTTGATGCTTTTTCTTTTCATTATGGAAGGTAGCACCAAGAGACAGTGTTTATCTTCAGACAATACGTAAGATTAGGTGGAACAATGAGAAGGGACAGGCGTGGGATTCATAGCTTGTGATTAATGTTTTGTGTTATTGTCATTACAGACCTTCACTATAGTCGCCTTTATGTCGTCTACCAAAGGCAAACAGTAGGGTGTGAGCTATGTTTAAACTTTTAGCATTGTCATAGTCACCTCCAGCGTGGTCTTTAGACGGCTAGATGCAGACCTGACCTGTGTTAGATGAGTCACTATTTAATCACAGGGTTTTGTCATTAGATGGTTCCTACTTGTCACATTAACTGTTTCTCTTCTGGAAGGCTGTTTTTTAGTTGTTTTTTTTTCTGCCACAGATAAATCATCAACAGAAGCTCTGATACAGGTACATGTATAAGTACGTACGGATTTATATAATTCATCTCTGCGTTAGTGAAGTTTTTGAATGTTTTTGACAGGCAAGTCTCTATTAAATGCTGCAATAGTCACAGATGGTGAATTGAAAGTCACAACATTATTATATGTTAATTCAGGCCGTTCCTATCTAGTAGAATTAGCCAAATGCACAGGTCACGACCACCTTTACCTTTGGAGGGCAGAAGATGGTCTTTTAAAACAGTAATAGTTTCACCTGCTCTTATTAAAGTAAAAGGGCAAAGGGAGTGGAGCTGTTGTGCTACCCAACCAGTTTGGCTTTTGGCCACGTTCAGGAATGGAGCCAAGAAGGCCTTTGGTTTTCACCTTTTATCCCACTCTAGCATTTGGATGCTCGATATAGCGGCTAGAGGTTACTAGTTTGAGTATTACTGGTGGGAATAGCAGCTGGCCCAGCAGACCAGAAGACACTGGTACGAGTCACCTAAAAGTCAGGCAAGATAGGTCACCATCTAGACAAGAGGCATGGGCAGGTAACAAGGTAGTATAGTCTGATACAGGCTGGAGGCACAGGACCAAAAATCGGGGTCGGTTAATAGTGAATGGAGTAGTGCTGAGCACACACGGCCGTGGCTCTCTTGCAGTGGAAGACTGGTGGCCCTGTTCTTGAAATAGTTCGGTGTCCCGTGGCACTCTAGCTGTTGCAAAACTACAATTCTCATCATACTTGGTCATAGAAAGCCATATCTTTGGTTGTCTGGGCATGATGAAAATTGTAGTTTTGCAACAGCTGGAGTACCACGGTTCACTATCACTGGCATAGGGAAAAAGTTTAAATAGTTGGAAAGCCCTTTTAAATAGGGATGAGCGAACCGTCGGACTTTTGGTCCGACGGCATCTTCGCACAATTACTATGCCTGCGATCCCGGGTGTATCTTGAATTTCCTGGAAGATCCCAGCCGCAGATTCCCGGGAGCGCAACTATCCACCCGGGATCGCAGGCATCGCACTGGAGTGAGCGGCTTTCGGATAGAAAGTCAGAAAGTTCCGCTCATCTTTACTTTTAACCCCATAAGGAAATAAATGTTAATGCATTCCATAGACCAAGGACCCATGGCAAACATTTATGCACATACTTTATGTGATCACTGCATCTTTACTGGCCCCTTAGCCCTTATTCCCACGCTCCATGCACAGTGTGTATATTCGGATGGTGTGCAACGGAACGGGCTATGGGAACTCCCGACATCATGTATTATTTGATGCTGGGGGCTCTTCGCGGTACTGTACTGAGCCGAATAAGGCCTTAGCGGGATAATGACAACCACTATGATTGGCTGATCAGTTTTCACCAGCCAATTGCAGCATTGTAGGCGGAATCTATGTCAGGTATATTATTTAGTTTTTCAATGCCTATTGTTCCTGAAGTAAATTTTTCACATTATTTTCAAGTTTTTATTTTTCATAAAAATACGCTATAAGTATTGACTCAAATTTACCAGGAATTTTTAGTACAATATGTCATGAGAAAACATTCTCCGAATCACTAGTATAGGTAAAAGCATCCCCACATTTTTAGTGCATAAAATGACACGTGATATTCATAATATTTGGCTCTTTACTTAAAGGGGTGATTTGACAGAAAAATGTTTTCGCTAGAGTACCCCTTTAAGGGCGATTTAGGCTGTGTCCTTTGGTTCACCATCACTAGGATAGGGGATAAGTTCTAATAGTTGAAAAGCACCTTTAAGCCTGTAAGCTCTTATGGACAAGGACATGAAAAGTAATGACAATAATCCTGAGATAGATATATATATATATCTATTTCCTTTATATATTAATATAGGGTTTTAAGAATCTAAAAGTGACTAAATCATCTTTGCTTAGTGTCTGAGTTGTTACTTGGGGGTCATATAAATATTTGATAATATAAAATGTAAAAAAATATATATTAAAAACACACGAAGTCAGGCCCTACATTGTACATGGGGTGTTGCTACCTTTGCTGTTTTTTTTTACTTATTTATTTATAACCTTCATTGGGAAGGCAGAGATGGGAATGCATTATATGTGTGGATGCCAGGAGCCCGGTTGCCCTTGTCTCTTTGCTCTCTAACACCGGCTGGTGCTGTGCCAGCTGAGGGTTTGGGCGTCACCTGTGAGTTATCCTGCAGCGAAGAAAGCAATTGTATTACTGGTATGCATTGTGTTTCTATGGTAACCTACCTTTTTTAACATCATCCTTGACATTGTTGTAATAATATTTCTATAACTTGCGTGATGCCATTATGGTCACATTGTTCTAGCGCTGGATACGAATACCTACTCAAGATAAGCTTTTAACTGGGTTTTTACATTGACTTGCGTTATTCTATTTCCTTCAGAAACATGTTATTGTCTAACAATGTTATATCAAGGCCGTCTGTGCAAAATGATTTATGAGGAGCATTAACTACAAGGGAAACCTCTCCAAAAGACTACCCCTTTAGGAAGACCATTGTCTTATCCAGGCCAAATTGCCATTGACAGGTTGTCAGTTACCATCTTTGAGAAGACCACCTTCCTAGAAGACCACTTCTCAGTTATCTTAACCCCTTCACGTCCTCAATACGTTCCTACTGCCAATCCTCTATTCCTAACTTAGTGTCCCAGGATCTGAGCATAATGACAGGCAGCCGAGATCACTGCATTTAAGGAAGTCAGTGACAGGGAAACTACTTGTCACTGACTAATTGGGACCCCCACGGCGTTCACTTACCTCAATCCTGTTGGATCAGCAATCTTCATATTGAGTCTGCCCTCAGGCCGTTCCCTGATAATAGTGGTCAATGGTATGCAATGGAATAGTGTATACAGTCTCAGGGGGCTTATAAAATGTAAAAATAAATAAATAAAAGTTTTTAAAATCGTGGCAAAACCTCTCCCCCAATAAAAGTTTAAGTTACCTTCCTGCATGCAACTTCTCTAGCCATCAGTAATCACATTGAGAGCGTTCAGGTTGTGACGAACTCAAGATTCACCCATCTCTAATTATTTGTCCTGATCACTATGAACTTCATCAGTGAAGCTGCTTAATTGATCTGTCTCCAGCCCTTATGTATTCTGTCCTGAACGATCTACGAAGCTAAATTTTTAATACATACATACTTTGCGTTTTTCATAAATCAACGTAGAACATTGTTCAGCAAAGGAGAGGAAGGATGGAGACTGAGCCATCAGGTTGCTTCTTTGATGGATCTCACTGTGCTAAGGATAAAGCAGCCTGTACTTTATGTGAATAAATGCAAGTTGCAGAGAATAAACTTAAATGGCCACTTTCATTTCAAAAATGTTTTGACTTGTCCTAGAAACATACCATATATTGTGGGTCCAACAGCAATAGTCAATGAAGTGTTAGAAGAGTGTTCTCAAAAGTAGAGGTGGGACGCTCACCAGAGGATCTCTAATCTCAATAGGAGACCACACATCAAAATTTATGAAGTAATCCGACAGCATCCAATAGTATCAATTCCGTGAGATTTATTCAAGCAACATACACCATGGCAACATTTCGACCCGGTAGGTCTTCATCAAGCCTGCTGGGCTGCAACGTTTCCACTGTGTTTGTTGCTTGAATAAAACCCACAGAATTGATACTACTTGATGCAGTCGGATTACTTTACACTGTATATGTCCTAGAAACATGTCAGAAGTTTTAACTGGCTGAATGTTCACCAATCTTTCGATTCACTTCCCGGCCCTCTGCCTTTCCACCTCGCAGCAGGAGACAGTCTCCATTGTAAATCTATAGAGCCCGTCTAATGCACTGAGCTGGGGAATGAAGAGAATGTAGAATGTCATAATATATGTGCAATATTTTTTCTTAGGTAAGAATATTAAACCTACAATCTATCTTCTATTTAAACATATAAAATTAACACTAAGTCACTCTCTTTCAGCAAAAGGCGAATTTTCAATGTCCTACACTTCTGTTGAGAACACTGACTATATACTGCATTGGGGTGAGTACCTGCTCTATATAAATTGCCTTTAGAATGTATGCAAATGACAGTCATTTTTCTCTCTATATACAATCCAATAATGGACATTCACATAAGTAAATATATAGGTCTGGTCAAAGGTAAAAAAAACAGCGTTACCAGATTACCCAATAGTAATACAAGGGCATCTGTCTGAACACTTTTTGCAGAGTAAAGTGCTATAGGTTGTGTATCGTACATATGTCCGACTTTCTTCTGTCTTACAAAGCAGGTTATGAATGTATTCTCTATGGTCGACTGGTGACAATTTGCTTATAATTGTTCTCCCCTCCTTAAAATGAGTTTTAAATGTAATCATGTAGAAAAGTATATGTATTGAGAATGGGCTTTGTCGTGCACACACTGGTTTATTGTAAAGCAACTTTCCATCTATGCGCACAAATAAATTGTTCTCGACAAGAACACTGAAATTAAAGTCTGAGCAGAAAACATGTTATTGACTGACTTTGTTTCTTCTCTGTCAAAACTCTTTATCAGTTTGATCTGTAAGGAAAGTTTGACGCTTCACCATTGTAAGTGAAAACATACAGATGCCTTCAACTGAGAAACAGAGCTACAGATCTATATGCCAACTATATCAAGTCTCATTAACCAAAAGGAAACCAGGACAAGAAATCTGTTTTTTTGTCCCTTTTTCAAAACAGTTGTGTGAAGAATTATTTTGTAAGCATACTTGGGTTGGGAAAATGATAGGGGCTATGCAGACAGCAAAGATCCTACCTCTTCTGCTCTCCGGTGCTCCTTCTGACGGTCTCTGGTGGTAACTTCTGAGACAAGAGGAGGGTGGGAGCATGTTGTGGGCAATGATCAATGGTTTCCCAATGTTACGATTGTTGTGGGACATTGTGCAGCTATTGGACAATGCATGCGGACATGGTTTTGCCTGTATTCAATGCCTGTAACATTTTCTTGCCCTGATCTTGTCTCGAATGGTATCACCAGAGATGCATAAAGAGAGAAAGTGGAGCGACCAAGAGCATAAGATGTAGGACCTTTTCTTCTTTGCTTACTCAACTTTTTCTGGCAGCTCCATAGGAATGAAATAGAGCTATGAGTCACATGCCGTACCCTTGTCTGTATTCATAACAAAAAAGCCAGGAGCCCGATAGAGAGATTGACCGGGGGTATGGAGGTCAGACACCCTTCAATCTCTTACTTGTTCCCTATCTTTTGGATAATGGACAAGTTAATTTTGCCTGGACAACCTCGTTAAATTAAATAAAAGAACATGGAATAAACAGGAACCAGCACTCGGATGGGAATAGGAATCTATTGCCTTCCAGCTGTTACAAATTGCAATTCCCATCATGCTTGGACACTAAAAGCCAAAAATTTGGCTGTCTGGGTATATTGGGAATTATAGATTTTTAACAGATTGAAGGATCCCCTTCCCTGTTTTAAAGTGACTCTGTACCCACAATCTGACCCCACCAAACCACTTGAACCTTCAGATAGCTGCTTTTAATCCAAGATCTGTCCTGCAGTCCGTTCGGCAGGTGATGCAGTTATTGTCCTAAAAAATACTTTTAAACTTGAAGCCCCGTGCCAAACGGTAGTATCTGTGCCCTAACTTTGCACAACCTCTTTGTCCCTCCTCCCCACCCTCTTCATCATTAGGAATGCTCCAGGCAAATTGTCTCCTATTCCCCACCTGTGTCAGCCCGGCACATGGGCTGGATCGTTAAGGCACCTGTGCAAGGTTCAGACAGGAGAAAATGTTTCAGTGGCATTACTAATGATGAAGAGGGTGGGGAGGAGGGACGGAGGGGTGGTGCAAAGTTAGGGTTCAGATACTCCCGTTTGGCACGGGCTATAAGTTTAAAAGTATATTTTTAGGACAATAACTGAATCACCTGCCGAACGGACCTCAGGACAGATCTTGGATTAAAAGCAGCTATCCGAAGGTACAAGTGGTTTTGGGGGGTCAGATTGTGGGTACAGAGTCACTTTAAAGCCTTCAGAGTAATTAAATGGAACTCCACCTGAACATCCAGACCTCAGCATTCAAGATATCACATCCAATAGTTTGGAATCAGGTTAAGACTCAGGTTAAGAAATGCCCGAACGATCGGCATTTGATTAGTGGCGGCAGCTGAACTTGGATAAAGCTCTGAGGTTGTCTGGAAAACATGGATACAGCCAATGACTATATCCATGTTTTCCACATAGCCTTAGGGCTTTATCCAACTTCAGCAGCCCCCGCTAATCAAATGCCGAAAGTTCGGGTTCGGATGGACTCGAGCATGCTGGAGGTTCGCTCATCTCTAGCCAGGAGCTCCGAAACTGTCTACATCTTTGAGCTACTGTATTGACACACAGTCAGTAGTGCAAAGATTTAAACAGTTTCAGAGCTCCCAGCATCATTATGAATGATGATGCTGGGACATCTGTCCCCTTCGCACATTGTCCATGCATGGACCTTAATTATGGAATATAAAAATTGCCCTTTGTATGTTACACCAGAAAGCACCGAGCAGCGGGGAATGGCACAATTAGAAATGTCATGTTAGTACATTTCTAAAAACAAAATATATACCTCAACCAAACACCATTGTATGAAGTACAAATCTCTGAAGAACCCCTTTAATTCCAGTAGACTTTAATGACAAGAGCTTTTTACTTCGACCCCTCTTGTATGCAGCCACTGCCCCCCCCCCCCCCCCCCCCTCAATAGATTAGCAAACTAGGGTCAGGGGAATTGTCTTATGATAGGGGTGGGATCTTCCTCTTTCAGAAAATTCCTTAGAATCATATTCAAGATGAAAAGCTGCTGTAGATAAATGGAACTTGCTTTTCTTACTCTGTTGACTTCCTTCTTCAGTCTGAAACTGTGTCCCCAAGAGGCTACTAATTGTAAGGGCTTCTCTCTTTCTGTCATGCCCCGATCTGGTCAGGCAGTGAGCTTAGATACACATTGTCTGCAGAGGTTTGATCTCTTCATCTTAGGAGGACGCGGCTTATGGGAACCGACACTCTAGTATATTGAGCATTAAGCCCATATGTCTTTTATTACACTCTACATTTTTTTTATTTGTTTCAGCTGAGAATTTCTTTGCTATAATTTACAATGAAATTATACTTGCTGTTGAAATTTACAAGACAGCAGGGAAAAAAAATGCTTATTTAAAGGAAATGAAAAGTTAGAAAACCCATATAGATTACATAAGGGGCATCATTTGGGGGTAATACTACTAATATCCAAATGACCTCCTTTAAAGTTCTGAGCAAATCTCAGAATAATAAAACAAACTGTACTCCCTTTGCAGAGTCCAGCATTAGTCCCTGCTCCTTTTCGCTTTCTCTATTGGCGTGTTCTTTTTGCTCTACTGATAACGTTTTAAACCTTAGACTGGATTCACACTGCGTTTTAGCAGTCTGTTTAATGTATCTGTTTATGCAATTGTGTGAATCCATTTGGATCTGTTAAACGGACTGCAAATACACAGTGTGAACCCAGCCTTAGTGATTCTGTTTGAAAAACAATCAGCACAACCCTTAGGGTTCTATTACACAGGCTGATGGGGGCCCAAACAATACTGCAAACGAGCGCCATTCTGCTAGATTGGCACTCGTTTATTGGGCCTGTTACACGCCGGATAATCGTTTAGTAAGGGCTGGACGGACATTGTTACCAATGTCCTTGCAGCCCATGCTTAAACACTATACATTACCTATTCACGCTCCAGGGCTCCTCCGGTGGTCTGCTTCTTGAATACGTAATGTCTACTATTCAGCCACCGGCCGCGCATTGCTATTACATATCGGCAAACAATGATTGTAGGTTTTGGCCTAAATCAACGATCAGCCGATCATTGTTTCATCGGCTGATCATAGTCTCTAATACACTGAGCGACAATCGGCCTAATTGGGCCAATTATCACTCTGTGTAATAGGGCCCTAAGACTATATCATAGGTAACGTAAGCAGAGGCACTGGGGTGGACTGGAGCTGCAGCTGTGGGTTTGCCAGTTTTAAACTCCTAATATACTCCAATTTATTTGAATCGGCGTATTATAGTAGTATAAGAATATTATAAAGTTGTTTATCTGTACGGTTTTTTTTTATATGGCTTCAAGTTTTTCAAGTTTTATAAGACCTCTTGCCATTTGTAAGATAGCAGCAGTAGGCTGTGTTGATCGTACAGCATGGTTTCCCTAAATGAGTAATGGATCTTCCCGTTTGGTTTTGTTGGCCTTAATAAATGAAGCTCTGCGGAAACAGACCATGAATGTAACTTTAGATTCCTGAAATAGATCGCCTTATGACCCTTTACAAGTATCTGACAACACATAGCATCATGTGTCTGCTCTCCGTATAACAACATTCCTTAAGACATCTGGTTTGCTGCTGAGAGGACAAGACAGGTGCTAAGAACGATTAAGAAAATAGTTACAAACTAAGTGGTTAAAACCATAGATTAGCTAAACCATCAATATAGTAAGTGCGTGTCTCAGTGTAAGGCTTAGTTCACACAGCAGAATTTCATGCCAAAATATTTGTGAAATCCATGGCAAAACTGCGTCTCTTTGTTATCACTGGAATATGTGCCGTGGTCATATAGGGGGGATAAGTCCACAGTCGTAAAGGAAGAAAAGTACAGTACAGTGGTGCCTTGGATTACAAGCATAATTACGAGCAGTGTACTGAAACAGCCGAGTGGCTGTTTCAGTACACTAGCGTGAACTTTTTCAAGGCTGCGTTCACACTACGTATATTTCAGTCAGTATATTTCAGTCAGTATAGCAACCAAAACCAGGAGTGGACTAAAAACTCTGAAAGAATCTGTTCACACAATGTTGAAATTAAGTGGATGGCCGTCATATAATGGTAAATAACTGCCATTATTTCAATATAACAGCCGTTGTTCTAAAATAACAGCAAATATTTGCCATTAAATGGCGGCCATCCACTCAATTACAACATTATGTGAACAGATCCTTTCTGTGTTTTTAATCCACTCCTGGTTTTGGTTGCAATACTGACTGAAATATACTGACTGAAATATACATATACTGACTGAAATATACGTAGTGTGAACATAGCCTAAGGGTATATTCACATGGGCGGGCTCGCAGCGAGATTCTCGCTGCGAGCCCGGCAGGTCCTGTCAGTTCCCATAAACTACATATTTGCTGTGGTCTAAACGACCGCAGCGAGTATGTAATTATACCGCCCTTAACCCCTTCTGTCCCCGCCGGCTCCCCCGCTGTAAGCAGCATACATTACCTGTCCTCGCTGCACGGGTCCGGCGTCCTGCTCTCCCGTCCGGCCAATTAGTGTGTTGCCCAGCCGCAGCCACTGATTGGCCGGGCGGGAGAGCAGGACGCCGGACCCGTGCAGCAAGGACAGGTAATGTATGCTGCTTACTGCGGGGGAGCCGGCGGGAGTAGAAGGGGTTAAGCGCGGTATAATTACATACTCGCTGCGGTCGTTTAGACCGCAGCAAGTATGTAGTTTATGGGAACTGACAGGACCTGCCGGGCTCGCAGCGAGAATCTCGCTGCGAGCCCGCCCGTGTGAATATACCTTTAAACTGTGTAGGAGCTCCTGACATCATAATTATTCATGATGCTCGGAGCTCCCAGGTCCAGTCTGCAGAACAACGTCTGTGCATGGACAAATTTCTATGGACATGTAAGTGAGACTTTAGGGCCCTATTCCACCGGACGATTATCGTTTGCATAATCGTTAACGATTAACGATTTCAAACGACCACTATTGCGAAAGACCTGAAAGCGTTCACTTATTTCCATGGAACGATAATTGTTAATTATGATCGTAATTGCAATCGTTTTTCTTTGCTATTTATTCGCTATTGCGTTCGTATCTATTGCGAACGACTGAACGATGTCTTATTCAATGCGAACGATTTGCGAACGTTTTGCAAACGAGCAACGATAAAAATAGTTCCAGGTCTTATAAAGCGATCAACGATTTCTCGTTCGGTCGTTAATCGTTAACTGCATTTCAACCGAACGATTATTGTTTAGATTCGAACGATTTAACGATAATCTGAACGATAACTGTCCGGTGGAATAGGGCCCTTACTTATTTCCAGATAAATAAATAAATACATACATTTTTGTTTTCAAAGTGCTATAACTTTTTTCTTTTCTGTTGACAAAGCTGTGTGAATGCTTGTTTTTCCGGGACATTGTCATTTTTGTTGGTATTTCAATAATTTTTATTATATTTTTTTTAGAAGTATTTGGGAAAAAAACCTACAATGCCACAATTGTTTTTGTGCATTGCTTTTTATTGCATGGTCCATGTGATATAAGTAATATGTTAGTGTTATTCTGTGGGTCAGTACAATTGTGAAGATACCACATCAATTCTTCTTTACCGGAATGGTGGAAAATTACTAATGAGCAAAATAATTATCAATATGACCGACCCCAGTCCTTCGTCCTCCGGCTTGCCGCTTTGAAGCAATTCTCTGCCTTTAATTGGGCAGCAGACTTCACACCAAATAGCTTGTTGCAGTCAATCTCTGTGAGTGGCAGACCGGGGGACGCAGGACTAAGGTCTGTCACATCGAGGATTGTTTCTCTCATTAGTTATGTTATACCTTTCTGCTAATAAATGGAAGCTGAAGAATATTATTACATTTGTGCCTTAGGTGATTTCCTGTTTGGGATTTAAGTGACCTGACGTTTGTGATTGTTTTATAAAGGAGGCTTCTTATATCCTTAGTGGAAGTGATAGTCGCTATTAGGGGAATTGAAAAAAAAAGCACGTTCCAAGACCCATAACTTTTTATTTTCTATTTTTTTTAAGACTTTTATACATTTTTATAAATTTGGGGGGGGGGCATTATTTTTGCATTTTTTTCCAAGCCGTGTATGATATGATTTATTTTATCCTTTTTTTTGGTATAAAATGTTTTGGTAGGAGACTTTTTTAAATTTAGCGTTATTAAATTTAATTATCTTTTTTCTCTTTAAAATTCCCATTAAGGTACTAGAACTTGTGTTCTTTTGGGCCCCTTACATAACAATTTGGAATATGCTAAATGTTAGACTTGAAAAGTTGTGGTTTTGAGGTAATAAACACCCAAGTTTGTCTAAATTATTTTGGAGTGCTGCAAACGTGTATTATATTTATATAAAATATTTTTTTTTAAACTATTTGCACTTTTCTCTGAGTAGCCATAGGGGCGTGAACATTATTACAGATAGTGGAGTGAATGCTATGCCCTGAGCCTCATAATTGCCTCATTGCATCATCCTCTAACTTACACCCAGAGCCTAGCATTTACACCCCTCGTTTAACTAATGGGTACCCATCATTCCGAGAAACTTCTGACATGTATCATTTGGGGTCTGGTTGCTGTAGTTATAATAAAGAGGCAGCAGCACACGGCCGCCTTAAGCGCTGCTTGGAAAACATGAATACATAGGCCATAGGCTGTAGGCATGTTTCCTAAGACTTCCTAGGGCTGCATCCAACTTCAGTCACCGGTATTCAAATGCAGAGCGTTCTGGTTCGGACAAACTGGAACTTTCTCAAGGTTTGCTCACCTCTAATCCCTATGGAGAGGTAAGTTATGCAGAGATAGTCAACTAAATAGCAAAATTAATAGTAATACAAAATAAAAAAACAGTGATGAAATCGGAACACCCAAAGCTCTGAAATGTTGCAAGAGATAGAAACCATTGCTTTTGAGGTGTCGGACAGAGGTGGATCGCTGTGGTCTAGAGGTCGTGAGGCTATGTCATCAATGTGTAATCATTGTGGAAACAACCTCTGGGACCATTTATTATGAGAACGAAGAGGCCCCTTCACAGTTTTACTAGACACAGTGCTGGTCTTGTCTGTATGCCATCTGAGCTGTATTAGCAGACTTCCCTCCGCTGGATCACTGACAATCACATATTGATGGCTATATGACTTCAATGTTTGGCAGAACAGAACCCCTTTAAATGAGGAGGAATCCAAGATTACTAGAATGACAAGAATTTCAGTTTTCAGTGTACAAAATGTGGTTCTATATATGTAATAAGACCATCATTATGCTGATTGGCTAAAGAAAAAAGTTTTACTTTTTTTTTCTTTTTTAATCTAATGCCCCCCCCCCCCTTCCCATATTCTTGGAGTCCTATGTTTATTCTGGTTTGCCTGTGGCTATATTAGGAATGCGGTTATTTCATCTGACATTATTGTATGGAATGGCATTATATATTTTTTTTTTCTATGAATGTTATAGCAGTTTATTGGTGATTAGTTGTTTATAGTTTTCCTTCCTTTTGGTTCTCAAGGAAAACAGGAATAATTTGGTAAGTTATGGTCCCTCAAGTTACAATATTAATTGGTTCCAGGGTGACCATTGTATGTTGAGAACAAAACTCTATGGGACACTGGTAATTGGTTCAGAAAGAGATACTGGAAGCTGTACATTACTTTCTATGTGGAGGACCGGAGTGTTTTCAGGGTGCGGTACAGATCACACAGGGTCTTAGAGAAATAAAATGAAGTCGTCCGCACCTGGTGCCCAAAGAAGCAGCTCATCCTGGCGCAGGTAAAGAGCAGTACAGGACTTCACAATTGGGCCCCAGAGGGATTGGTGCATTATGGTACCCCACAAAGCAAGATATCAGTAAGACACATAATGCATTGCTCAGAGGAACGTTAGCAGTGAGGCTCTCACATATTACCTCTGCACACTTTCCGGCTACACCCTCACCAATGACCGACTGCCACATCGCATGATCCTTTATGGAATAGCCTCTCTCATATTTCCCTGGCACAGTTGATGAATAATGCTAAACCACCAACGCCCCAACTCTTACAAAACCTTCTACCCTCTCACACCATACATTTTTTTCACTACCTAGCTGTCCAAAAACCTGTGAAACTTTCCTAAAAACACATACAGGGTGGAGAGAACCTCATGATAAATGAGGTGCGGGAGGAGGCCACGACTCCTCCCTGCTTTATCACCCCCCCCAAGCTCCCTCAGCCCGCCCATCGAGCGAGTCGGGTGTATGGGATGCGTGTCTAGGGAGAAGGGGCGAATCTGCACCTCCTCCCTGGCGTACGCCTCGGGTGTACCTTTCATAGATGTCCCCCTATGTACCTACAGTGATGACATGCATTAAATAGAAAACTGGACCCATCTACATATAGATACAATGCGCCACACCCTGTTCACATAAATGGGAGTATTTTGCATTCATGATCTGTGACCTGTGCACAGGTCATTCCACAGTGAGGGGAGGCTGGGGTGTGAATTTTAGCTATTGTGTTATCTATATAATGCTGCCACCTTTCACTATTCTCCTGCCTGTGATGATAAGGAACAGGAAGTCTCAGCTTAGTTCTAAGTTTAATGGTAAGAATGAAAACTGCAATATATCAGGATTGTTTTAAAATCTAGATAGTAAAATGGCCTAGAGTGTCAGTGCCCTAGCGTTGCACTGCCTCTCCGTCCCTCTTCCCCATTAGGAACACCCCAGGATTTCTCCCAACCATCACTTGTCTGGACACTACCACATATGCCTTAACGATCCAGCACATGTGCAGTGTTAAGACAAGTGATGACTAAGAGAAATCCTGCCTGGGGTGTTCCTAATGATGAGGGGGGACAGAGGGGCGGTGCAAGATACTATACTCGGGCACAGATACTATAGACCTCGCCAAATTGACACAGGGCTGCAAGTTAAAAAGTTGTTTTTTAGGACAATAACTGCATCACCCTCTGAATGGACCCCAGGAAAGAACTTAAAAGCAGCTATCCAACGGTACAAGTGGTTTGGGGGGGGGGGGGGGGGGGGGGGCAGATTGTGGGCACAGAGTCGCTTTAATTAAAAGATCATTTCAGAATGACACATTCCCTTCTAGTAAAGGAGTACAGTCATTATTAACCAACATCATTTCACAACATCACAGCTACTCTGTTTCCAGGGGTCTAGCAGGCCTGTGAGGGAAGGACCACCGAATAGTTAAGAGGTGATTTAACATCTCTGCCCAGGCTTTCCTCACACTGAACTGTAGCCATTATTTTGTCTAAGCAATTTTTACACTACACTTTACAACAGAGGCTTAGTATTCCTATTACTTACAGGAAACACCTGGCTCGTATATTACTGCAACTATTTATACCTTAAAAGGTTGAGAATCAAATGTGCAACATTGCTATTAAAAGCTGTCACATTTCATTGAAGCGTTTCATTGAAAATGATCTATCTATCTATCTATCTATCTATATATCATCTATCTATCTATCTATCTATCTATCTCCTATCTATTTATCTATCTATCTATCTCCTATCTATCTATCTATCTATCTTTCTATCTCCTATCTATCTATCTTTCTATCTATCTATCTATCTATCTATCTATCTATTTATCTATCTCCTATCTATCTATCTATCTATCTATCTCCTATCTATCTATCTATCTATCTATCTATCTATCTATCTCCGATCTATCTATCTATCTATCTATCTATCTATCTATCTCCGATCTATCTATCTATCTATCTATCTATCTATCTATCTATCTCCTATCTATCTATCTATCTATCTATCTATCTCCTATCTATCTATCTATCTATCTATCTATCTATCTATCTCCTATCTATCTATCTATCTATCTATCTATCTATCTATCTATCTATCTATCTCCTATCTATCTATCTATCTCCTATCTATCTATCTATCTATCTATCTATCTATCTATCTATCTCCGATCTATCTATCTATCTATCTATCTATCTATCTCATATCTATCTATCTATCTATCTATCTATCTATCTATCTATCTATCTGTCTATCAACTGTATCTCCTATTATCTATCTATCTATCTATCTCCTATCTATCTATCTATCTATCTATCTATCTATCTATCTATCTATCTATCTCCTATTATTTATCTATCTATCTCTTATCTATCTATCTATCTATCTATTTCCTATCTATCTATCTATCTATCTATCTATCTATCTATCTATCTCCTATCTATCTATCTATCTATCTATCTATCTATCTCCTATCTATCTATCTATCTATCTATCTATCTATCTATCTATCTATCTATCTTCTATTATCTATCTATCTATCTATCTATCTGTCTGTCTGTCTGTCTATCTATCTATCTATCTATCTATCTATCTATCTATCTATCTCACATGTATCTATCTATCTATCTATCTATCTCACATGTATCTATCTAGCATGAAGATTTTGTAAGTGAGCTGGAATCATTTTCTGTTAACCACAATCTTCTCCAGTAAGCAGACTATCTCCTGCCCAAACAATGCACAGAATACAGGATCCATGTCATGCTGTGCAAAGTCCATCCTGCTATCCTGCAAAGTCTATAGCTATGTTAGGGTAGGCAAACACTACGGAATCCAGACAGAAAACCCATCGCGGATTCCGCAGCTCACACCCGCTGGCAGACTTCCCCGCTCCAGTGCTGGTGGCCCAGGTCTCCGCTTAAACCGGGAAGCCGCCAGGTACCCGGCCACCAGTGCTGAAGCGGGGGATGGAAGAGCACGTTAATTCTTTTATCCTCCCCTTGCCATCACTTACTTAAAAAAAATGGGTCTTGCTGGACTTCTAATGTGATGTGTTACAGAAATAACTGGCAATTGCTGACATTAAGTTATGTGTTTATTTTATGTACAGTATATACACTGGGTGTTCAGTAGATGACAGAGCTGGATTTTCCTTTTACCAATCACTATTCCTAGGTCCTAACTGGGGCTTCCGATATTTCGTTGCCCCCAAGATTTATATCAAGCCAAAGTAGCTGCAAATAATCCATATAAAGCACATACCTATACTGGAAGGTAACAAGGCTGAGCTTGGCCGGACTCTAGCTAGCTTTCCTTGATCTCGCCTTAGATCTTTCCCTTACCTCTCCTCTACCACAAGACACCACTTAAGCCTCAATGTCCCTGCAGATATTCCTGTGGAATCCCTGGAATCACTTTCCCTAGCAGAAACAACAAGCTGACACTAGGACCTGGAAAAAATCAAGGAAGTGCAAAATCTAAATCATGAGCACTGAACAAACAAAAAAAATAGCAGCAACTTCAAAATACAAACACAAGGAAAACCAAAAACTGACTGGAATAACTTTGACAAGACTAGACTAGAACGTAGCAGAAGGACCAGGAAACGCAAAGTGCACAGAACTTTTAAAGGGGCTATCCAGCATTAGGAAAAAAATTTTATGTAATGCTGCCCTATAGGAAAACATAAATATGATTACCTCTCCGTGCTCCCCCGGTGTCCTGATGCAATGTTTCCGAGTCCCCTACTGACTGCAGCCACTGCCACTTCCAAGACAAACTCGTCTTAGGAGTGAAAGCCCGCTCAGCCAATCACTGCCTGAGACTGCCCAGTGCCGTGGCCAGTGATTGGCTGAGTGGGCTGTCTCTCCTGGGATGAGTTTGTCTTGGAAGTGGAGGCGACCGCAGTCAACGGGGGACACTGGAGACGTTGCGTCAGGACACCTGGGGGAACATATGATGTGTATAATGTTTCCAACAGGGCAGCATTATATAAAAAAATTTCCAAACCCTGGATAGTTCCTTTAGGGTGATGGTGCGTTTACACGTAACGATTATTGTGCGAATTTGCGCGATAACGAGCAAATTCGAACGATAATCTTACGTGTAAACGCAGCGAACGATCAAACGACGAGCGAGAAATCGTTCATTTTGTTCTTTGATCATGTTATCAAATCGTTGTTGATCGTTCACAAAAAATTTGCAGATCGTTCTGTGTGAACAGTCGTTTGCCGATTTAACCAATGTGTGAGATAGGCTTAAGCGATCGCAAAACGAATTTTCCGTACGATATATCGTACCGTCTAAACGCTGATCGTTATGGAAAAAAAAACGTTACTCCGACATCGTTAATCGTACGATCGGGCCAATTATCGTTTTGTGTAAACGCAGCATAAGGCTAAGCAATAAAGAAATCCTCTGTAAGCTATCCAGGGATGGCAGATTAGCTGATCCAGAGAAATGGATCAGCTGTGTGAAAGCTTCAGCTACTGCCCCAAACAGCTTAATAGGAGAATATAGAATAGCAGGAAGATTCTTGCTATTTGTTACAGTCCAAAGTGGGACTTAACCCCTTCCTTATATGAGATATTTGGCAAAATTGTCACTCTCTATATTCATAGCCATAGCCCTTACATTTTTTCATATAATGAGCCATATAAGGGCTTACATACTTTTTTTACCAACTAAAAAACTTGTTAACAGGTATATATACTAATGCCAGACGCACACACCCTAAGGTCAATTTAATAAGAAACAAGTTAAAGGGGTACTCCAGCCTTTTAAATTTTTTTATATATTGCTCCATATATATAAGAAGTAATAGAGAACCTATCCATACGTCATACCCCGGGTCCTCTTTTGGTGTCAATAAGGTCCCCAGCAATCCTATCTTGCTTTCACTCTTTATTATTTTCTGTATAGATGCAGCAATATCTTGTAAATGGCCAGAGTACTCCTTAAGGCTATGTTCACACTACGTAAAACTACGGCCGTAGTTCTCGCCGCAGAACTACGGCCGTAGTTTTGCGAGGTGGAACATAACCTTACTTTCAATGGGATCCTGGCCGGAGCGTACACACATCGTATTCGCTCCGGCCTGGATCTATGCGGCGCCGCAAATAACTGACAGGTCAGTTTTCTGCGGCCGGAATTCATTGAAAGACCTGTCAGTACACACAGTGAAGCGAGCGGCGGCCGAAAGATCATCTGGCCGGTACTTAAGTAGCGGCCGGTCTCATACGTAGTGTGAACATAGCCTTAATCGGTATATTTAGGAATGTGGTAGGAATTGGAAAATTACATGGCAAGAACATACCGGCTTCATGCAGGTGTTGTCAAATATGAACCCCAAACCACAGTGCTGCAAGATGACGGTGCTAACTGATACATTTCGGGTGCCTTTACACGTACCGGACGAGTTTGCAGCAAAATCCACCGCGAATCCATTTAGTGTGAAGTTCAATGGGCGCCTCGGCTGAGTGTGAGGCTCCCGGGCAGGGTTACATACTCTCAGCGGAATGAAAATTCCGCTGCGGGTATGTAACCCCATTGAACTTCACACTACATGGATTCGCAGCGGATTTCAGTGCAAATTCACAGCGTGAATTCCGCTGTGAATCGGTACGTGTGAAGGCACCCTTAACAACAATATATTATATTACGCATTTAGCTATAATCAGTTTCCACGCCTTTAAAGTGTCCCAATCGTTTGCAAATAGTTTTGACATGTCACAAAAATATATCAAAAGTTTTGATCAGGGATTTAAAAGAATTTGGGTCCCATTATACAGATGCATTGCCGGGACAGGCCTTTCTTGGCCAACTACAAGTTGTAGCGTCTACATTGGGCTATTTTCATGCTGAGAGTTTAGAATATTCTTATTTTAATTTGTGTGAAGATTCACCAGGCTCAGGAGGCTGTTGCTGATAGGATGGAAGGGGCTTTGATACTATGAGATCTCTAAAAATGGGAACAGGCGTCGAGTATGGGAATACCAGAGAAGTATAACATGCTGATTATGGCTTACTATTTATAGAGCCGGTTATTTAGACGATACTTGGGGCTTCAATTTTATCACCATTGTGTGCATAATGATTCACTGCTTTATTTAAAAAAAAAAAAAAAAAAAAAAAAAAACATGATTGGTTGAAAAAGTTTTTTTCCCCATTTTTTTTACTATCAATGCAGAATGTACCACTTTTTTTTTTTTTTTTTTTTTTTTTTTTTTTAATCATTCCATTGTCAAAGCTTTATGAGGCCTTGTTTTGTATGATAGTCTTCCACAACTTTATTGCCTGGCAGTGTAAAATGAACTAACAAGCTCTTATGCCATGCCAGACCGGTGGCCTTTGTCAGGTACCTGGTTGCCGCTGGATCCTATCAGCAACCCACAATTACCCTATTTCCTCAAAAATAAAACAGTGTGTTATATCAATTTTTGGTCCCAAAGATGCGCTTTGTTTTATTTTTAGGGGATATCTTATTTTTGCATGAAAAATTCACAAAATAAAAGAACAAAAAAAGTAACATTTATTATATACTGTACAGTATGTCATCATAAACCAGCATAACCAGACATAACCCTGGTGGCGGGGTTCTTACATTTGGGGAATGCCTTATTTTCAGGGGATGCCTTATTTTAAGCTATCCTGCAAAACCTCCACCTGCCTTATTTTCGGAGGATGTCTTATCTCAAACAGGGTATGATTGGCTGACCGAAAGAGCACCTTTTCTCTGTCAAACGTCTTAGCTGCTCCACCAGGGGAGTCAAACATGCTTCAGTTGCCCTCATCTCTAATTAATACGTTTGCAGACACCCCCAAAGTTGTTTCCTTTTCCCCTTGGTTTTAAAGCGACTCTGTACCCACAATCTGTCCCCCCCAAACCACTTGTACCTTCGGATAGCTGCTTTTAATCCAAGATCTGTCCAGGGGTCCGTTCAGCAGGGGATGCAGTTATTGTCCTAAAAACAACTTTTAATCCGGCAGCAATGTGTCTAACGGCCGGGGCTTACATTTGTATATGCATTAGGCTAGCACAACCTCTCTGTCCTTTCTCTCCATCCTCCTCATCATTAGGAATGCTCCAGGAACATTTACTGCTGTTTGAGCTTTGCACGGGTGTATTAACGCTCCAGCCCATGTTCATTATACACACAGGTGGGGAATAGGAAGCAATCTGCCTGGAGCATTCCTAATGATGAGGAGGGTGGGGAGGAAGGATGGAGAGGTGGTGCCAGCCTAATGCATATTCAAATGTAAGCCCCGGCAGTTAGACACAGCGCTGCCGGATTAAAAGTTGTTTTTTAGCACAATAACTGCATCCCCTGCTGAACGGACCCCTGGACAGATCTTGGATTAAAAGCAGCTATCCGAAGGTACAAGTGGTTTGGGGGGTCAGATTGTGGTTACAGAGTCGCTTTAATGAAGCAGCAGTAGGACATGTGTGCTACTGCTCAATTCCACCCTATGTGGTATGTCTCTAATATCAGACTTCTGGGCTTTGCTATTTTCGTCCAACCTGTAGAGTTGACTGGGGCACATGTGGGATTGCCCCTCCATTAAACCAGGGCACCACCAGGGGACAGTTTGCAATCATTGTGGTCTCACACATGGTCTCAGTAATGAAACAAACCTTAAGATTTCCTGTGGACATGTTTTTTTTAATCAATTCTACTTGAGATAGGGGACGAGCCTTCCATCTTTTCTTATTAACAACCGCAGGATTAAAGTAGAGTCAGCCGAGCACTCAGGCCCTGATTTACTACGATTCGCTGTTTGGTTTTCACGAATCCTACACCTCAGGGTTTTAGTTTCCCTAACCGACAGATTCATTAATGTGTCCTGTTGCCCGTAGGTTTTTCACATGACAAAGCTAAAACCCAACCTTCCCGCCACACTAGAAATGGCAGATTTTTTAGAATGGAAAACCCTGCCAAAAATGATGGTTTGTTTATTGAATTTGAAGGTTATGGTGTATTTTAAAAAGACACACCCACTTTAGGGTGCGTTCACACGTATATTTACACGTTCATCTGCAGCAGGTTTTAGGGCGCAGATTTGAAGTTGCATATTGAAAGCCTTTAAAGATTAAAGAAACGACAGGGAAAACTAGTAAAAGCCATCCATTTGATTACTGAAACACATTAATAAATCAGTCCCTTGGTTTGTTGAGTGACTAAGTGACCAAAGACCCCAGAATGGTTCACAATTGTTGGAACCTTCCTGTTCAGAGTTGCAAAATAAATAACAGCTCTGGAACTGCTGATCTAGCTAGTGAAATACTGGATTTACTAAGCAGGGCAATATTTACATTTAAAAAAAAATGTTTTGGGGTGTACAGTTTATTAAAAGGGTTCCTTAGCGTTAGATCATAGAAATTTGGAGCCAGTCTTGTCTAATAGCCTGCCTTGATTTGTCAGCACTTTGCTGGCTATATAATTATAGGCTTCCTCGATTGCTGTCTGCATCCAAGGATCTTAGCCACTAAGAGATTTTTGATATTTATATCAAGCAGAGAACTTTTAAGGGCTCTGAGGCCCCATCATTGTGTATTTTCGGTGTGTCCCGTGTCAGTAGAGATATCTATTTTTATTGGGTTTTAAATCTAGTCAGTTTACATGTATAACCTAATGTCTGGGTCAGCGCTATTCATATCATTCTCCTGCACATCTGCTTTGTTGCAATGTGATCCTGCTCTCTTTATACAGTTACCAGGACGTGTTTTACCAAGACAGGTGCGGCTCCTAGTGGCCGCCTATTTTGTATTGGTTCCAAACTTTTGTATACACTTTTTTTTTGGGGGGGGGGGGGGGGGGGGGGGGGGAGAGAGTAACATAATCACATGCCAATCCATTGCTTACTATGTGCAAGTTGCAGTGAAGTCCTGGATGTAGCCGTGGCAGTGTCACACCCTCTAAATCTATGTGTGTGATGCAACATTTGCCAAGGGACTGCTGCTACATACAGTTACTTTAATATCTCTATGTGCTATTGTTACAGTCAGTGACACCAGCAAAACCATTGCCTTTGTTGCTTAAGTCTTTGGATTTAGAGACCAAATAAAAAGCCTGTTTTTAAAGCTATTAAATACATATACTACAGACATTACTATATCCATGTTTTTCAAATAGCCTTAGGGCTTTATCCAACTTCAGAAGCCACCATCTCGAGAATGCTCGATATTCGCTCATCTCTAGTTGCAATAAAGATTTCAGGGCATATATTACCTTCTAAGACCAATGTAGTACATAGTGAACCACTATTGTTTAATGCTATTTACATATAATAAGTCTTTAAAAGTGATGTGTACTGTTATTTATTTTAACTCTTATTTAACGTTTTGTGAATACACATACAAGCATCATCGGTGGCCGCAGAATAGAGGAGAAATAAAAACACTGAAACATAGTAACAGAATACAAAGTAACACACAAGTCCTTGCGAGGCCGCACTTCAAGAGAAGTCCCAAATCATTGTGACACAGGCCGCTCATGAGATCCTATAACTTGTAGCAAGAGGCAATTAATAATTGCGAACCCTCCCCATGGCCTGCCGCATAGCCTCCCTCCCATCATAGCTGAAAACCCTGAACACGGAAAGACCAAACACACACAAGACAAGACAGGAAACACTAGGGCAACAACAAGAAAAGACGAACAGTACAAAAGAAATAGCTTCATTGACCAGAAGGAAAACTTGGCTTACCGCTCTCCGCATGTTGCATTGGAAGTACCTAAGCAAGAAGAGATAGAAAATCTGCCGAACTTTCAAAAAGGATCCAAGGGGTCCATACTTTTGAGACCCTCTCTGCACAGTCCTACACCTCGGCTTCTAATTCCTCAGCTCCCTGAATGACCTGTAGCTATTTATGCCCCACAGAGATCGAGGGCACCGCTGTCGTCTTCCAGTGATGGGGGATTATGGTTCCAGCTGCAGCGAGCATGTGTCTCAACATGCCCTTCTTTTGGGTTGCCAGAGTGCCGGGTAGCAAGGAAAGTATGACAATCCGAGGATATGGGTAATCGTTTTGCCTGCATATTTCTCATAAATGGTGAAAATCCTTTCCCAAAAACTGGTGTACTGTTATTTATAAATGTTCTGTAATGCATCCAGACTAAACACTAAGCAATCAAAATATCCTATTATGTGTATGCAGCTTTTGGGCAGATCTACGTGTCTCCTTGGTGACAGACTACCATCATACTCTGTGTAGTCTGATGCTGCAGTTCGACACTATATAAAAAATCATGGATATTTGGATTGCCTTTGGGTTGCCTGTATGTAAATTAGAATTTAAGTAGAGGCATGCAGTGGGGATTTCCTCATCTCAAAACATATATTGAAACAAAAGCCAACACCAGTGCTGAGTATACCCCAACAAAAAACATCAATGTCTCAATAAGTTGTCATGTGGCCTTGAGCATTAATTACAGCTTGATAGTGACGTCCCATGCTGTTTTCAAGTTGACCCAAGAATGTCTACTGAGGTATAGTATCCCGCTCTTCTTGAAGGGCGGTCCTCTGGTCATTAAGGTTTTGGGTACAGTCTACACTGAACAGTCTCTACACGGTGACTCAGGTGATCCTATAGGTTTTTCAAGTCTGGAGAAAGTGCAGGCCACTCCATGTGTGGTCACCAGTGTCCAGCAGCCATTCCCTAATGATGCATCCTCAATAATCTGGAGCATTGTTGTCCATGAAGATGAGTTGAGGCCAGTGTTGTTCAGGCACAGACACAATGACTGGATTACTGATGTTATTCAAGCAGTATGGGCTTCTCAATGTACCATTCACAAAGTGTAGGGCACTTCTGTATTGACTAGACACACCTGCCCACTCTCTAACAACACTACAACTAGAGGCAACACTGGCTGAAGCATAACGCTCTTCTTCAATGCTGGACAGTGGACCTCAGTGCTGTTTACTGACGAAAGTTGATTCCCGATGATCAGAAATGATGGCTGCAAACAATGTTGGAGAAGTCAAGGAGAGCGCTATGAATAAGGCACTGTTTCCCTTAGTGTTACAGTGTGGGCTGGTATATTTAGTGGTGGTGGTGTTACAGGGTGGGCAGGTGTGCTTAGTAGTGGTGGTGTTACAGTTTGAGCAGGTATGTTTAGTAGTAGTGGTTGTGTTACAGGGTGGGCAGGTATGTTTAGTGGTGGTGGTGTTACAGTCTGTGGTAGGTGTACTTGTGGTGGTATTACAGTGTGGGCTGGTGTGTCTAGTGTTGGTGGTGTTACAGTTTAGGCAGGTGTGTTAAGTAGTAGTGGTGGTGGTGTTACAGGGTGGGCAGGTATGTTTAGTGGTGGTGGTGTTACAGGGTGGGCAGGTATGTTTAGTCAACACAAAATCGTAATTAATGCTCCAGGACTCATGACAAGTTACTAAGTCATTGACATTCTTGGTTGGGGGTATACCTAGCACTGGTGTTGGCTTTTGTTTTAATAAATAGTTTGAGGTGAGGAAATCACCATTGTATGCCTCTACTTAAATGCTCTACTCTCATGACATATTATCACTGTAGCAAGAACTTTTTTTTTAATGGTTTTCCATAAATTTCACCTGCAAACCAAATATGTCTAACTTTTTGTGAGTTGTGTTATTTACGTAGCGTGACTTCTACAAGTTGCAAAAGGTGCGGGTATCCTATAAAACTTGAGCTGTTTCTAGTGTTGCTGAGCAGCAGTAAAATATATTGTTGTTAAAAGTTCAACTTTTATGTATACAAATTATGTTCCATGTTTATAGTGGAATTGTAACACGTGAAGGCTTGTTCTCTGGCTTCTTACTTCTGTTCTTTATTGCTAGTGAACATGCAAAGGAAATTGCTTTAATTTCGTAAAAAGGCTTTCCCCGGAGAATATAATTTTTTATTTTCCTAATACGTTGCTTTAATAAATCTATATTTCATTAAAATCAATATGTAGTTTTTTTCCCCCTTCACATTCCATTGACTGGCAGCAGTAAGGGGTGACTTTGCTGCTACCAACATTTGTGGCTGTTTAAGCCCTGCAGTTCCCAATCCCCTCCTCTCATCAGCGCTTTACAGAGCTAATGTTGAGGTTGAAGGTTTAGGGTACGTTCACACTTACCGGATCCGCAGCAGATTCCATTTAAATAACTGAACACAGCATCAAATCTGCTGCGGATCTGCTGCAGATCCTGTAGGTGTGAACGCACCCTAAATCAGCTAATCTATATGTGTAATAGGGCCTTTAAGGGGTTATCCAGTGCTACAAAAACCCTGATTGGCTGAGCAAGCTGGAAGCCTTGTGATGTGCTCCAGCCATGTGATGCACACCAGCCAATGAAAAGGCTGCCAGTGCGCATGTGCACCAGCAGCCTTTACTCTCCCATTCACTGCTCCGCAACCTGGAAGTGAGGGAGATCTGAGGACGGCGGAAGTATGCTGTGTGTCTGTTTTGTTTTTTTTTGGTCCGCCGGAGTATTCCTTTAAGCTCCTTTCCCTTCAATGGAACTGAGTTACAAAACCTGCACCAAAACTGGCAAACTGGAGACAAGAGTGGTGCTGTCTCTGGAAGAAAGTGGCCATGTTTTTGTAGGGCTGGATAACCCCTTTAAAGCGACTCTGTACCCACAATCTGCCCTCCCCAAACCACTTGTACCTTTGGATAGCTGCTTTTAATCCAAGTTCTGTCCTGGGGTCCGTTTGGCAGTAGGTGCAGTATTATGTCTTAAAAAACAACTTTTAAACTTGCAGCCTTGTGCCAAATTTATGTGGCCTATAATGTTTGTGCATTAGGCTTGCAACACCCCTCCGTCTCTCCTCCCCACCTTCTTCATCATTAGGAATGCTCCAGGCTGGTTTTCTACTATTCATCACCTGTGTAAACACTCCACATGAGTTGGATCGTTAAGGCACCTGTGCAGTGTTTAGACAAGTGAGGAATAAAAGAAGTTCTGCCAGGGGCATTCCTAATGATGAAGAGGGCGGGGAGGAGGGATGGAGAGGCGGTGCAAGGTTAGGGCACAGAAAATCTAGGCCACAACAATTTGACACAGGGCTGCAAGTTTAAAAGTTGTTTTTTAGGACAATAACTGCATCACCTGCCAAACGAACCCCAGGACTGAACTTAGATTAAAAGCAGCTATCTGAAGGTACAAGTGGTTTGGGGGGGTCAGATTGTGGGTACAGAGTCGCTTTAAGCCTCTCTAGTACTGGATCCAATATACATAGAAAATATACTGCCACTTTGCATGACTCCTGATATTGGCTTCAAAACATTGACACAAGATACTGATCAAATCTTCACGGTGTGAATAAGGCCTTAGCTTCTGGAGCAGGTGTAGGTGAGCATTTATGGCGTCCTACCTTGCTGCCGTATTCTGTAATGTGTAATATAATGATCTCTTTTGTGCCAGGACTCTACAGGCAGCAAATGACATCTCACATTTTCTCTTTTCTTTTTTTTTTTTTTACTGTTCCGCTCAGAGCTCAGCCGATATGTTAAATCGCCATAAAGGAGACCTGGAACCTCATTAAGAATTGATTGCAAACTAGTCATCAAAACTTCCTTCTCAGATGACTTGGGAAGACCTTTTATGTGAATGTTATTTCTTCTGCCTCTATTATCTATATCTCCAGCAGGTCTTTGAAGTAGGAAATAGTTTCTTGCCTGTTCTGAGCATTGCCTTTGTGTAGCTTAAAGTGCAGAAAGGAGAGCAGTGCCATTAGAAACGCATTCTGATATACCAAGGTAAATCACACAGTACAGGATGCTTGTTAAAATGGGGAATTTCCAGGAGAAAAAAGGCATATAATGACAAGAAAGGAAGGAAGGTAGGTAACAAAAGGGAGCTTATTGCCTCCAAAAAATTAACCCTTAGTAATATCCACCTTAATTGTAAAAAAACATCAGGAAATAGACATTCTTGCATAGGGAATATGCATATGCAATGAACATATGATGGCAGCCTTCTAGGTGTATTTGTTATAGATATTGGTAGAGGGCTGCCTACTATAGTTCCTCTATTTCCATCGTTGGATCATGCTACACTTTTTACTTTCCTCCTCTTCCTCCTCTCTGCCAGTCAGGCCATGTTCAGACTGCGTATGAGACCGGCTGTTCCGTGACCTTGCCGGGTCACGGAACGGCCGGTCTAAGAAAAGATCATCCCGGCTGGCACTTCAGTACCGGCCCGCAGAGTTCTGATGCGGGCACATCCTTGCGCGCCTGTATCATAACTCCCCACAGCACACTATGGATCGTATTCAATGAATAGCGGCCGCAGAAAACTGACATGTCAGCTGTTCGCGGCGCAGCTATGGATCCTGGCCGGAGCATATACCACGTGTATACGCTTCGGCCGGGATCCGATTGACGGCAGGGTAATGTATATTTTCGTAATAATCACGGCCGTTTTTGCACTGTGCTTTATTATTATTTACCCTCTGCTATCACTGTAAGTTTAAGGAGTATACTAGACTAGAGACAAAAAAACTCAAGTCATTGAGGATTTTTACTTTCTACTACATACTTTTAACTAGTGTCAAAGTTTGCATGCTATAATACCCCTTTAGGGACTACTTTATATAGTGCTGACTTGAAAAATACGTTTTTATTTTCAAGATAAGTTTTCACCAGTGGGGGTCTGTGTGTTCAGCCCCCCACTGATGATTAGATACAGCTGGCAGTGTGCTTGTCTTTGTGCTTTGCTGAGATCTCTGTATTGCCTATGGAGATGGTCTCCATAGCCTCATTCACACATCAGTACCTTTGTAAACTGCAGAATCTGCAGAATCTGTTTGCGCTATACAAATAAATGTTATTATTGTCTGCAAATATGGACAAAATACGGACCCATTCATTCCCATGGGCGCTTACACACGTGAGTAATTTTACGAATCCGCGTTGATATTTGTGGCCAGAATTGCCTATAGTGAATGAAGGGGTCAGTGCAACCCGTGCAGATGGGACAGGAACACCCATACCACAACTGATCAAGGGACTATCCACACAACATGTTTTATGGGCGAACGACTTACTACACGAACAGATAAGGGAACAATCAGCGAATTTTAGATCAGATAAAATCAGATAATTTTTCAACATGTTGACAGACAAAAATGAACAATTTTTCAATTGTCGTGTGATCATTGGGTGTTATTACAAATAATTGCTCATTTTTTAAACAAGAATCGCTCTGTGTAATTGGACATTTAGACATGTTAAAAATTTTTTAAAGTGACAGTATCCATTTAGAATTCTCATGCATTCTCATCTGGAATTTGCCTGCCCCATTGTCCATATTTTTTAAACTCTTTAGACATACCAGCTTTTTGTACATGTAACGTGTCAATAAACATATGAATCCCACACCAAAAGCTAAGTGATTGTAGGAGTTGACTTAACCCTGACCTAGTTCAGTAGTATGCGTGCCTTTTGTGCTCCTCACCATATCTCAGCTAACAATTTATGTAAATAATCCAGAAAATCCTCCGCCACTTCAGAGCGAGGAAGCTGTAATAGTGGGGAAGGGTTTATGTGAGTTGCTGCTGCTGAATATATTTTGACGTGATGACAAATGTTAGAAACTGTACAGAAGGTGTTACAAAGCTGCTTCCTTTCTTTCTTGGGAGTTGTGAGTATGTTGTTTACATTGCCGTGTGGGCTGTCTTGCTATTTTGGCTGGCACTTTTGCCCTCATTGAGTATGTGCATAGTAATTTCTGTTCCCAAAGCGTTTGCAACAGTGAAAAAGAAATGCATTCTTTTTATGGATAGCAAATAAAGAATATGCATACCATTATAATATTTATTAACATATATCTCCAGACTTCAAGGGGGCATGTCAGAGATGTGGGTGGTAAATGGAGCTCCCAGCATCTTCTGTGGCTAAAATATTTCACATGGATTTGGCGGGGAGTACATGGTAAAATGACAATCCACATCCCATACATGTGAATAGGATCTTGGCAAACCTACATACATGCAAAGCTTTGGCTGTCTAGGCATGATGGGAATTGTACTTTTGCAACAGCTGGAGGGCCCAAGGTTCCTCATGCTTGTCTTAGATGATAGCCAGCCACAGTTGTTCATATTATATCAAGCTACAGAACCTCTTAAAGGGGTTGTCCAGCGAAAATCTTTTTCTTTCAAATCAACTTATATCAGAAAGTTATATAGATTTGTAATTTACTTCTATTAAAAAATCGCAAGTCTTCCCATACTTATTAGCTGCTGTATGCCATGCAGGAAGTGGTGTTTTATTTTCAGTCTGACTCGGTGCTCTCTGCTGACATCTCTGGCTGAGACAAGAACTTTGTCTCGTTTTTTTATGAATCCCCATAGAAAACCTGTACTGTTCTGGACAGGTTCTGTCTCGGCCAGAGGTGTCAGCAGAGAGCACTGTGTCAAACTGAAAATAAAACAACACTTCCCGCATGACATACAGCAGCTAATAAGTATGGGAAGGCTCGTGATTTTTTAATAGAAGTAAATTACAAATCTATATACCGTAACTTTCTCATACCAGTTGATTTGAAAGATAAAGATTTTTGCTGAACAACCCATTTAACAGCTCTAGTCCCATTAACCCTTTTTATAGTCATAAGGAGCCCCTATATTTGGGCCAACTACAGTCTCCCATACTATAGCCAGCTGCATCCCTTCATAGTAGATCCAGCCGGAGTCCTCCAAATCATTGCCAATCACAGTCCCTGATATTAGAGCCTACCATAGTCGCCTATATCATAGCCAGCCGGGTATGAGTTTGCCTGAACCTCAGTGTATGGCACTACGGGGGCATTGACATGTCCGCAAAAAACTGATTGTGCACGGACATTAATCTGCAGCCCGGACCTCAGGCCTCTCAGCGTCATGATTTTTTATATTGCTGAGATTCCTGAAACTGTTTAAAAGTTCATGCTACTGTATCAGTATTAGGCTATGTTCACACAACGCTGATGCTGATTAGCAACAACAACCATGATAAATTTAAAGCTTATGTGTACTGCAGGCTGAGGGAATCCCAGCCTGAGTGTATACACATAGTATACACACTCTCCGGGATCCCAAGGGGCTGCACAGAAAACTGAATTGTTAGTTTTGGGTGGCCGCTATTCATTGAATACCGGCTGCACAAGCTTGACGAGTTACACAATGGAGTGTGTGGCTCTGGCCACATGCTCCATTGTCAGCTGTGGTGAATTGGGATGCGCGTGCACACTGATGCGCCCTCATCCCAATTCAGCACAAAGGAAGATCACTGCGGTGTTTTACCCCGTGTGAACATAGCCAAGGCTATGTTCACACAACATAAGAGCCCGGCTGTTCCGTGACCCGTCCGGGTCACGTGACGGCCAGTGTCTGAAGAGATCATCCCGGCCGGTACTGCAGTACTGGCCGGATGATCTTTAGCGCCGCAGAGCTCTGATGTGGGCGCATCCGTGCGCCCCGCATCAGAACTCCCCACAGCACACAATGGAGCGTGCAGCCAGAGCCGCTCGCTTCAGTGTGCACTGACAGGGTTTTTTGCGGCCGCTATTCAATGAATCACGTAACAACGGCCATGATTCTCACGGAACTTACGTTGTGTGAACATAGCCTAATGCAGCCTAGTGCAAAAAATATTTTATATATATATATATATATATATATATATATATATATATATGTATATAAATTATTATTAGATTTATGTGTAGGAATACTCCTTTAAATGTTCCTTTAAAACCTGGAGAGCCATGTAAGCTTCAGCATGCTCCACTGTGTTCTTGTCATGGCATGAATTCAGCCGAGCTCATATAATGGCCTTAATATAATTCTGTGTTGCTGATGAATATTATATAAAGCAATAAGAAGCATGGCACAAACAATGGCACATTAGCATTCATGATTCCGGTTAAGTGAGGATTTCTGTCACAAGTATTAATCGATTCTTCATCTTGTTATTCCTGTCCGTATTCACAACTGTTGTAAATGAATGAATGAATGAAGTATAAATGATATAATTCATTGCGTCAGTGCAAAGGATTGCATTTCCAGTTTACATGTTTGTTGTGCCTCTTGCCGCTCATTTTAACAACAAATCAGAAATGTTCCTAAGATTTCAGACGTTCGGATCCAATTATTTTGGTACAATGCATGCAAACTGTGTTCCAGTGTTTCACTATGCATATATTTAAAGCTGGCCTTGTGTGTAAAAATATTAATTAAAGGAGAAGTCCGGACTAAAAAGATGTGACAGGTGGTAGGGGCAGGGGAGAACACATCAATCAAGCACTGCTTACCTCTCTCCATGCCTGTGATGCACCATCTGATCGGCCCCCAGACCCCCTCCAAAAGGCATTTTCCCCCAAGTTGGGACATCATCAAAACTCAGGGGTAAAATGGCGACTTAACTGATGGACAGGTGACTTAGCCAATTAGTAACTGGAGCAGTGTCTCACCCCAGTCACTGACTGGCTGAGCGTCCAGTCCATCAGCCAGGTTGTGACGTTGGCTCCGGTGGAGATTCTGTATCCCGTAGGGGGTTCCGGAGGGGCGATCCGGCGCTAAAGAGGTACAGGGAGAAGTGCATTAGTACCGTTTGTTATTTTCCCCCCTAAGGCCGGACTTCTCCTTTAAAGGGGTTTTAGAAAACTTGGTCTAAACTGATGCATTGTTTCAATTTTAACTAATTTTCAAGTGTATAGGTATCTCTGAAAATGCCCTGTATGAGAGATATAAACTTTGTAATCCCCCATGTTTTGATAACCTGATGCCCTTGGTTACGGCCCACTAAAATGGGCCAGACATGCTCAATTGCAATCCCCTGCAAGTACTGGAAGTTGGCCTCAACTGCATTAGCCACTGTTGGTGATGGGCAGGTATGTCTAGTCAATTAATAATGAAGTTTTTGAAGTAGTATGGGCATTGCACCCCAAGGCCTGACCATGGAAACCCAAACAGACCGTGTAATAGATCTCTGTGATGCTATTAGTTCATGAGATCATACCAGCGGTCAGGCCAGGACTTGTGTTGTTTATACTGATGAAAAAAATTCATCCATATTAATGCTTGAGTAATAGCGGCCTTTGGCGATTAAAGTCAATGTCTGATCAGCTGGTTTTTCGAGTGCTGCATTTACTCTACATACAAACATGTATTACTCTCAGAGCACAAAGTATTTCCTTCAGGGTACAAACCCACACACCGTATACGCAGCAAATACGCAACAAATACGCAGCAAATACGCAGCAGTTTGATGGTGAAGATTTAATGCTGAGTTCAGTTATTTAGATCTAATCTGCTGCGTTTTTGTTGCGTATTTGTTGCGTTTTTGCTGCGTATTCGCTGCGTATCGCAACAGTAAATACGCTGTGTATACGGTGTGTGGGTTTATACCCTCAGGGTGCGTTCACACGTACAGGATCCGCAGCAGATCTGCAGCAGATTTAATGGTGCAGATTTGCTGCTGTGTTCAGTTATTTTGATGAAATCTGCTGCGGATCCACAGCAGAAATCTGCTGCGGATCCGGTACGTGTGAGGGCCCTGCTCGCATGCATGAGCTTACAGACTTTTAATCTACATTTATCCATCCTCGTGTCTCTGTTGCACTACTCCTGGGTTTCGTTCATTGCCGCCGGCTGTCATCTTCAGCTTGAACAATGTACGTCACGCTTTCACCTACAATGTTTTGGCCCAGCCAAGCACTTGCTTGCTTGGTGTTCCGCCCCAGTGACTGATTGGCTGAGCGGGGAATTACTCAGCCGGGCATGTGATGTTGCAGCAAAAAGATCTACAGGTCACCGGCGGCTGTGAACGGGACCCAGGAGTGGCGCTATGGGGCACAAGGATAGGTAAGTTTATATTATTTATTATTTTCTCACACCTCACTGCCTGTCTGCATTTTTTCACTTTCATGGGACTTCACCTTTAATGCTTCCCTCAGAAACAACTTTTGCACAATATTTTTGGGGGGCTGAAAAACACCAAGCAGTCTGCAGTTTTTCCTGCTTTTTTGTGTTTTTCTGGTGTTTTTTCATTTTTAGTGTAAATTACTATTGGCGTTTTAATCTTTGGTCTGAAATAACAGCCTTTATTTGTCATTTAATGGCGGTCATCCACTAAATTTCAACAGTGTGTGAACGTAGCCATTCTGTGTTTTCAATCACTCCTGGTTTTGGTTCCAAAATACTGACCAAAATACTGTGTGTGAACATAGTCTAAAGGAGGTATTAAAGAATTACAAAAAAAAATACTACTTTCTTTTAAAGACAGCGCCACCCTTGTCCATTTACTTTAATGGATCTAAAATGCAAAACCCCACACCCAGGTCTGGACAACACCTTACATTTTCATATCTATTTACTGTTGGAGAAGGGGATAGACATCTTGGAACCCATGTATAGCAAGTGCAACGTAGAGAAATAACACACATTTTATTGGCTGTATGTTGTTTACAGATATATTGGTCATGCAAGTAGGCAAATTTGGCACATGTGCTATACATGTGTCACTTAAGCCAAAAATCAATCACTGCCATTCAGCTATAAGGAACAGAGCATTGGAGTAAGAGCAGCAGTAATAATAAACATCTCAGTCAGTATCATGGGCTTGTTAGAACATTTCATTCACAGGTACCTGCCTGGGCAGGTGGTATACTTATGTGGTGCATTGTAGATGAAGTGTTGCATCTTACTATGCCAGTGTGCAACATTCAGCTCTGTTCAGTGCGAGGCTGAAGGGTTTCTCCTGAATTTTAAAGGGATAGTGCGGCGCTAAGAAATTATTCACAAAATAACACACATTACAAAGTTATACAACTTTGTAATGTATGTTATGTATGTGAGTGACCCCCTTCCCCGTGTTCCCCGACCCCCGCCCGTGTACCCGGAAGTGTAGTGCAGTATACATACCTGATTCGTGTCGACCCCTGTCCGCATTTCTTCTGACAGTGATGTAATGTTCGGGAGGCCAGCTGACCCGCTCCTGCCGTCCCTCATGCCAGCCCCCCTCTGCCGCATCATAACTTTGCTCAGCCGCGATTGTCTGAGCATAATTGTGCTCAGCCAATCGCGGCTGAACAGCTGATGACGTGTGCCGCGTCTTCAGCTGCTCAGCCGCGATTGTCTGAGCATAACTGTGCTCAGCCAATCGCGGCTGAACACAGTTATGACGCGGCAGAGGGGGGCTGGCATGAGGGACGGCAGGAGCGGGTCGGCCGGCCTCCCGAAGATTACATCACTGTTAGAAGAAATGCGGACGGGGGTTGACACGAATCAGGTATGTATACTGCACTACACTTCCGGGTACACGGGCGGGGGTCGGGGAACACGGGGAAGGGGGCCATTCACATACATAACATACATTACAAAGTTAATACAACAATAATTCCAATTCACAGGGAAATACTAAATCAATCGCATGTGCAAAACAATATACCCTGCAATCAATCAATACCAATGTGACAAGGAAAACTCAAAAAACTACCAAAATATACCACAAACACTGATTGAGCACAACTTCCTTAATGCAAAAAAATTCTTTATTAATAAAAATAAAATGAAGATGTCAGAACATAAAAAATGAGGGAAAAGGTGATGACAGTACAACAAACCAGGGGAAACAAAATATGAATGAAAAAGACTATAAGTGAAGAAATATTACAAATACAAAGGGCACAGGTTCAATCAATAGTACAACTAACATGATCCCAATAAATCTCGAAATCCATAAGTGCATCAGTGCATGTGAGGCTAACCGCCTAAACACAATTGGGACCTGTAAACGTTACACTCATATGATTGCCACTAGCCCAAAGAAACATACAGATAGTAGTCAAGTCTTACCCATATTGCTGTTTCCCTGGCACACCCCGACGCGCGTTTCGCAGATGACCACTTTATCATGCCCCTTGATAAAGTGGTCATCTGCGAAACGCGCGTCGGGGTGTGCCAGGGACACAGCAATATGGGTAAGACTTGACTACTATCTGTATGTTTCTTTGGGCTAGTGGCAATCATATGAGTGTAACGTTTACAGGTCCCAATTGTGTTTAGGCGGTTAGCCTCACATGCACTGATGCACTTATGGATTTCGAGATTTATTGGGATCATGTTAGTTGTACTATTGATTGAACCTGTGCCCTTTGTATTTGTAATATTTCTTCACTCATAGTCTTTTTCATTCATATTTTGTTTCCCCTGGTTTGTTGTACTGTCATCACCTTTTCCCTCATTTTTTATGTTCTGACATCTTCATTTTATTTTTATTAATAAAGAATTTTTTTGCATTAAGGAAGTTGTGCTCAATCAGTGTTTGTGGTATATTTTACATTACAAAGTTGTATAACTTCGTAATGTGTGTTATTTTGTGAATAATTTCTTAGCGCTGCACTACCCCTTTAAAGTGACTGTACCACCAGGCCCAGGCAGAAGCACTGGAGGCAGGCCGACCCACCCTTAGTGGGAAGAAACCCCAGCCCCTCCATGACGTGACTCCATTAGAATCAATGGAACCCTATCATAGAGGGGCTAGGGTTTTTTCCCACTAAGGATGGGTAGGCCTGCCTCCAGTGCTTCTGCCTGGGCCTGGTGGTACAGTCACTTCAAGGCTAGATTCACACGTAACGGATCCACAGCAGATTTCACGCTGCAAGTTTGCAGCAAAATGCGTTGCGAGTATGTAAACGCTGGCCCCCTTAACCCACGGCGGTCCAGTGTAAATTACTGGTCCGTGCTCCGGCCTACTCCTGTGGCTCCTGGCATCCTGCCATCCTGCTCAACCAATCGTTGCCCTGTCCCGCTACATCCACTGATTGGCTGAGTGGGACGCCAGGATGTCGGGAGCCACAGGAAAAGGCCGGAGCGCGGACCAGGTAATGTATACACTGGGCTGCAGCTGGTTAAGGGGGCCGGCGTTTACATACTCGCAGCGGAATAAAAGAGAGCTCAGCGGCGCAGACGTGAACTGGCAAGTCGACGTGTGCGTGGAAGAAGGCGACGCTAGGGTGGAGCAGAAGGCTGGACACTGGTAAATATACAGCAGAAATAGGTAGGAAGAAGTAGTGGTGAGGCGTGCCGAAGTACGGCACAAAGCCAAGCCACTACTCCTCTTTGACACTTGGCTCGCGGGTGTGGGACAAGAATGTAGCAAATCTACCAAACAGATCTCTTCAAGAAAGGGATCATACACAAAAGAACACGTGCACCTCGGTTCTGTTCCAGGTGCTGACAGATTCCCTTTAAAGGGTCCATTGTCATTTGGCAGCTCACAAAGTGTATCCCTATTAGCAGCCCTGTTGATTACCTGCCAATTACCCGCAACGAGCGTTCCAAGAAACACTAATTTAGACGAAAATCAGCCGTGTATAAGTTTGTTTATTGGCCCCACATATCGTGTGCAAACAGGGAATGTGTGGCCAATAGCATTGTTTTAAAATGGACTCACGAATGCTACAGGGATTGTTCGTGCGACCCGGCTGTTTGATTAGTTTTGCCATGTAATGGCTCTGCGAACGAGTGCAGATTGTTGGCAGCCACAGGTGGCCAAAGATCACGTCATCTTAAAGAACCCTTAGTCACATGTGACAACTCGTGGCTGACCAGCCATTGCAAAACAACAATTCCCATCGTGCATGGACAGCCAAAGCTGGAGACATGATGGAAATTGTAATTTTTGCAACAGCTGGAGTGTTGCAAATTTGACACCCCTGCAGTAAGTGTTTATTTTCCCTGTAGCACCACCACAGGCAATAGTAGGCATTACACCATGCTTCATCAAATCAATGGGATTTATGTTTTAATGTAGTAAAGGACAGGTCCTCATAGAAGCTCTTTATCAGTGCTCTCCATTCTCCTAAAGAGGTAAGGACTCCTTCTATTAATTCAGAATACCCAAATAGGATGTATAACATTAGCTTTTCTAAACTGGACAACCCCTTTAAATATAAGAAATGAGACTTTACACTGGCTACCCATAGAGTCTGTTGGTAATAAAAATTCACTTTAAGATGTATTTTTTCTTGTACTCTGGATGGATTTTTTTCTTTCCGGTTATTATGTTGCCTTTTGTTGTAGGTGAGCTCCACCTTTTCTCTTCTTGTATAGATTCTGTGTCATTTTTCCGTCAGTGTTACTATGGTAATGCCACACTTTAGGGACTTCTCAGGCTGTTTATGTATGTAGGTGATTTGTACATCATTACTCTTTTTTTTCTTTTCCTTTTTTGTTTCTTGTCTGCGATTATTAACAGTTAAACCTGCAAGATGTCAGTACAATAGATTGTCTATTTGCTGCTCAGGGTGACTTGTAGCTGATCACTGCACAGTCACTGGAAAGCTGCCATTGATGCCTGCTCACAGCTGAATGGAGAAGGCTTGTAGGGAATAGAACATGTTATGTTTCAGCTGGTTACTCCAGTAATGAAGTGGCTAGGCATTTAGCATCCCGTAAGCCGGCTCCCTGGGACATTCTACTTGTGTAGTTCGGGACGCCTGAGACATGATTGATTTTCCATTTCTGTTCCTGGAGTATAGCGAGGAAGCATGTGACTGGAAGCAGAGATGTCAGATTACGTCAGATTACGTAAATCAGATGACGTTGGCAGTAAATAAAGAAAGCCGTGATTATGGAAGCTGTGCTGCAGCGTGGGGGATACTCAGTGTGATACATCAGTATGTGCACAGCACAAAAAAAAAGAAGGAAATAGGGAGTTATACAAATGGTGAAAAGAATGAGCGAATTTGCAGTAAGACTATATTCACACACTCTGCGGCCTGCACTACGGATGTGTGTCTGTAGTGCCCTGTGCTTCATGGAGCACTACATTGACACATCATTACCCTAGAAATCCAGGCCGCAAAATGCAAAATTTTTCATCTCTAGTCACATATGTTTCCATATTCCATTGCGACCAGTCTGGCGCACCTTTTACTAGGATTCTGTGTTTTTCTAGGCCTCTTCCTTAAAGGGGTTATCCAGCGCAAAAAAAAAACATGGCCACTTTTCACCCTCTCTTGTCTCCAGTTCAGGTGTTGTTTGCAATTAAGCTCCATTTACTTCAATGGAACTGAGTTTGAAACCCCACCCAATCTGGAGACAAGAGAGTGGAAAAAGTGGCCATGTTTTTGTAGCGATTGATAACCCCTTTAATATGTGTGAGTTATGCTGGGTTTACACGGAATGATTATCGTGCGAATTTGCACGATAACGATCGAATTCGAACGATAATTGTACGTGTAAACGCAGCGAACGATCGAACGACGAGCGAGAAATCGTTCATTTTGTTCTTTTAACTTGTTCTTAAATCGTCGTTCGCAAAAAAATTCGCCGATCGTTCCGTGTAAACAGTCGTTCACTGATTTTACCTATGTGCGAGATAGGCTTAAGCAATCGCAAAACGATCGGAAAACGAATTTTCTGTACGATATATCGTTCCATCTAAAAGCTGATCGTTATAAAAGAAAAATTGTTACTTAGAAATCGTTAATCGTACGATTGGGCGAATTATCGCTCCGTGTAATCCCAGCATTAGGGTCCATTTACACAGAAAGATTATCTGGCCAAAGCCAGGAATGGATTTGAAAAGAAGAGAAATCTCAGGCTTTCCTTTACAATCTGATGTGTGTTTAAAGTCTGTTTCTGGCTTTGGCTTCAAATCCTTGGCAGATAATCTGTCAGATAATCTTTCTGTGTAAATGGACCCTGACTCAATGTTATCATTCTCCTTGTTATAGACATTTGTTCCTGTACAGTCTGCATTATCTGGTCAGGCATTGTAAGGACACACCATTTTGCCTAAAGGAATGGTAAAGCAAAAGTGGAGCAGCACAAGGTTTTAAGGAAAGAAATTCTGGAAAGATTACTTAAAGGGGCACTTTTGGTATTATTTCAAATCAACTGGTGTCAGAAAGTTATATACTGTAGATGTGTAATATACTTATTTTTGAAAATTTCAAGTCTTTTAGTACTTTTTAGCTGCTGTATGTCCTGCAGGAAGTGGTGTATTCTTTACAGTCTGACACGGTGCTCTCTGCTGCCACCTCTGTCCATGTCAGGAACTGGTCAAAGCAGCAGCAAATCCCCATAAAAACTCTCCTGCTTTCGACAGTTCCTGTCTCAGACAGAGGTGTCAGCAGAGAGCACTGTGTCAGACTGGAAAGAATACACTACTTCCTGCAGGACATACATCAGCTGATAAGTACTGGAATGCTTAAAGTGTCACTGTCGTTATAACTTTAAAATCTAATTGAAAGCAGATTTTCTTATTGTAAAAAACAGACAAAATTCCCAGCCAGTACAGAGAGTCACGGCTCAATGTGTCCATCAGTCACATGACTGCCTTCTCTGTGAGCGCTCAGATGGCCTGGGATACACAGGACTTCCTGTTTTCTGACTGCTTCCTGTTTTTTTAAGAAAAAAAGAGTCAGAAAACAGAAAGTGATGTGTTCTCTTTATGATAATTAAAAAAATAAAAAAAAATAATTAATGTAAATTGCAAACTTGCTTTATATCACATCTACTGTTGATTTAGATATTGAAAGTTATAATGACCGTGATACTTTAAGATGTTTAAATAGAAGTAAATTACAAGTAATTTAAATAGAAGTAAATTACTCCAGTTGATTTAATTATTGAGAATATACATCCCTACCACCATCTTTATCACAGGTGACCAGTTACAGCTCAAAACCCACACACAATTTACAACCACTTTTAGATACTGTTTTTGACTGCACGTAGAACTATGCCAGTGTGCGTTGTATAGATAGTGGGTCTCATTTACTCACAATGCATTAATTTGAAGCTGTTATGCTGTCGTTCGTGTCTGGGTTTTTGTTTTTTTGCATCAAATTTATTAAGCCGCGCCCCCTATGTAAATCTGAAAGGTTTTTTACAGGTCAAAACTTAAAGTGACACTGTCCCCCCATTTTGCATTCTGACTTCTCTACACAGGTGTAAAGGGTAATTTTAGCAGTTTTCATACCTTATTTTGTATCATACGTCACGGTGCTTGTTCCAGTAAAAGTGATCTTTTTTCATCTGCAGACTGTGCTACCTGGGCGGGACTTCATGGTCGAAGCGCCACAGCAGGCCCCGCCCCAGTGATGTCATCAGCACATAGGCCTGAGTTGAAGCCCCGCCCAGGTAGCACAATCCACAGATGATAAAAGATGAATTTTTACTGGAACAAGCACCAAGATGTATGATATAAAATGATGTATGAAAACTGCTAAATTTACCCTTTATACCTGTGTAGAGAAGTCAGAATGCAAAAAGGGGGTGACAGTGTCACTTTAAACCCGACCATCCCACCACACTAAAAGTGTCTGTTTTTTTTTTTTTATAGAGTAAACAATTATTCACAGAATAACACACATTACAAAGTTATACAACTTTGTAATGTATGTTATGTCTGTGAATGGCCCCCTTCCCCGTGTCCCCCCCCCCCCCCCACCCGTGTACCCGGAAGTGTGGTGCGCTATACATACCTGTCACGTGCTGACTCGTCTCCGATCTTCAGTCAGCGATGTCATCTTGGGCTGAATCCCTCCGAGCGTCCTGAGTGCCGGCCGCCCTCTGCTGCGTCATCGGTTGCTCAGCCGCGATTGGCTGAGCATAACTGTGCTCAGCCAATCGCGGCTGAGCAGCCAATGATGCGGCCCCGTTATCAGCTGCTCAGCCGCGATTGGCTGAGCCAAACTGTGCTCAGCCAATCGCAGCTGAGCATCTGATGACGCTGAAGAGGGCGGCCGGCACTCAGGACGCTCGGCGGAATTCGGCCGGGCCGTCCTAAGACGACATCGCAGACTGAAGATCGGAGACGAGTCGGCACATGACAGGTATGTATAGCGCACCACACTTCCGGGTACACGGGTGGGGGTGGTGGGAAACGGGGAAGGGGGCCATTCACAGACATAACATACATTACAAAGTTGTATAACTTTGTAATGTGTGTTATTCTGTGAATAGTTTACCGCCGCACTACCCCTTTAATAAATCTTTTGGTTGTAGCTATTCCAATGCGGCAGCAGCGAGCGGGTGAGTGCGGGAGGAGCTGCGGGGGGTGGGGGTGGGGTCGGGGAAGGATAACTGCCTGGTGATCGCTAGATCGTCCGTGCAGCCCAAAGGGGATATTGCCAGTCTGCTGCCGCCGCTCCTATTCCTCAGAGCGTCGGCAGCAGATCTCTGCTATCCTGTTGGTTTGTTTTTCTACATGTTTGAAAAACAAACGACGGAACGATCAGCCAACATGAACGATGTCAGCTGATCGTTGCCTTCGATTCCACGGGACGATTATCGGCCGATAATCGTTCCGTGGAATAGGGGCTTTAGTAAATCAGTCCGTTAATGTCAGATATAATGTTTAAATGTTATCAGCAAATTTGTAATTACTTATCTTTACAATGTGTTTATCACCCTGCTTTTTGAGTTAGAGGTTTTTCATGAAAAATTATTTTCCACTGTATAGTTTAAAGAGTCACTGTCGTATTTTTTTTTTTTGCAGAAATCAATAGTCCAGGCGATTTTAAGAAACTTTGTAATTGGGTTTATTAGCCAAATCTGCCATTATCTGCATGTAAAAAGCCTTTTCCCAGGTCCCCCCCTCCTTCCTCTTTTTCATCCACTCTGAAAAATCTGAAAATTGTGACTTGTTGCAGGAGACGTACCCTGTCTGCTCTAGGGAGAGGGGAGGGGGGAGGAGGAAGGAGGGAGTTAGCCGGCAGCAGAAAGCAGATAACAGAGGATTACAGGCATGGAGCTGGGTGACAGCTGTAATCTGAGCTCAGACAGGTCACTGGTGATGGTCAGTAGAGATATCCCGTGAGGGATTTGTAGATTAACTCTTTGTTGTCCTGTTTTGGTCTTTTCTTTAGCTCTCTCCATAGGAGAACAATGAAGACAGGGGGGAGAGCTTCAAACTGCTTTTTCATGATAAAAATGCATTTTTCGGATAATAAACCCAATTACAAAGTTTCTTAAAATCGCCTGGACTATTGATTTCTGCAAAAAAAAATTTCACGACAGTGACACTTTAAATTTTAAAGGGTCCATTAACAATTGGCAGATGACAAAGTGACCCCCTATTAGCAAGCCTGTGTATTAATTATTAATAGTTGATCGGCAGGGTGGTGACGGTCCACACCTCCACCGATCAGCTGTTCAGTCCTCGCAGTACTGGGAGAAAGGGATCGGAAGCAGTTGGCTCTCTACTAGTATAGTGGTGGCTCTGGGTCACTGCTGACTTCTGTAGAAGCAAAAGGCTTTACTAACCTTGCGCCACCGCTGGAGTCAGCTGCTTCCAGCCATGTTCTCAGCATAGTGTAGGAGCTGAACAGCTCATCAGCGAGGGTGGGGGGTGTCGGTGGTTAGCTTGTCAATAGTTATTTTTGAAAAAAACCTCTTTATAATTTTGCTGCCGACCATTACTCCAAGTACTCACAAAAGAAAAAGGCTTGGGGATCTCCGCCTTCAGGACCTCTTCCATGGGCCAATTATTGGATGTTAGAGATGAGCGCAAATGCAGCATGCTCAGGTCTGATCATTCAGCATTTTATTACTGATGGCTAAAGAAGTTGGATGCAACCCTAGGGATTCTGGGAAAACATGGATACAACCACAGGTTGTATCCATGTTTTCCTGGACTTCCTAAGGCTGCATCCAACATCTTCAGCCACTGGTAATCAAATGCTGAACGATCAGACCTGAGCATGCTGGATTTGTGCTCATTTATATTATGTTACTAGAAACGCTCATTCCTAATAATCAGACCATGTAAAAGAGCCAGTGATTAGCCAATTAATGGACACTTTTTTTTTTTAAATCAGCTAGTTACACAGGGCAAAGATAATTTTATTGGCTGTGCAAGATCTAAACAGGTGTTGTGTATCTGACAGTGATGCATTTAATGGGCCCTACAAACCTTGTAAAGGCTCCGCAAACGAAAGGCGATCAGCAAGATCAGTTCTGCCAAGATTATAAAAGTACTGTACATGCAACCTCTTTCTTGTAGAACTAGTATCTCATTCTCTAATGGGAGCACAGAGTCCATTTACTATAGTGGGGGGGTCCTATAATGTTTTTTGCCTGCATTGTGGCCTATCGACCCTGAAGGTCCCAGCTACATGATCCCATATCAGAGATGGTGTTATAGACATTATAGGCAAAATTTACAGAATTCACAGCTCTGAGTGAACAAACTGAGTATGTGAGCCCCTAAAGAATTTAATTCCTTCTCTCCCATGACAACTAGGGAAGGTTTGCGTGTCTCTTTCTGGATAAATATAACAAAAGTTATATAAGAGGAAATGCCGGCTTTGAAGGGTTCAGTTATAATGAATCAGGTGACCAAGAAGTCTGATAGAAGGGAAAATGTATTATTCTCAATATATCATTAGTCACTATATCTTCCTATTGAGACTTTGAGAAAGTTGTTTAGTGTAACCGCTCACCATCATCTGTAGGGCTGCTTCACCTATAAGGAGATTTATTTTATTATTGTGCAGAACAGATAAGAAAAAAGTATAACAATATGTTTTCAGATAGGCCTTATGGTATCAGTTTGCTTCCCATGCTTAATAGGGAGAGACTCTCCTCTAGACACAATAGAACTTCCTTACCAGGCGTATTCCCCCAGCTGGGAAAATGCTGTATCAGTCCTATACCCTCATGAGTTAAATGGAGTAGTCATTCAATAAAAAAAAAAAATCAAAAGCTGCAAATTAATAGATCAACACCTTTCTGGTGCTGAAAACCACATTCACCTCATAATATTATGCGTATTATGCACTTGTATATATCAGTAATGTCAGGGTCACCCAGCCACATAATAGCTCCTCTTCAAACTGCTGGAGTCTGTAGTCACCTGCTCTTTTAAAGGGAATGTTTCATGTATAGAAATTTAGTCTAATGTATTATTAGCTGTCTAAAATCTAACCATGTAGAAGAAAGTAAATGGCTTTATTTTCCTTAAAAAAAAAATTTACGTCTAAAAATGTATTTGGGTGGGGCCATTTTGTAAGCCTACACTTCTTTCAGATACTGAGCTACAGATAAATTAAAAAAACCTGAACAATGTATTATTTTCTGATGATGCGTTGCCTTTCAAGGAGAAGTCCGGCCATTTTTAAAACCTGGAGGGGGGAATTCGATCAGGAGTACAAACTTACCTCTTCCCATTCCCGCGGTGCGCGGCGGGAATGGCCTCAGGACTGCAGCTTGGCCTCGGAATCTCCGGGGCTGACACGTCTCGATCCGGCTGATGGACTGGCTTAGCTGGTCAGTGACTAGGGTGGAACGCCATTGCAGTCACTGGCTAAGCAGCAAGTCCATCAGACGGGACAGACATCACAACGCGGGAAAATGCCTCCCGGCGGGGGTCCCGGAGCCCATCCTGCCACTCACCACGGGCACGGGGAGAGGTAAGTTCGTACTCCTGGTCAAATTCCCCTCCTTTTAAACTCTAAATCCTCTTTCTATATGAGGTTTATCATGCAATGAAAAAACTGTCCCCTCACTTTTTAATGTATAGGACTACACTTTTGTATCTATAAAAAGTGTAGTGTTTTGGTATGAGATTTTCTTAGCTAAAAATGGAACATATTTTAGCAGGAAAGTGCTGTATTGTCAGAGTCTGGCCGTACACCCACCAAACTCAATTAAAGGGGTTTTCCATCTGTTGCCAGGGAAGCTGCGGATAGATGAATGTTGTATTACACCGAACCCACTCACATGAATGGGTGTAATACATGGTTGTGCTGCAGAGCAGGAGCTGCTCTTTCTGTCAGATTTATGTTCTGGCTAACAGATGTATAAAATAGTAAGTGTCCCATTTGGTCATTGATAGGGTCTTAGGAAAGGTCAGCTGCTTATTAAAGGAACTGTTAGGAAGAAAGCGCCATTGATGCCCAGCAATGATTCGCTGCCATGAAGCTTCATGTTTAGCTAGATACAATTTGAGAAAGCTCCATAGCGGACCAAAAGGTTCTGTAAATGACTAGCTATGTCAGTGCTTACACACGTATACAACTAGGATAAAATACATATGATGTGTATGATAACGTTATGCACATCAGGGACAGTTATGAAAGCTGCGCTCCTGGCGTATGCAATGGCAAAGATTCGCCCTTTCTCCCAGGCATACATCGGCCGTATCCCCTGCTTTTCCGATGGGGAGGAGGCGTGGCCTCCTCCTGCACCAGATTTACCATGATTCATGCTTTCAGCCATAAATCATGGCAGAAATACAGGTGAGGCTGTATTCACTAAAAGGTGTGCGCTTATTTAAAGCCAATTTATCATTGGCTCTATTAAAAAACGTAATCAATACAACCGGAGCTGGAACCGACATGCTGATTCAAATTATGCCTTTCATTTATAATATGCGGCCCGGGTCAAGAGCAATCTGTAATATTCAAATGAGCTTTTCTGGTGCATTTGAGACTGGCCCTGTGCCGCCTTCTGAAAGAAGTCTGTCCTCAGCCTGGATTTGCAGCCACAGTGATTTATACACCGCCCTGACAACAGAGATCATAAGGCTGTGTGAGATGAACTTCATTCAGGATTAGCCAAAAAACAGGTTTAAAATCTACAAAAGCTATGAGCTGGTGTAGATTTTATTAGTCTGTTGTGCAGCAGCTTCCAGTATGCTGGATGTATGAAGAGGCGTGCACAAATTCGTCCAAATTTTTAATTAGATGTTCTTAAAAAAATTGGGCATTAATGTGCCCTGAAATGTCTTCTTTTTGTGTTATAAATAGTAAGAATCTACTTACTGCTAACATTACGTCACCTATTCGTCTGTGTCATATCCTGTTCCAGAGTAATGGTTTAGGCAATCTTAAATTCTGACGGAACACCCATTGGGGATTCCGTAGCTCGCACCCGCATGCAGACTAAGGCGGCCGCACGCATCTCCGCTACTGCCATAGACTCCATTCTATGGTTTGCCAGATTCTACCGTCCACCCGAAGAATGAACCTGCTCATTCTTCGGGCGGACGACGGAGTCTGGCAAACCATAGAATGGAGTCTATGGGAGCAGTAGAGATCCACGAACGAGTGTGAGCTGCAAAATCCGCAACAGGTATTCCGTCAAGATTCCGTAATGTGCACATACCCTTAGTTCTTATATTTCTCAAGCTCTCTGTTCTTGTCATTGATCCTAGTTTCTTGGCGATTTCTAGATTCCTGTTGATGTCATCTTGATATTTGCATTTGTAAGTTGCTGAAACGTGTTTGTTATTTTTGCAGGCTTAGTGTTGTATGGTGTTAGTTTAGAGTTTAGGGAAAGATCTAGGGAAAGCTTAGGGAGACTTATAACTAGTTTGTGTATTTGCTTTACTTTTGTCCTCTCCTGTATCATTCCTGGCTGCTGTCATTCTCATTTATTTACATCATCATTTTATCCATCTTCTCCAGTTCTTATAAAATGACAAGTTGTTACAGTAGACCATTAAGTTACAATATTAATTGGTGCCAGGGTGAATATTTTATGTTTAAAATATTACGTCTTGAAACCAAAACTCTACTGGAATCTAGTAATTGGTTCTGAATCCCCCAAAATATCACCCCAAAATGAGAAAAAATTAAAGGGGTTATCCAGTGCTATAAAAACATAGCCACTTTCCCCCTCTCTTGTCTCCAGATTGGGTGGGGTTTCAAACTCAGTTCCATTGAAGTAAATAGAGCTTAATTGCAAACCACATCTGAACTGGAGACAAGAGAGGGGAAAAAGTGGCCATGTTTTTGTAGCGCTGGATAACCCCTTTAAGATTTAAAGAAAAATAAGTAGAAAACTAATATGAGTAAAGCAAATCTTTACATACAACAGTCAGAAAGAGCAACTGGAAACTGTAAATTACTTTGAATGTAGAGGAGCCTTTTTAGGGTATTGTACAGGTCACACAGGGTCCCAGAAAAATAATCTGCTCTCACCTGGCACCCAAAGGAGCAGTACTGTACTGTAGGGCCATGCTACTAGACAGCCTATCAGTGTACTTCAGTAATACTTGGGTTACTCTTTAATGGTCGATCATATAGTTATTTACATGGACTGTCTGTAGCATTGTATGTTGAGTCTGGTCTCAAGTTATGATGGTCCAGAAAGAACCATTGTATGTTGAAAATATTGTAAATTGAGGCCATTGTAAGTTCAGGGACCACAGTATATGATTCTTCTCATCGTTATTTGTTGAAACTGCTGGCCTCTCATTCTCCTCTCAAGTCCTGGGGGTAGGTGGGAGCCACAGTTAGGACCCTTGAAAGAGAGTGGGGCAATTCTGTCTAGTGAACAGCCAGCATTGTACCATTATGATAGACTGAACAATGAAGTGCTGCACTATGTGTATTCCCATAGGGGATGAAGTTGGCTGGGAGTTGTAGTTAGTGTTGGACTTGGGGTATTTGGGGCCAACCAGAGGAAATGATCCTGTGGGCCCACCAATGAAGAACCAGTGAGAAACAATGTGTCAATCAGGTCAATTCTCCGGTCCGACACTGGCTGCACAAATACCGCACTAGTTTGTACCACTTTATATACTGCTGGATCTGTATTACATTTTTTTCAGTGGTCACATGGTCAGCTGCTACTTTGTTCTAGTGATCAGTAGGAATGCCGCCTCCCCCATCCCGGAATTTAGCCATTAATGTCTTTACTAAGAGATAAAAACCTGAGAAAAAAATTGTGTTTTTGATATCAAAGTCCAGACCTGATGTAATGTTTGTTCTGATCAACCTGTTTCATAGGAAATATGAAACAAAAGAGGCTTTATACTCTGTTAGGGCCATGTTCAAAAACTTTTGTTAGGTCTGGACAGAAGCGCAAGCGAAAGGGGTTTGTCAAATGTTAGAAAAAAGGATTTTTCTCTTTTTTTTTTTTTTCCAGAATCAGAGCCATGTCTGTAATGTCTTTAGGACTAAACTGCACAACCAGGTACGGTACGGCCCATGGACAGACGTGGCACTGTGTCTAAAAGTAAAGTAACCCTTTTTTCTGACCCCAGCTAACCCCTATGATTGTGGCTGTAGAACTGGAGATCATGCAGATGATCAAACATAGTAGCCAGCAGTCATAACAATATTCTGTCCAATAGTGGAGATAATCTGTTCTAAAGGATAGAAATTTGACCCGTTGTTTGGAAAGTTTATTGGACCTGCTAAAAAAAAGTTTTATGTTACTTATCGTATTTACTGCATACAACAATATCGTTCCTACTTATTATAAGACATATATTAAACCTTAAGATTATTAACAAATCTTTCCTAATGTTTATGTATGCAGATTATATATATTATTATATGAAGTACCCGATGTTAGAAGCATCTTATTGAATCCAAATGTTTTTGATCACATTTATATTTTTTGTTTCTTATGTACCTTCTATATGGCTTATAGTACTGTACAGAGAATGTCACCAATTACAATAGTCCCTGTCCTCATTGGGGATTCGGTCTAATTTCCTAATTTTATATATAAAAAAAATTCTGTAGAGAGGTTGCCTAACTATTAAGTATGTCCTAATTCCAGCCCTGTCCTTGCATGGTCCCAATACCTTCACATCTATGTTAATTCCAACATTGGCAGAGAGTCCCCTCTCCCTCCGTGTTAGTGACATATATGAATAGGGATGGCTGTGTGGCTTAATTCATTAAATGGGTAGTTCAGCAACAAAGTTTTTCTTTTAAATCAACCGGTGCCAGAAAGTTCCATAGATTTGTAATTTTCTTCTTTTAAAAAATCTCAAGTCTTCCAGTACTTATCAGCTGCTGGATATCCTGCCTGAAGTGGAGTATTCATTCCAGTCTGGAGAGCAGGAGAGGTTTTCTATGGGGATTTGCTACTGCTCTGGACAGTTCCTTTCACAAACAGCGGTGGCAGGAGAGAGCGCTGTGTCAGAGTGGAAAGAATACACCACTTCCTACAGGACATACAGCGGCTGATAAGTACTGGGAGAATTCGAATCCCACAGAAATGACAGCTCCTAGACGCTGGTGAAGATGGCAGAGGCACACTGACACGGTAGCCTAGAACAAGAGGCTTTGCCCAGTCAGTGCGTCACTAAGGGTTGCTGCAGTGCATGTGCACTCTCTAGTCTCTACTACGACTGAATACATGAAAACCAGCCAGGGGTCGTAAATACAGCCGGGGGAGGAGAGAAGCACAGGAGAGGCAGTGCAAGCTTAGGGAACAAACGCTTTAAGCCACACCTCATTGACACTGCTTGTGGAGAATAAGGTTGCGTTCACACGTACATGATCTGCAGCAGATTTTATGGCGCAGATTTGAAGTAGCAGATTCAAAGCAAATCTACAGCTTCAAATCGGCGCTATCAAATCTGCTGCAGATCCTGTACGTGTGAACGCTCCCTAAAAGATCATTTTTACAAAAACCATAGCACCGGGCACTTTTTGGAACACATGACCCACTCGGATTTCTGATCACCAAATAAACTATACAGATTTGCTTGATAACCTCAGAAAAGCCCTTTAAGGAGGACATGTTAGTTTTCCTGGCATATCTTTTTTGTGGAAAGTTGTCCTCCAGTCAAATAACAATAAAAGAACTACATTTATTGGGTATCTGGGTTATCTGTATAAATTGCTACTAAAGGGGTACTCCAAATAAAATTATTTGTATGTAATTCTGCACAGGCTGGAATGAAAAGAAGGAAAACCTACAAGCCGTTCTGATAGTTCCAGAGTAGTTGATGCTTGGAACAAACTTCCAGCAGATGTGGTTGCTAAATCTACAGTAAAGCTTTGGCATGATGGTAACTGTAGTTTTGCAACATCTGGTGGGGGAGGCACAGTTTGACACCTATGTTCTGAAAGATGTGAAGAATTCACACTGCATTTTTACAGTCCAAAAAACATATCAGTTTAATGGAAAAAATGGATGCAAAAAGCGGATGCATTTGTGAGCATCTGTTCTTCCATTTACTTCCGGATCCGTTTTTTTTTTTTAGCGTACTCAAAAACGTGGTTGACCATGTTTTTTTTAATGTGTACATAAAAAGTAACCATTTAAAAAATTATCTTAAATGTAAAAAATGATGTTAAATGGACAGCAAAAATGCAGTGTGAACCCAGCTTTAAAGGGGTTATCCAGCAAAAAGCTTTTTCTCTTAAATCCACTGGTTTCACAAAGTTATATAAATTTGTAATTTACTTCTATTTACTTCTATCTCAAGTCTTCCCATACTTATCAGGTGCTGTATGTCCTGCAGGAAGTGGTGCTCTCTGCTGACCTCTCCGTCCGAAACAGGGACTGTCCAGAGCAAGAGAGGTTTTCTATGAAGATTTGCTACTGCTCTGGACAGATATGTCAGCAGAGAGCACTGCGTCAGACCACTTCCTGCATGACATACAGCAGCTGATAAGTACTATAAATAGAAGTAAATTACAAATCTATATAACCTTCTGAAACCAGTTGATTTGTAAGAATGGATAACCCCTTTAACTAGATTTAGTAAATTAATGGGGAATATAGGTAGACATGCCAGGTGAACTCACACAGACTTGGGCAGAATATACTCGTTGTATGTCAGTGTTGCCCTTGGTTGAATTCCAAGCCTGGGCCTCAGTGCTGGAGAATAACAATAGTATTTACTGTCCTTTAGAAAAGAGGAATGCTTGAAAAGACATTGTAAAACGGCAATTAGCCCAGTTGTACCAGTATATATTCATATGGATATGTACTGTATATGAATCCTATTCATGAGCACGGCTGAATCATTGATACAATCCGACCTATAACGTTTAGAGTTAAGTACTTGATTACAAGGACATTCTTTCCCTAACAAGGTATTATCCGGAGTTATAAACAGTGGGCATTCTTAGGATTCCATGCAATTATTATCTTCAATATTGCTGCATTGCAGATCTTTCATCAGCCTGGAATTTGTGTCCGCGGTGTGAAGGCTTCTGTGTTATAGTTTAAAGCATTCCTGGATATACTGGGAGGAAGTAGTAAACTCCTGTTATATTTCTTCAGACGTTCAGCTGATGTGTAAAATCGGCTGAAGGGAAAGTGTTACCTTTTGTGAACCTTCTCTTGTATATTCGGGAGTTGCATCGGTTTCTTACAGTACTCCTATTGCCTGTGGGTATGTCAGCTTATATGTTTCTGTGTGTGTGTATATATATATATATATATATATACACATATATATATATATATATATATATATATATATATATATATATATATTTATTTTCCATTTGACATACAGCCGTCGATCCACCGTCCGAAATCCTGGGTCCTAGCCAGTTAAGTACGTGTCCTCCAGCATAGTTGTGCATATTTTTTTCCTTTGGATCTGGGGATGGTGGAATACAGAGATGATCAATTAAACAGTGACTGAATGTACGGCTTACCATACATAAAAACAGCTTTGCAGCATCATAACTTCATACGCAGGTGCTTGTGCAAGGAGTACAAACATAAAGACGACATTGGCATATAATCACCATATCCTTAGTAGTCCTTATGATTCCAAGATCCATATTCAAAATTTAATCCAAAAGTCTATGATACGCAATGTTTTATGAACAGAGACACTGTGCAGGTAGGAAACATCAAATCACATGTGCAGAACTAGACTAATGTTTACTAGAGATAAGCAAACTCTTGAGTATGTTCGGGTTCACCTGAACCCGAACTCTCAGTATTTGTTTACTGGTCGTTGAAGAAGTTGGATGCAGCCCTAGGGAGTCCCTAAAAACATTTCAGACTGACTTAGGGCTGTTTCCTACTTAATCAAATGCAGAGAGTTCGGGTTACGACGAACCCAAACATAGTTGAAGTTTGCTCATCTTTTTATTTTTATTTTAATGTTTTAAATTTATATGCATTTTCAGTCATTTTTTATTGCTATTCTCAAATTAGCTTGTTTTTAAAAAATATGATCGGCATCTAGGCCTCATTCACACATCCATTGATTTTTACTTAAATTTTATTTTACCGATTAGAGTTAGATTCTAAAAGTTGTTATTTTATTCTAATCTATTTCTATTTTCTGTAAAAAAAATGTTTTCACTTTTTGTATATTGTAACGGGGCTGGGCTGTTCTTAACAGCATTTAGTGACATGCTTTACAGCAAGCCTCATGGACATAGATGAAAATAGACAGAGTGTGTCCCTTTGATATGAATGTGAAACATTACTGAGCCCTTTGACAGAGCTGCTATTGTCTCTACTATCTATTGTTGTCACGTGTCCTTGTAATGTGGAACAGATGACTTAACAGCAGCCTCCTATTACCACAGACACAACATGAAGTTTTAGCCCCAGTGGTGAGAATGAAAACTGCAAGATTTTAGAAATATTTTATAATATAGATAGAAAAATGGAAAATTAAAGTCACCAAAATTGCTTTAAAAATATGTTAAACATATGCAGCGTTTACACGGTACAATTATTGTGCGAATTTGCACGATAACGATCGAATTCGATTGATAATCGTACGTGTAAACGCAGCGAACGATCAAACGACGAGCGAGAAATCGTTCATTTTGATCTTTCAACAAGTTCTCAAATCGTCGTTGATCGTTCACAAAAAATTTGCAGATCATTCCGTGTGAACAGTCGTTTGCCGATTTAACCAATGTGTAAGATAGGCTTTAAGCGATCGCAAAACAATCGCAAAACGAATTTCCGTACGATATATCGTACCGTCTAAACGCTGATCGTTATGGAAAAAAATCAAAAACGTTACTCTGACATCGTTAATTGTACGATTGGACAAGTTATCGTTCCGTGTAAACGTAGCAATAGAAACATTATTTAAACAATAAGTCATTTTTTGATTACACAATCCCGTTAAGGACCGTGATTTTAGTCTGCTATGTCTGTGATCCTTGCAAAACAACTCATGATTGCATTCGTTTTTACATCCGTATCCGTTTTTTTTTCCACTGATGTGCATCACGTTACCCTATGTGTTCTAGGTGATTACAGACAATTTCACAGGATGTGCGAACAAGACCTTAAAGGGGTATTCCCCACAAAATTATTTTTGCATTAATACGTTGCCTACCCATAGCTTTCCATCTTTATGTTATCAATTTATTATAAATTCTGCACAGTTTTGCTGTTATCTAGGTACATTCACCCCCACCAAACGCATTAAGTCATCAAATCCCAGTCCAACCCATCACCACTCCCTGCTCCTGGCCCCCATCCTTTATGTCGGCATCCTATGTCCTCCGTCTCTTCAATGGGCCGGGTTAGGCTTCTAACCCAGCCAAACTGAAGTGAAGGAGGACAATGGCTGCTGTTAGAGAGTGAGACAGTAATCAGTGCAGCTTACCGGAGGCACCGAACACCCCCCCGGGCTCATTTCGTTATGGGAGGCGGGCCAGCCGGGTGCTCTTGTCAGTGCTTGGTGCCCCATCCCCAGTGCTCTAAACCACTGCATTAGCATAGGGATCTAACTACTAACTGCAGGGGAACTGCGTTTTCTTGCCTTTTTAGTAGTTCTAACATAGCCTAGAAATATGTTTTAGACCCTAGTCTTACTATAAAATGATCTCCTCACCAACTAGGTGCATACCAGAGGGAATTGCATTGTGTAAAAATCTGTGGTAGCCTTTTTATCCAGTGTGACAGTCACCATATAAGAGTCCCAGACCATCAGTCTTCCTCCTCCATATTTGACAGTTGTCACATACTGAGGAACCATCCACTCACCTACTCGATGACGTCCACAACCGAGGGTGATGTCACATTTTGATTTATCAGTCCTTTGACCTTCCTCCACTCTTCAGTAGTCCCTTGGAGGTACAACTTTCCTAAGCAAGTTTTTTTATTCTGCAGTCTTGCCAGTGGCTTTCTTACCGATGCTTGACCTGTCAAACCTACAAATAGAAGTCTTCTCTTCACATTCGAAATGGAAGCGTAAATTTTTTATTTTTTTTTGCTGGATTAAGCAGTGCTTGAAGATTTTGAGCTGTGAGGTACCAATCACACGAACTGTTGTCTCTTTTCATCCGATTTGTAGGGACCTTTGGTCTGCCTCACCTCTTCCTGTCAGAGTTTTTCCAAGTACTTTTTGATGGTATAGAAAACTGCACTGACTGCCTCCTTGGCTCTCCTAGCAATTTCTCTCTTAGACAGATCTACACTTCTAATGGTTATAAATATCTTTCTGTCTTCTTTTGTTATTTTTTCTTTTCATTATCGTATCAATATGCTTTGTAGAGGTAAGCGAACTTACAGTAAGTTCGGGTTCGCAAACTCCCAAACGCTTGGTGGCTGCAGGTGAACCCAGCCCCGGAACTTTTCCGTGCAGTCCTCTAGCTGAATCCACCATCTTCAGCCACCAAGAGTCAAATGCTGAGTGTTCTGGCGTTTGCGAACCCGAACTTACTGTAAGTTTCCTCGTCTCTATTGCTCTGTCCTATAGAGTAACTTTTGAAATCCTTTAGCTTTAGAGGGTGGTGAAATCTAATCTGTTCCAATACTGGTTATATAAAATCAGAGGATTTGAAAGTCATCTCTAAAAGTTGAGAGACACCTGTAGAAATTGCAGGGAAGCTAATCTGAATGTCTTCTATGAAAAAAAGCCCTTTGGTCAAAATCGAAAATTCAGGTTTCAAATTGTAAAAAGTGTTGGTGGGATTTTCAGAAAGTATCATATGTAAAATGTTTTTTTTTTCTATAATTGTTTTTTTTTTTATATGTATAAGTGTGCAAAATGTCCAGAGAGCAAAAGGGTTAAGCTGTAAGTTTCCTCTAATATTTAAGCAGAAGGTCAGGCCCTTGTTTAAGAAAATGAGCCATCGCTATTATGGTAAAGAAAGGGAAGTGTTCAGGTTCATCTTTTGATTTTGTATAATGGCATTCTTGAAGAGGAAGGAAGCTGATGAATCGGGACCAGACTGCAAGCCAGCAGATTGCAAAGATATTCATAACGGCAAAAATTAAAGAAAAAACGGTGACTGCACTTGTGAAGCATTGTTTACCCTAAACATGTAATGATACCCATTGCTATGTTTATGAAGGCATGTTTTTCGGGCTGTGGTTAAATGGGGAAAAAAGAAATATTGTCCTTTTTTACAAAATATTGATGGGTAGGAATCAGTCATGATAGTTTCCCCTAGTACAAACCTAGTACCAGTTCTTTCTTTTAAAGCATTAATGTCATTTGCTGTAACTTTAGACGTCCTCAGACCTATCAAAAGTTACTGATCACATTGGGTCTCACTCTTGGGACCTGGTGTAATTCCAACATACTGCCAGGAGAGTGTGCGCCAGGATCCTTAACTTAAAGGGAACCTGGATACTTACCCTTTCCGACGAGGCCCCGGGATGAAGATATCAGCACCCGAAGCCGTGTGCGCACACCGCTGAGGTGAGTCCAATGCCCATAGAGAATGACGGCTCCATTCATTCTCTATGGGCGTCGGACTCATCTCAGTGGCGTGCGTGCACGGCTTTGGGCACTGATATCTTCATCCCGGGACTGGCTACTGGAACCGGACGCGTTTGAAAGGGCAAGTATCTGGGGGGCTGCACCGGGGTCGGACGGGCTCTGTGCCCGCTTCCTCTGTGAAAGGTTCCCTTTAATCAGTTGTCAATCTAGTGCAAATGTTCGCTTTATTAAAGTCTATGAAGACATGTCAAAATGACAGTAACACTTAAACATGAATGATTGTGTTGTTTGGATCAGGAAAAACTTTCCTTAAAAAAACAAAACAAAAATTAGCAAAAAGCTTTGATGATCTCACAGGATGGGGCCCAAATCCATTCTTGCCATAATACACTCTTGTACATGTGCAACCTATTTCTATTATGTAATACAAGACTTGTATTGGTGAGTCTAACAGACCCAGTATTGCACAATAAGATTAATTTACCTTAATTAGAGCCCTCTTCAGACTATATACTGTGTTGAAGCCATTGACTGCCTGGTCTGCAATTATGTGTACTATGACCCTCCAGTTATTAGGAGTTATAAATGGTAGTATAACTTTTATGTACTGTTAAGGTCAACAAGTTCATCTTTCTCTTCTCTAAACATTGTTCTTTTTTTGTGATTCTTTTCTATTTAGTTGTCAGGAAAGAAGTTAATCTTTTAAAGGGACATGGAGAAGAAAAAACATTTTTATTTTATCAGTACTGTGAATTTTAAATTAAAATTTCAAATGAATTTGACTTTTTTAACAGTCTTCACAAAGGTTTCAGATTCCTGAATACTAGAGAGGTTATTATCAAGGGAACTATTGGAAAGTGGAGCATATGATTTACAAAGATACAACTCTATTGTTCCTTTATAAGGTTAGAGAAACATGGTGTACAGAGGCAGGGGCAGTGTAAGTTGGAATAAGAAAGAACAGTTATAGAAATGACTACACGGTGTCAGGAAAAAAAAAAACTACGAGTAAATTGACATAGAGGGGATGGGCAAAACAACTAGACACCCCTATTTTTTTTTACATAGTTATAACTATTTATGGCACACCTGCCATAACTGGTAACACCTTCTATTGTTGTTCCATCACTGTTGATAAACTGCAGTTTGATTGAGTGCTTTTCTGTTCCTTGTGTCAAGCTTTGACTGTCGACCACAGCTAGTTCTGTCCGCATATGTTTTGGATACTGAGATGTGACCTGGACAAACTCGTCAACTCAGCCAAGTCCCTCAACTCAACAAGTCCCTTCCAGGTATATACCGTACCAACAATCATTCCCATTTGGATCTTTGTTAGATCTGACATTTCATTCCCCCAAGACAAACAAATAGATTTTAGGATTTAAAGTGTCACTGTCGTGTACAATTTTTTTTTGCAGAAATCAATAGTACAAGCGATTTTAAGAAACTTTGTAATTGGGTTTATTAGCCGAAAAATGCATTTTTATCATGAAAAAGCAGTTTGAAGCTCTCCCCCCTGTCTTCATTGTTGTCTATGGAGAGGGAAGGGGTGAAGGGAGATGAGGCAACAAAACAGGACAACAAAGAGTTAATTTACAGCTACATCACCAGGCTCTCTCCTCTAATGTCAGCACTGACCTCTGACCTTTGTTCTCTGCTGAAGACTTATCTCCTTCCTTCCTCCTCCCCCCTCCCCTCTTCATAGAACAGACAGAGCCTGACTGATGTAAAAGAGTCAAGATTTCCTGATAATGAGCAGTGGATGAGAAGGGTGGGGGAGGGGGCCTGGGGAAAGTCTTTTTGAATGCAGATAATGGCATATTTCACCTGGACTATTGATTTCTGCAAAAAAAATTAAACAACAGTGACACTTTAAGTTTATCAACAGGGATATAAGATAAGTGATTGTGAGGACGGTGTGGCAGGAAGAGTTTACATTGACTATGGAAAAAGAGGGGTATTCTACTTATTTTGTTCAACCCCTTTAGCTGTTACTAAAACATTGTATTTTAAGAAGTATTTTTAGGATGTATGTTTTTCTTCTATTTGAGTTCTGTATAGTGGTAAAAATTCTTCACGGGAAAACAAGTGTACAGTGGACTTTGAGCTCTGCAGTATGTGTACTATGTGCTATGTTGTGGAAAAGCTGCAGAGTTCACCACTTCATCCACGCCATATTCTTCATGTAAAACAGGCAGATCATTACCACATATTTGCGATGCCATTGCCCACAGAAAAAAAAAATGACTCACCTCTTTTGTCTAATTCTCATATACGTATCTACATATTTGCAATTATTTTATGTCTTAATAATTTTTTTTAACTCTTCAGGAGCAGGACAGTTTTGTCTCTTGGGTGGCCCAACATATTTGGATTTTTCCTCTGCTAATTTTAGAACATTGTATTTTTTTTTCCTTTAAAGGGAACCCGTCACTTTAAAAAAGCTGCCTAAGCTATCGGCATCATGTTATAGAGCAGGAGGAGCTGAGCAGATTGATATGTACATTTATAGGAATAGATTCAGTATATCTTGTAATTTATGGATTGAAATCTCTGATGTTTCCATGCTAAAGTGTCCAGTCCATTGAATGACTCCTTAAGGGTCAATTTACACAGAAAGATTATCTGACAGATTATCTGCCAAAAATTTGAAGCCAAAGCCAGGAATGGATTTGAAAAGAGGAAAAATCTCAGGCTTTCTTTTATGATCTGATCTCTGTTTATAGTCTGTTCCTGGCTTTGGCTTTAAATCTTTGGCAGATAATCTGTCAGATAATCTTTCTGTGTAAATGGGCCCTTACACAGAAAGATTAGTGATTTCAATCAGCAGGTTACAAGTTATATTGAATCTTTTCCCACCAACATATATATCAATCTGCTCAGCTCTTCCTGCTATATAACATGATGGTAATAGATTAGATAGCATTGTCTTGGTGACAGGTTCCCTTTAAAACGTTTTACTTTTAAGTAATTTTGGCCTTATTGTTGTACAGGGCATTCAGTAACTTTTACAGTCACCATTTATGTTAGTGATTCATTTTTTTTTATTTCAGTTTTGTCAATCAAAAACAAAATGCCACCTTTCCACCTTTTTTTCTTGTTTTTTTTCTATGTTGTCAATTACCAACTTAAAAAAAGTATATATTTACTGTACATTTTGAAACAGTTAATGAGAAAGAAAATATGTGCCAATTTTGTTGGTGTACAAGTTTTTTAAATTTTAATTGTAATAAAATCAATAATTTATTTTTATTCACATTTTTTTCAAATTTTTTTTTCCAAACTTTTTTTTAAACTCCCATTTCATTAAAAGCAAGAATTTTTATATTATATCTAGAGATGAGCGAACCGGGATCGGGTTCAAGTCGATCCGAACCCGAGCGTTCGGTATTTGATTAGCGGTGGCTGCTGAAGTTGGATAAAGCTCTAAGGTTGTCTAGAAAACATGGATACAGCCAATGACTATATCCTTGTTTTCCACATAGCCTTAGGGCTTTATCCAACTTCAGCAGCCACCGCTAATCAAATGCAGAAAGTTCAGGTTCGGATGGACTCGAGCATGCTCCAGGTTCGCTCATCTCTAATTATATCATTTTATACACTTTTTTTGTTTTGCATACACAATGCATTGTTGTGCTACATGGTGTTCCAGAGGCATATTGGGATGTGGTCTTGCCACACTCAACTAACTATGCAGAGTCTTTTCTAAGAGCAGCAAGCAATAGTTCAGTGACATAGAACTTCTGAGACTTTCAGAGTATTCCTATGAGATGCAGCTTCACATTACTCTATCTTGACACGTGTAGGTGATAGGTTTCTTTGCTTCAGCTCATACATGAAGGAGGCAAAAAGAAAACATTATAAAGCTGCTTGTCATAGAAATATACTGGAGAATTTGCACACAACACACAGAGGAGCTATATAACAGCAGCTAATCATTGTAAGAACCCAGGTCTCCTGAACCTGGCATACATTGTAACTTCAGCAACACTCTATGCAAGTCATACAGTGAAGACTGATGTCCTGACTACATATAAAAGCAAGATCTAGAGGAGTGGTCAGCTGCCAAAGATTTCACAGTGTATAGAAACAATGGAACTGGGGCAACGTAAATGACAGTATTGCTGATGAGTTATCATTCCTTAAACAGAAAATGATCAGAGTGCTATTTTAACATTTCATTTTTATACAATGTATTGGTCTACTTATATATGGTAATAAATTGTGGCTGTGCGGTTGTGGTGGAATGCAGCTGTGCTTACATTGGCACCGTGCCCATGTGATCACTGGATGTAATAGCACATCAGCCAGCCTCAGCTACTTGTTATTTTTAGCCAAGCACAGGGGTGGATACCAAGGGGAGTGAAGTCCTTCATTTACACTACTCTATCTTTTTAGCCATCAAAACTAGAGACCGCTGCATTATGATAAAAATACCACTGGCCCCAAAATTGCCAAAGAGCTTGTCTTTTTCTATTCACCTCATAGATGTTCAATACTGCAGCAGCTACTCCATTAAAATTTCCCTGGCCGTGAAGTCGTAATCTTTACTTAAGTGACTGGTAGTCACATGAGCAGTGATCATATGACCTATTTTGTGGATCGGTCGTAAATGTTCTTAATTGGACCTGCCTTTAAGTAAGTGATCCACCTTTACTATACACACTCACAGAAGCAGCAACAGCATGGAGAACATTTTAGAGCAGATCTGAGCAGCCCATGTTGTGAATTTAGCACTAGGGTGAGAATTAGTAATTACCGAATATTCCTGCAATGTCTTTGTCTGGATTTGTCTCCAGCTAATTCTACCTAATTTCCCCCTTTTACTTGCCATAGACTTGTATGGGCAGCATGTAACTTGATCCCTCAGTGAGATGCTTGCCTCCCAGAACAGATTTTTAAATTTTGTTCCATATTATATGATGAGTAGAAAAAGGATCCTGATTAGAAGAGAGAGAAGCTTTTTTTCTCTGATCAGATACATTACAACGTTTCTTATATTTAGTTATTTTATTGATCCATGCAAACAGTGACAATTTAAAGGGGTAGTGTAAACAAAATAAAAAAAAAGGTGGGTGGTGAAAACATAGTTAACAAGTTATAATTACACATGTTGGTCCCATCTTGAACTGTTGTCCCCGATCCCCCGCTGAGCCAATCAGTAACTGAGGCAGGACACCACTGCAGCCACTTATTGGTAGAATGGACAGTTTCTGCCTGGGGGGATCAGACCAAGTAAGTATAACATGTTTATGATGTTTTCACCACCCCCACATACTTTTATTTTTTTATTTTGCCCAGACTACTCCTCCTTTACAGGGGAACGCTGGTGAAAATGTTTTCTTTCAAATCAACTGGTGTCTGAAAGTATATAAATTTCTAATTTACAAATCTTTAAAAATCTCAAGTCTTCCAGTTCTTATCAGCTGCTGTGTGTCCTGCAGGGGGTGGTGTATTCTTTTCAGTCTGGCACAGTGGCCTCTGCTGCCACCTCTGTCCGTGACAGGAACTGTCCAGAGCAGTAGAAAATCCCCATAGAAAACCTTGTCCGCTCTGGACAGTTCCTTTCACAGACAGAGGTGGCAACAGAAAAGTTTTTATAACAATCGGATAATAAGTTGTAGCCACTAACAAATCTGTAATTTATGTCATGAAGACAATGTAAGTGGGGGATGCAGGATGATAAGTGCTAAAGGTCCATGTGAGATAGTAAAGTTTTAGGCGGTGTTCACACTACGTATAAGTACGGCCGTTGTTGCTATCGGCAACAATGGCTGTACTTTTCACGTTGTGGAACACTGCCTCTGCTTCTATGGGATCATGGCCGGAGCGTATACACATCATATACGCTCCGGCCGGGATCCCGTGCTGCGCTGCAAATAACTGACATGTCAGTTTTCTGCTTCTGCAATTCAATGAATTGCGGCCGTAGGAAACCCTGTTAGTTCACACAATGAAGCAACTGCAGTGTTCAAGACACATGAAAGCAACTGCAGTGTTCAAGCTTATCGAAATTATTAAAGGAAAATCTGTTCATGTCTTTACAATTAGGTTAAAAAAATAGGAGAACCCTATTTAGCCGCAACAACAAAAAGTAAAAAAAAAAAGTCCCATCACTGCCCGAGAAACAAAAAAAAGTCCCATCACTGTCCGAGAAACAAAAGAAAGTCCAAAAAAAAAGTCCCATTGGTTGTCCCATCACTGCACAGTTCTGTAGAAAAATGTTGGCGACTTGACTCATTGGGTATCTTGGTGTCCAAGACCGTGCACCCCAGTGCTGATGTTTGGTCCTTTAATTATGGGCAAGGGCAGTGCATGTCTGTTACTGCCCATTGGGTCAACATTCCCCCAGAAGACCACCAGAAAGTTAGCCCATTCTTGCCACTGTCACTTCCCCGGTGCTTTAGGGGGCCAGTTCTGCAAAAGTTCTGCCTCTACCAGCTTGCAACCATCCATAGCTTTGACTGCAGTCCAACCTGTCCCGGTGTCTTACCAACGATGTCAGGCGCGGCACTCTCAGGCTGTCCTCCATTTTGTGAGCCTGGGTGAATGAAGCCACAGTGGGCAGGAGCTCCTCCGGACCATCAGGTAGGAGATATATGAATGGCTGGGCCAAGGTCAACTAACGGTGGGAAGTGTTGTAGCCGACAAAGGGAGGAACCTTTTCTCTGCAGTGCAGCAGGGAGGGCTGCGTCATACACCTTGTATGGCACATGTGATAAACCTCATAGTGCACAGGTTTCTTCGAACATGTCGTGCCAATTGTTGATCCCTTTTGAGGACGCGACTCTGCGAGCAGGCATCAACGACATCATCCCACTCGTCAGTGTTTTTAACCTCTTAAGGACGCATGACGTACCGGTACGTCATGCGCCCGTAAGAGGTGTCCAGAGCGGGGCCGCGCGGCGACCCCGCTCTGAACCGCCGCGGCCCTAGGTGCCGCTTGTAGCCCGGGACCGCGGGTATTAGCGGGCACGGTCCGATCGCCTTGCCCGCTAATATAGTAATCAGATGCAGCTGTCAAACATGACAGCTGCATCCGATTACCGGATGCCGCACTTTCCTGGTGTCTAGTGGGGAAGATCGCTCCTCCGGGACGTTGTCCCGGAGGAGCGATCTCTGTTACTGCCGATCTCTGTTACTGCCGCTGCAAGCAGCCGAAAGCAAACGAGTGCCGATCTCATTGATCTTTGCTGTATAACTATACAGCAAAGATCTCAATGAGAGATCAAAGTGTATATACTAGAAGTCCCCCAGGGGGGCTTCTAGTATATGTGTAAAAAAAAAAAAAAAAAAAAGTATTAGTAAAAAAGCCCCCTCCCCTAATAAAAGTCTGAATCACCCCCCTTTTCCCAGGTTTTAAATAAAAGTAAATAAATAAATAAACATGTTTTCTATCGCCACATGCGTAATCGCCTGAACTATTAACTAATCACATTACTGATCTCGCACGGTAAACGGCGTCAGCGCAAAAAAAAATCCCAAAGTGCAAAATTGCGCATTTTTGGTCGCATCAAATCCAGAAAAAAATTTATAAAAAGTGATCAAAAAGTCGTATATGCGCAATCAAGGTACCGATAGAAAGTAAACATCATGGCGCAAAAAATGACACCTGACCCAGCCCCATAGATTAAAGGATAAAAGCGTTATAAGCCTGGGAATAGAGCGATTTTAAGGAACGTACAATACAAGTTATACATGTTATATATTGTTTTAATCGTAACGACTTGAGGAACATGCATAACAAGTCAGTTTTACTCCAGGGTGAATGGCGTAAAAACACATTCCCCCCAAATAAAAGAAATGCGTTTTTTTTTTTTTCAATTTCACCACACTTTGAATTTTTTTCTGGTTTCGCAGTGTACTTTATGCAAAAATTCAGCCTGTCATTGCAAAGTACAATTAGTGACGCAAAAAATAAGGGCTCATGTGGGTTTCTAGGTGGAAAAATGCAACTGCTATGGCCTTTTATGCACAAGGAGGAAAAAACGAAAATGCAAAAATCGAAATTGGCTCTGTCCTTAAGGGGTTAACATACTTAAAGCGTAACTGTCATGTTTTTTTTTATTGCAGAAATCAGTAGTATAAGCGATTTTAAGAAACTCTGTAATAGGTTTCATCAGCCAAAAAAGCCTCCTTCTGTACTCAAGAAGCAATCTCCCAGCCTCCCCCCCTGACTTCTTATCTGTGCATTATCAGGCGCAAAAACAAAAATTGGCTCTGTCCTTAAAGGGTTAAAAGTGCGGTGAACAACATCATCAGCGAGGAATCCCAGGCCACCACTCCAAGGCTGAACATCAACCTCCATTAATAGTCTGTTCGCAATCATACTGGCCTGGGTGCAATCAGTTACTGCCTCCTCCTCCTCAAATAGTCTGTTCCCAATCATACTGGCCTGGGTGCAATCAGTTACTGCCTCCTCCTCCTCAAATAGTCTGTTCCCAATCATACTGGCCTGGGTGCAATCAGGTACTGCCTCCTCCTCCTCAAATAGTCTGTTCCCAATCATACTGGCCTGGGTGCAATCGAGTGGTGCCGCCTCCTCCTTCCCCTCCTCCACACTGGGTCCAATACAGTACTATTACTGCTGCTGGTTCCACTGCCAAATGTCTGTTTTCCACCCTACTGGGTCCAAGGAACTTTGTGTCCTATGTCCCGTGTAATCACCTACACCTTGGCTAATTTGTTTTCACTATTTTTCCACTTTTTTAATTGTAATACCAAATGCAACTAAACGAAACTATACCCTATCAGACTCCCACTATTGTAGCTGCAATTATTCAGCCGTTATTGCAAGGTACGTTTTAGGTTCTGTTCGTACGAATCCGAACTTCACGAAAGTTCGCCGGATCGAACTGAACCGAACTTTTCAAAAGTTTGCTCATCCCTAATTGTTACCATCTGCAATGCTAAGTATATAACTGCACGCTATGGGAGCCTTTAGGAAGTAAATAAATACACATAAAATAGGGAATCACTTAATCATCTTAGGACTTATGTGAATAGAAGCCTTCTTGGTTTTTGGTAGGAAAGGCAGTACCTAAAAGGATAATTACATGTAGTGAAGATCAGGGCATCCCGAATAGATGGGTAATAAATAATCTATAAACTGCAATAAAACCATAGTGAGATGAAACAACATTTGTACTTCTGACCTACTGATAAAGGTCAAATACTTTTCTTTGTAAATCGGATAACCAGGTAGCCTAGTGGTGGGGTGAACAGGAACAAATCCCAATCAGTAATATAAAAGTCTGCTGTAAATGCCTCCTCAATAGCAATACACTATGCTCAAGCTAGGAGTTCAGGCGCAGTGACCTGTATTGTCATGAGCTCCTTTATAGGCGGCCATCTTATAAATCCTGTACATTTTGAGCTTGGACCCCCATGGACCTGAGTATCCTGCACATCGCACAAATTATTGATCAGATTAAGACCAAAGAAATTTCCCCTAACTTTTTGACTAGTATCAATTTTTGCAGTGCAACATGGTCAGTGCCAGTAAGGAATATTATTGTTATGAAGGGTGTGCTTTGTCTGCAAGTAGATGGTATGTGTGAAGGTTACATCCACATAAATGCTAGGACCTATTTTTATGGCCAAGCATTGCCCAGAAATGTAAACTACTTCTGCCAGCTTGTTGTCTTCCCTTGTGTATCCTGGTGCCATCTTTTCTGCTGGTTGACAACACGCATGTATGTGGCTGTCCACAAAAAAAAATTCCAGTATACTTAAATGAACCGTGGCATACCCAGGGCACTGTGGAAACTCTTCTTGCCCTTCTTGGACACTTATAGCACTATGGCGGCTCATCAGTTGTCCCTCTCGAGCAGTCATGGCACTGTGGCAGCTCAACAGTTGCCCTTCTGGGTCAGTCATGGAACTGTGGCAGCTTACCAGTTATCCTTCTGTGGCATCCGTGGCACTGTAGCTGCTAATTGGCTGTTCTGAGGCACCTCTGGCACTGTAGTGGCTGGACAGTTGTTCTTCTGGGGCTCCCGTGGCACTGTGATTGCTCACTCATTGTTCTTCCGGAGCACCTATGGCACTGTGATGGCTCATCAGTTGTTCTTCTTTGGTGCCCATTGCACTGAGGGTGCATACTGGTTGATCTTCTGGGGCACTCATGGCACTTTAGCGGCTCACACCCTTACACTTGCACATTTTTGCTGCTTTCAACCCATTAACCTAAAGACCTGACTGTCCACTGCCCACACCTATACATCCCACCTGTATATATCCCACCCTTTACCACTCGTATATATACCACCCTATCCCACCCATATATATAAACCACCCTATCCCACCCATATATATAAACCACCCTATCCCACCCATATATATAAACCACCCTTTCCCACCCTATCCCACCCGTATATATTCCACCCTTTCCCACCCATGTATACCCCACCCGTATACACTACCGTTCAAAAGTTTGGGGTCACCCAAACAATTTTGTGTTTTCCATGAAAAGTCACACTTCTTCACCACCATACGTTGTGAAATGAGTAGAAAATAGAGTCAAGACATTGACAAGGTTAGAAATAATGATTTGTATTTGAAATAACATTGTTCTTACATCACACTTTGCTTTCGTCAAAGAATCCACCTTTTGCAGCAATTCCAGCATTGCACACCTTTGGCATTCTAGCTATTAATCTGTTGAGGTAAGCTGGAGAAATTGCACCCCACGCTTCTAGAAGCAGCTCCCACAAGTTGGATTGGTTGGATGGGCACTTCTGGCGTACCATACGGTCAAGCTGCTCCCACAACAGCTCAATGGGGTTCAGATCTGGTGACTGCGCTGGCCACTCCATTACCGATAAAATACCAGCTGCTGCTTCTGCTGTAAATAGTTCTTGCACAATTTGGAGGTGTGTTTAGGGTCATTGTCCTGTTGTAGGATGAAATTGGCTCCAATCAAGCGCTGTCCACTGGGTATGGCATGGCGGTGCAAAATTGAGTGATAGCCTTCCTTATTCAGAATCCCTTTTACCCTGTACAAATCTCCCACCTTACCAGCACCAAAGCAACCCCAGACCATCACATTACCTCCACCATGCTTAACAGATGGCGTCAGGCATTCTTCCAGCATCTTTTCATTTGTTCTGCGTCTCACAAACATTCTTCTTTGTGATCCAAACACCTCAAACTTGGATTCATCCGTCCACAACACTTTTTTCCAGTCTTCTTCTGTCCAATGCCTGTGTTCTTTTGCCCATCTTAATCTTTTTCTTTTATTGGCCAGTCCCAGATATGGCTTTTTCTTTGCCACTCTGCCCTGAAGCCCCAAATCCCGCAGCTGCCTCTTCACTGTAGATGATGACACTGGTGTTTTGCAGGTACTTTTTAATGAAGATGCCAGTTGGGAACCTGTGAGGCGTCTGTTTCTCAAACTAGAGACTCTAATGTGCTTATCTTCTTGCTTAGTTGTGCAACATGGCCTCCCACTTCTTTTTCTACTCTGGTTAGAGCCTGTTTGTGCTGTCCTCTGAAGGGAGTAGTACACACCGTTGTAGGAAATCTTCAACTTCTTAGCAATTTCTCGCATGGAATAGCCTTCATTTCTAAGAACAAGAATAGACTGTCAAGTTTCCTCTTTTTCTGGCCATTTTGAGCGTTTAATTGACCCCACAAATGTGATGCTCCAGAAACACAATCTGCTGAAAGGAAGGTCAGTTTTGTAGCTTCTGTAACGAGCTAGACTGTTTTCAGATGTGTGAACATGATTGCACAAGGGTTTTCTAATCATCAATTAGCCTTCTGAGCCAATGAGCAAACACATTGTACCATTAGAACACTGGAGTGATAGTTGCTGGAAATGGGCCTCTGTACATCTATGTAGATATTGCACCAAAAACCAGACATTTGCAGCTAGAATAGTCATTTACCACATTAGCAATGTATAGAGTGTATTTCTTTAAAGTTAGGACTAGTTTAAAGTTATCTTCATTGAAAAGTACAGTGCTTTTCCTTCAAAAAAAGGACATTTCAATGCGACCCCAAACTTTTGAACGGTAGTGTATATCCCACCCATATATATCCCACCCGTATATAACCCACCCATATATACCCCACCCGTATATACCTCACCCGTATATAACCTACCCGTATATAACCTACCCGTATATACCCCACCTGTATATACCCCACCAGTATATAACCCACCCGTAAATAACCCATCCGTATATAATCCACCCGTATATACCCCACCTGTATATACCCCACCCATATACACCCCACCCGTATATACCCTACTCGTATATAATCCGCCCATATATACCCAACACATATATATCCCATCCTTTCCCACCCATATACTGTATATCCCATCCTTTACCACCTACATACTGTATATCCCATCCTTTCCCACCCATACATATCCCACCGTTTTGACAGGCACCTTATCACAGGATATGCTGTGGTATTCTTATTCCCAGCTTTATGGCTGTGTACATGTTGGCTGTTTACTAATCTTAAGAAGAAAGTTTTGAATCTTCATGAGATTTTCTAATCTTCTGCTCATATAAAAGATCTATCTAAAAATGTTAGCAGGTCTGTGTACAGATAGTAGCTTATTGTGTCTCCATTCCCAAAATGCAGTGATTTGCCTGTGTGCAGTCTGTGAGATGGCTGGTGAAGGCAGATGTCAAGTTCTCAGTGTGTTATTAAGGAACAGAACAGCCATCTTGTGAACGTCCTGTATCTTACAGATCCTTCACCGGAGCGTTTCATTGTCTGCCTCTATTAGCTTCCATATGTAAATATGAACATTACATTGTACGCTGAGAGGTGAACGACCGCTGGGAATACCTCAGCTGCCACGTGAATAAAATATTGGTTTTGTTTGGGAAACTAGTAGAAATGCAACCGGTTAACCCCTTAAGTGAGAGACATTCTGCGCTATTACTTCATTAAATCTTTCTGGGGGAAAGGCGGCAATTCCGCCATGGCAAATAGCAGATGTATAGACAATAGAGGTAGGTAAAGGGAGTGAATTAATGTGGCAAAAGAATTAAGCCCAACTCTACCGGAAATTTACACGTGTTCCTCCTGACCTTAAATTATATACCTAATGGTCCATTTACACGGAACGATTATCGTTTGAATTTTCGCGGTAACGATCGCATTGGAGCAATAATCGTCTCATGTAAACACAGCGAATGTTCAAGCAATGACCGATAAATCGTGATCTTTCAGCATGTTCTCAAATCATCGTTGGTCGTTCACTGAAAATTCGCTGGCCGCTTCGTCTAAACGGTCTTTCGCCGATTTACCCTATTTGTGAGATGGGCTTAAGCGATCTTAAAACGATCGTAATAACTACTTATATCGATATATCGTTTAGTCTAAACGCTGATAGTTCTAAAAAATACACGGTTACTTTGAAATACTTAATCGTTCGATTGGGCAAATTATCCCTCCGTGTAAACGCACCATTAGCTGCAAATTCTCAATTCATGTCAGTGTGGAGGTCTTGGAACGCTATACGCCACAAAGAGGATCAGTCTGGCGACCAGTGTCTATGCCAGCCTTTCTGTGACAACCCACTTGCTTTCATTTAGTCAGGTGTACTTTTAATATGATTTCCTGCCCCTTCATATATATTGTTTTCTATAGGCCCAAAGCTTTGTGATGTCAGTCACTCACTCTCTGCCACCGCAACAAACCTGGCTAGTACCCAATACACCTACCCACTCTATTTTTCTAGAAAGAACTCTCATTCTTATTGACGATGGATTGGGTGGAGGTATCTCTGCAAAATACGAATGTTAAGTCATATATTTTTTTTTCACCTGTGGACCCCTGTCATCAGACTACTTTCCCCTTAAAGAGGATGTACCATCAAACCTCTAGTACTGCAATATACATACCAATCTGTTGGCGCTGACATATACACTCACCGGCCACTTTATTAGGTACACCATGCTAGTAACGGGTTGGACCCCCTTTTGCCTTCACAACTGCCTCAATTCTTGGTGGCATAGATACAACAAGGTGTTGGAAGCATTCCTCAGAGATTTTGGTCCATATTGACATGATGGCATCACACAGTTGCCGCACATCCATGATGCGAATCTCCTGTTCCACCACATCCCAAAGATGCTCTATTGGATTGAGATCTGGTGACTGTGGAGGCCATTTGAGTCCAGTGAACTCATTGTCATGTTCAAGAAACCAGTCTGAGATGATTCTAGCTTTATGACATGGCGCATTATCCTGCTGAAAGTAGCCATCAGATGTTGGGTACATTGTGGTCATAAAGGGATGGAAATGGTCAGCAACAATACTCAGGTAGGCTGTGGCGTTGCAACGATGCTCAATTGGTACCAAGGGGCCCAAAGAGTGCCAAGAAAATATTCCCCACACCATGACACCACCACCACCAGCCTGAACCGTTGATACAAGGCAGGATGGATCCATGCTTTCATGTTGTTGACGCCAAATTCTGACCCTGCCATCCGAATGTCCCAGCAGAAATCGAGACTCATCAGACCAGGCAACGTTTTTCCAATCTTCTACTGTCCAATTTCGATGAGCTTGTGCAAATTGTAGCCTCAGTTTCCTGTTCTTAGCTGAAAGGAGTGGCACCCCGTGTGGTCTTCTGCTGCTGTAGCCCATCTGCCTCAAAGTTCGAGGTACTGTGCGTTCAGAGATGCTCTTCTGCCTACCTTGGTTGTAACGGTTGGCTATTTAAATCAGTGTTGCCTTTCTATCAGCTCGAACCAGTCTGCCCATTCTCCTCTGACCTCTGGCATCAACAAGGCATTTCCGCCCACAGAACTGCCGCTCACTGGATGTTTTTTCTTTTTCGGACCATTCTCTGTAAACCCTAGAGATGGTTGTGCGTGAAAATCCCAGTAGATCAGCAGTTTCTGAAATACTCAGACCAGCCCTTCTGGCACCAACAACCATGCCACGTTTAAAGGCACTCAAATCACCTTTCTTCCCCATACTGATGCTCGGTTTGAACTGCAGGAGATTGTCTTGACCATGTCTACATGCCTAAATGCACTGAGTTGCCGCCATGTGATTGGCTGATTAAAAATTAAGTGGTAACGTGCAGTTGGACAGGTGTACCTAATAAAGTGGCCGGTGAGTGTAGATTATGTTCATGTGGAGCATTTTTCTTTTTCCTGCCCGGTCGATGTTAATTTGCCCGCCGAACGAATATGCAAATGAAATGGGGTGAAGCACAGGAGGCTGGGCCTGGAGCGTGCTATTCCTCTTCACCTCCTCCCCCGGCCGTGACGCGCGACTCGCTGACTCTCCACGCCTCAGTACCACCTCTTATGTTAATACGGCAGGTCCTACAGTATGCTGCACAGCCTCGCCTCCTGTTTACGTCCTGGCCGCCCAGACATCACGCTGGGAAGTAGAACCTGCCGTATTAACATAAGAGGCGGTACTGAGGAGTGGATGATGGGAGTCAGCGGTGCGCGTCACGGGCGGGGGGATGAGGTGAAGAGGAATAGCACGCTCCAGGCCCGCCTCCTGTGCTTCATCCGGCTCATTTGCATATTCGTTCGGGGGGGAATTTAACAGTGTCCAGGCAGGAAAAAGAAAAATGCTCCACATGAGCATAATCTACATGTCAGCGCCAACAGATTGGTATGTATATTGCAGTATTAGAGGTTTGATGGTACATCCTCTTTAAGGATCGAATTAGAAGTTGTTTCAACTCGATCACATGATATTTAAAACAGAATCTCATAGGGAAAGACCCTTTAACCTAAAATCCCTTACGGCTCAATGTGCTTACCCCCTTTATCCATACAAACTCTCTTTAGGATCTGTACGTCTCTCCCCCACCCCCACCCCCCTTTCTCTTCCCTATGCAAGTTTCTACTTGTAATTCATAAAAGAAGATTTATTCATGTATTGTTGTTTTGGAAAGGCCTCCTTTTCTTCTTCTTTCCATACTCCGAAGCTCCTAAGTTTACCACCTAGAGACTACATATTGGATTTCTTCATCACAGTACATGCACAAGTCTGCTATTTACTATAGTTATCTACCAAGTTTGCAATATCATGAACTTATGGCCTACTTTCTAGAACTCTTTCATTGTCTCCAGTGCCCCTCCCCCCTCCATGTTATATTATTATCACTGTAATTTATAACATTTAATAAAAACAAGTTTGAAAAAAAGAAAAACACACCTGGAAAAATTACAAAAAAAACCTCTCATATACTTTAACATACTGTTTTGTTAAAAAATACACATACTCTGCAAGTTTTTTTTCTCCAATTTAAAAAAAAAAAAAAAAACAAGAACAAAAAATGTAAAAAGCAAGTAAACAATAGCAGAAAATGTACACAATGTAAAATCACAGTACATAGAGGAAAGAGAACTGCAATTATTGTGAAGCTTAGGAACAGCCTTCGCCCGGGCTCCCATGCATCTGACGGCTGGCAGCACACACATCATTTATACTGTGGCTTGTATTGGCTTAATGAAGTGCTGCCTCCAGGGACATCCATGTTATAAACAATGAGAGGGCACTTGAGGGAAAGAGGTACTGCAGCTACCACGTAATGTGTTGACATTTTTAACTCATGTCATCACGTCTAAGCTTTTAATTAATCTTTATGGAGCTGCTCAAGTTTCCTGTGCTTTTCGGAAGACACAGGCCTTGAAAATAAGGTATCAGTATGCACACACAACAAGGCAAGTATGACTCTGAATACTGATACTAATAGTATGATTGTGAATACAGAGACATTATGCAGTAGTAAACAAAGCAGAATCATTTCTAGGCAGAATAATCATTATGTAATGTTTTAGCATACATCTGTGCATGCTACTGACGGGTTATACATAAATATAGGCTATTTTCATTCTTAAAGGGGTTATCTCAACATTAAAATTATCACCTACTTATAGGATAGGTGATTACTAGTTAATCGGTAGGGATCCAACCACTGATCACCAAAATAGAGGCTCTAGTGAATGGGAGCAGTAGTGTGCATGCTCGGCTCCTCCTCCATTACTCCGCTCCAAGCACGGTATATGTCTCTGTTTGAAAATCCCACAGGTAGTAAATAGAATGATGGCCAAGCATGTGCATAGCCACCACCATTCACTCAAGGAACTTCCATTTTGGTGTTTATGGGGCCCCAACAGTAGGACCCTCACCCATTGCCTAGTGATCACATATTCTGTGGATAGCTGATAATTTTTAATCTCGATAGAAGCATGATATAGTAATTAGTGAGATAAGTTATAATGTTTCACTGTAGTTATTCAAAGTTAAAGCCTGTGTTATATTCCAGAGCTGCATTCACAATTCTGTTAAAAAGGATCTAAGCATCTTAGCGTCTAGTTTACATATGTGCGTACATCCGTCGGCATTTCCCTCTGGCGCAGTAGAGAAGCACTGAAGGGAAACGCATCTCTGAACTGATCCGATTGTTTTTAATGGGACAGTTCGGATGATCCTATGATTCCTTCTACAGCTGATGCCGCCGGACTGCTGGACAGACTGCACATCAGAACGCTACATGCAGCGCTCTGACGTACGGCCAGCTCAGCTAACCGGCACCGCATCCACTAAAAGTGAATGGAGCGCCGGAGCCATGCCGTGCGCAGACCCATGCATTATGCATCCTCCTTAGAGATATCCCTGTCCCTGCCCCCCCCCCCCCCCATTAACCCTTGTGACCCTGGCCCTTCCGTATAGTGGCCCTCTGCAGGAGCAGCAGCCCCCCAGCTACTCTATATTAGGGTTGCACGATGCACCGAAATATCGATACTACTATTGATATTCCGGGGCAAAAAACGATTCCGTACCAGGATTTCCTGGTATCGATACTTTATGTTAATTTGCATAATAGCACAGTATAACATAAAGTATAAAGCAGAGAACACAGCCAGCGGCTATCTGAACGCTGGCTGTGTTCTCTGTGTGCCGCCCCCTGCTCCCACCTGTCATGTCTTCGGTCCCGCGCAGCTTCTGCCCCTGGTGGCGCCAAATTCAAATTGCCGGCACACAGCGCTGGCTTGTGCCGGCTATGTAACTGTATACATGCCACTGTCACAACTGACAGCGGCATTCTCCCATCCTGAGCGCACTGTATATGCAGCAGGGGTCGGCTACTATGTGTAACAGACCCCGGCTGCTAATGACTGCATGTAACCCTTTCAATGCCGCGATGTAATGTGATCGCGGCATTGAAATGGATGATTGACAGGTGGCTGTGAAGTGTCCGATCAGCACCCCCGCAATGTGAGTGCGGGGGCTGATGGGTCACCTCACAGCCCGAGGTCCACACTCACCTTCCCGGTGTCTCTGCTGATAGCAGAGCACTGATACTGATCTATGCAATGCTACAGCAATAATATATAACATTGCATAGCTCAGGTCATCCAAAGGGCAGAGCAGGGTCAGCGGCAGGAGAGAGAGAGCAGAACGATCCGGGTGAGGAGGACGGAGGGGGAGGCCGGAGGAGACGCGGCCATCTGGCAGCACAGGACTGTGAGGAGGAGCGGCAGGCCGGCCGTCAGGAGACTCCCGGGGTAGACATCATTGCGGGTGAGGAGGGGGTCGGTCGTGCTCTGACTGGGAAGCGGGGGGGCCTGTAACCTGATTACCCTGCCGCACAAATAAACAAGTGTGTGTTGCATGACTACAATCCCCATTATCCCCTTAAAGCTGAAGTGTATTACATTACTATAATCCCCCTGATGTCTGGTGTGTCTTACATGACTACAATCCCCATCATCCTCTGATAGCTAAAGTGTGTGTGTGTTACATTACTACAACCCCCACCATCCCCCAGATAGCTGAAGTGTTACATGACTACAGCCCATATCATCCCATCCCCCTAATAGATGGTGTGTTATATGACTACAACCCCCATTGTCCCCAGATAGTTGGAGTGTTAATGTCCTTACTATAAAATTATCACTTTCCTGATCACAAACGGTAAACAGTGCAAACGCAAAAAAACACCAAGTTCAGTAGCACATAAAAACATTGTACTAAATAAAACTACAGATCATGGCACAAAAAAAGACTCCTCACACCACAGCCAGACAGGTAACAGTGGAGTGAGAATAGGGCAATTTTTAAAGCACATTTACTTTAAATAATGGAAACTTTTTTAAAGTAATAAAATTAAAGGAATGTGAATTGGTTCGTTACGGACCTGATGGGGGGGCATTTCTAATTTTCAATATAATTTATTCAGTATCGAATTGGTATCGAGCATTGAAAAAAAAAAGTTGGTATTGGTATCGAACTCAAAATTCTGGTATCGTGACATCACTACTCTATATATGTGCAGCCCCCTTTATAACAGGGGTAGGGAACCTTGCCTCTCCAGCTGTTGCAAAACTACAACTCCCATCATGGCTGGGATATCCAGGCATGATGGGAGTTGTAGTTTTGCAATATCTGCAGTGCCAAGGTTCCCTACCCCTTTTATAGCAGAAGTCCCCATGTATTGCTGCCTAGAGTAGAGGGCTGTTGTGTTCTGCTGCCCCCTAAATAGATGATCCCCTCTAATGCTGCTGCCCCCTATATCGATGCCCCTTATATGTTGTATAGGGAAAAAAAACTCATGGCAACTAATTAAATAAACTTATGGCAACTGATATTACTGATGGAAACTGAAGGTTTTTACTTAAAAAAAGGATTGAAAACCTGATGACAACTGATGCCTTTTTAGCATCAGTTCTGACATCAGTTGTAGGCAGGTTCCTACAAAAAAAACTAAAACGGATGCAACTAATATATGTAAACTAGGCCTTACTGGGTTATATTTGCCAACGATTAAAGGAGTTCTCCAGTATTAACAAAATTGCCTACAGATAGGGACAGGATATGATTTAAAAGAAGAAGAAAAAGTAAAAAAAAAAAATCAATCACCCCTCCTATTCATGTGTTCCCCACAAGAGGTGCTTCATTGACAAAACATACATTGTGCACATGACATTGCACCACTTGGCCTCTGTGGTCCCTCAGGGTCAGAGATTGGCTGCATTACAGCACATGACAGTACTTCCAGCTTTACATCTTATCACCGCTGTGAATTTAAGGGGGAGTTTTTTGTTTTTTTTTTCAATTTTTTTTTGCCAAGAAATGCCAAGAAACCCATTTAAAGGGATAGTTCACAAAAAATCTTTCAAATCAACTGGTGCCAGAAAATGCCAGAGATTTGTAATTTACTTCTATTAAAAAATCTCAAGTCTTCCACTACTTTCAGCTCATGTATGTCCTGCAGGACATGTCGTTTCCTGGAGGGTAGGATAAGTTTGCTATGGGGATTTGCTGCTGCTCTGGACAGTTCCTGTCACTGACAGAGGTGGCAGCAGAGAGCATTGTGTCAGAATGGAAAGAATACACCACTTCCTGCAGGACATACAGCAGCTGATAAATACTGGAAGACTGGAGATTTTGTAATAGAAGTAAATTACAAATCCCTGGCACTTTCTGGCACCATTTATTTTTTTGGGGGGGGGGGGGGACTACAGAATTTTCCGGTGTATAAGACGACTGGGCGTATAAGACGACCGCCTACTTTTCCAGTTATATTATACAGTTTGGGATATACTCACTGTATAAGACCACTCCTCTTCCAATGCACACCAAATAAAAATTAATAAAAAACATCAGACAGCAGCGAGATCTGAGAGGCAGAGAAGGAGGTACAGTAATACCGGTAGCATACAAGGGCGGCCAGATGGGTGAAAGAGATGAAATCTTTTTTCCATACCCCGGATGCCTGCAGCTTGCTCTGCCCTTCATACAGTCGCCACATATGGCGGGGATGCGGCTGTCTTTAAGCTCCCCCCACCGTATGCAGTGACTGCAGATTCTCCAGTCCGGTTCCAAAGTTTTTCAGCACCCGACCTATAAGACGACACTCGGCATATAAAACGATCCCTGACTTTTGACATGATTTGACATGATGCATGTGTGTGCGTGATCCATTTTTCCTCTGGATTTTATTATAAAAAAATGGATCAAAACGAATGTTTTTTTTTAACGTACACAAAAACGTAGTCAACCTCATTTTTGTGTCTGTAAAAAAACGGATCCGTTTCGATGGAATAGAAATGGAATTCATTGGAAAAACGGATCAGAATGAATACACACACATGCGTCCGTTCTTTCCAAAAATGGATGAAAAAAACAGACTGCAAAAACCCAGCCTAAGTTTCTTTCTTTCATCCTCTGTGCAGTTTCCTGGAAATTAACAGTTGTGTCACCCCCACCAATGAATATTGGGGCAGTTCTCTGCACGGCTCTCCTAATAGTGGTTAGGAAGAGAGGAACAGAGTAGGGGATCAGGGACTGCAGGTTTAGATAGAAAATGTTGATGGCAGCAGAAGGGGGCGAGTTTTTGTACATAAACTATCAATTTAAAAAAAAATAAAGATGTATTGAAAAGTAATATAACTTTATTAAACTTCTAATAAAGAAAGGAAGGAGCTTGGCCTATTTCTTTGTGGAGCATTTATTTATTTTGAGAATGTTGTAAATTTTACATTCTTGTTTTAGTATGATTCGGGGTTGTTTCGAGGGTCTAGCATAGACCATATTGTAAAGATTTTATTTTATTTTTTCAATTCAATTAAAAAGGTCAGAAAATCAATGTTTACATTGAACTGATTACCTTCAGCTTTGCTTACACTTTGCTAAGTTTAAGCTTGTTGCTGATTTATGAGCTGTAGACTTGCCCGCTGTTTAGCAGAAGTGATCCAGCTTGTTTGCATGTCACATTTATTGGTGCTTGGCCCTAAGCTCGGTTTGATAAATAACAATTCTTTAGTCTCCATTTCAGATTGAATTCTCTGGGTTGACGCATCTCATTACTTTTAGAGGCCATGTATTGTTCCATGTACTGCGGGGAAAAAAATTGATGATGCAGTCGAAATAGCCCCATCACACAAACATTGCATGTCTGCATTTGGTGTATTAATTCCTTTTTTATATAAAAATAATCAAAACGCTTTCATGACCGGAAAACTTTTTTTTCTTTCTTGCAGAACCAATTGTGCTTTGTTATGACACTATTCGTTTAACCATTAACATATGACAAAAATAATAATAATAATAATAATATATATATTAATAAATATGCATAAAATCACTCTAGTCTGACCCCTATAACATTTTATTTTTCCTTCATTGAAGTTGTGTAAAGGCTCACTTTTAGTTTTTATTGGTACCATTTTAGGACTTATTGATCACTTTTTTTATACATTTTTTGATTTTACATTATTACATATGATGTAAGCAAAGATCAGCAGTTTTGCATTTGGGATTTTATTTTTCCGCCATACCAAATATGTTTTTATTTTTATTTTTTAATTGGCAAAAGGGGAGATGTTACAACTTTTCTTTGAAGGGGTATTTTCTTTAAACTTATTAAAACTTTTATTTAGTTTTGTTTGTACTTCTTAAAGTGTCACTGTCTTTATAACTTTCAAAACCTAAAAGAACAGTAGATGTGCTATAAAGCAAGTTTGCAATTTACATTCTTTTTTTATTTACTTTTTTTTTTAGTTATTATGGAAAACACGGCACTTCCTGTGTTCTGACTTATATTTTTCTAAGAGTCTAAACACAGGAAGTACCGTGTTTCCCAGGTCATCTGAGCACTCACAGAGAAGGCAGTCATTTGATTGGACGCATTGAGCGTGACGTGCCAGGCCTGCTTAGCTAGTCAGCAACCATACCCGACCTGCCTTGGTCACTTACTGTCTGGCGCGTTGTGTTCCAGGTTCCTACTTAGACCCAGAAGCGTTTGGGACCAGGGAACTGGAGCTGCAGGATATCGGCAACAGGGCTGGAGCGGGGGAAGTGAGAGCATGTTACTACTTTCATCCTCCCAAGCTTTCCGCCAATAATTACCCAAGATAAGAGTTCTCCTTTAAAGACATGGCAGAGAAAGTGAACTGCTAAATGACTGCTAGCAGAGATCTTGAAACCCATGAAGAATTTTTACTGGTGGCATATTGAATAGTAACATTTCATTCTACAAAGAGTAACCTATTTGTAAAATATTTTTTAAAATAGAAATATCCCTTTGATTGATTGATACTACAATAAACAATAGAGAAAGATGTGATTTTTTTGTTCTGCCAAACCTTTTTGGCCTCAAGCTAAAGACTTGACTAATTTTAGACAAGGATTGCCAGGGACATGTTGTCTGTCAACTCAATTGTAAAGATCATAGTGTATCCCTAGTAACCAGTCTGTCATTGGTGACTCGGGTCATATTAAAGGGACTGTATCAGCTACATTACATTTTTTTGTAACTACATAAAAAACAGATACAGATTACCAGATAATGGAAGAGGCCATATCGACTTCAACAGCATTCAGTAATATGCTTTACAGCAGCTACGTGAACCTTTAGGCCTGAGATTGATTTATGTTGAAGAATATTGTGGTCATGTTCTGTGACCTGGTCAGAGGTCAGTGTGCTGGGCGGCCGAGGAGGTTAAACTGACTATTACCATTTTCATTTCTGAATGGTGAATCCTACATTATCTACATTAATGTGTCTACTTTCATTGTAATCCTGTCTGTGTTTATAAGAAGACTGCAGAAAAGTGATCTCTATAGGAAGTGCCCGTGAAGCCTCATTTAAGAGTCTCGAAACACCTTTTTTTGCTAGGGGGCAATGCATCTAGGATTTCGCTGCATTGAGCGCTTAAACTAGCAGGTGTTATCTTTGGCTAGTCTCCCTGAGATCAGTGATCTGTTTTTCTATAGGAAGTGTCAGACTATTATTAGGTTTAGTGGCCACAGTGAAAGATAAAAGATTGTTTAGATAATGAAATTGAGAACTAACAAAAATCGACAAAATTACAAGAATATGTTTAGTATAATAACTTAAAGTGTCCAAGCCATTTAAAAAACAAAAAAACTTGTGACATGTTGCAGAGGTGAGTGCTCAGACCCTGACCAATTTCTAGAAATGACTGGAGGAAGGGTACAACCGAGTGCTTCTCACTGGGCACCTGGCAACACTGGGGTATGTTTGGGTGTGTGAGGAAACTGGAGTACTCAGAGGAAACCTGCACAAACACAGACAGAACATACAAACTCTTTGCAGATGTTCCCCTTAGTGGGATTTGAACCCAGAAGCCTAGTGCTACAAAGCTACTTTAACCACTAAGCCACCTTGCTTCCCTGTCAATGACTGACATCAGCGTGATCACAGATGTCTTTTATTAGTTAATCAAATGCTGAGAAGATTAGCAATCATAGCATTAACCCCTTGCCGCAATATGACGTTCCGGGAACGTCATGGAATGCAGGTAGTTCCCACAAAATGACATTCTCGGAACGTCATTCTATCCCTGCCTCCCCCCGTTGTCCCTAACAGCGATCGGACAGCGGGAAGAGGCTGTGTCACACAGCCTCCTCCCGCTGCCTCTGCCTGGAGGGGAGCCACACTCCCCCCAGGCAGTTAACCCCATAGACGCTGCGATCGGGGCGACCGCCGTGTCTATGGAGCAGCCGGAGGGAGATCCGCTCCCTCTGACCCCCTCCCCCCTTCATCCCCGCCCTCCCCCCAGAGCCTCGCGAGTGTTCGTGTGGCTCCGGGAGGGTTACCATAACAACCCAGATGCTGCTTCCCGCGTCTGGGCTGCTATGGATGACAGTGATCAGGCCCCTGCACAGGGACCTGATGAAATGAATGAGCTGTCAGCTTCTGACCGCTTATTCATTCTCTATAATGCATTACTGCACAGATCATGTGCTGTAATGTATTATAGAGGCACCTGTAAAGTGAAAGTGAAACACAAACACATACATACATACACAAATATATAAATACACAAATAAATAAATACATAAATTAAATAAATAAATAAAATAAATAAATATAAATAAATACACCTTCCCCATCCCCCTTTTTTAAATGATCCCCTATAAATGAGATACATATATTTGGTATTGCCGCATCCGTAATGACCCCATCTATTAACCCGTTACATTAATTACCCCGCCTGATTAACGCCGCAAAAAAAATTCATAAAAAACTAAACTAAATTAAATTTTTTTGTTAATCCCACCCCCTAAAAAATATAGATAAAAGCTATCAAAATGTCACATGTACCCAAAAGGTGTACCACTAAAAACGTCAGCTTATGCCGCAAATAAAAAGTCCTCACATAACTCCATTGCCGAAAAAATTAAAATATTGCTGCCCTTACAATATGCAAGACACAAACAGTTTTTATAGGATAAATGTCATAAAATATAACAAAAGCTATAAAAAATGGATATCGCTGTAATCGTACCAACCTGACGAATAATGATAACATGTGATATGTGACGTATAGTAAACTGCGTACAAAAAAATGGTGAAAAACTGCTGCTAAATTGTGTTTTTCATTCATACAACCTCATAAAAAAATTTATAAAAAATTATTAGGGTGTCCCATGTCCCCCAGAATGGTACCGATGGAAATGTCAACTTGTCTTACACAAATATTTTGGCACCACAAGGCCTCTGTGATATGGTGTAATGGCTAAAAAAAACCTGAACTAAAAAAACCCCCAAAATTTCCCAGGTCTCTGTCATGTCTGCGGCCTGTGGTTGAGTCAGGTGACGCACTGCGGCCACATATGGGGGATTTCTTGAAACACTGAAATAAGGGGAATAAGTAGTGAGTGGTATTTCTCAGTTAGTATTTGCTGTGTTAGAGGAAAAAATTAATTAAAATAGAATATCTGCCCCAAAAATGAACATTTTAAATTTCCCCTCCAACTTGCTTAAATTTCAGCGAAACACCTAAAGGGTTAATAAGCTTATGAAATGTTACTTTGAATACTTTGAGGGGTGCAGTTTTTACAGTGAAGGGACTTATGGGGGTAACTAACATACAGGACCCACAAATCCACTTCAGAACTGAACTGAGCTGAAATTTTCATGAAAATTTGAAAAATTGTTGCAAAATTTCGAAGCCCTCTAACATCCTAACTATCTTTCTTAGGAAAAGAGAGTTTTAAATATAAAGAAATGTTAATTTTTCAAATTTTTGTTGTGATTTTTACAAAAAACTACTGAGTGCATCAACCAAAGTATACCACAAACATAAAGAGGAATATGTCACGAAAAAACAATCTCAGAATAACCGCGATAGTTAAAAGCACCGCAGAGTTATAACTACATAAAGAGACACAGGTAAGATTTAAAAAATAGGCACCAGGCATTAGGACCAAAACAGGCTGAAGAGGCAAGGGGTTAAAGAGGATAACTGATAGGAATTGTGCCTGTCAGCTGTCTGATCAGCACACCTTAAAGCACTGGCGGAACTACCGCCGTAGCAGCCGTAGCGGCTGCTACGGGGCCCCGCCGCATCAGGGGCCCGTGACGCGGGCCCCTGGAGCATACATATCCTGCAGCACCCGGCGGCTGAGCATGCCTCCCGGGTGCTGTAGCCGGGGGCCGGTCCCGTGCTCCTCCCGACCCGGAGACTCTTTTCCCCAACCATAGGGAAAAGGAGTCACTGGGCCAGGAGGAGCACGGGACCGGTCCACAGCGCTCCTGTCACCCCCTGTCTGATGCGCGGCTGCCGTCTGATGCCGCGTCCTAGCCCCGACAGCGCGCGTATCATAGAGTTCTGTGTGGGCTTGTGCTGCGGTTCGACTTCCGGCACAGAGACGTGTGCCGGAAGTCGCGGCCACAAGCCCACACAGAACTCTATGATACACGCGCTGCCGGGGCTAGGACGCGGCATCAGACGACAGCCGCGCATCAGACGGGGTGACAGGAAAAAGGCTCGACGGGGGAGCGTGTTGTTAGGTGAGTTTTTTTCTTTTTTTTTAAACTTGCTTTCCTCGGAAGGGGGCATCTATAAGGAAGGGGGGGAGAGAAGGGGGCATATATAAGGAAGGGGAGGGAGGAGAGAAGGGGGCATCTATAAGGAAGGGGGGGGAAGAGGAGGGGGCATCTATAAGGAAGGGGGGGGAAGAGGAGGGGGCATCTATAAGGAAGGGGGGGGGAGAGAAGGGGGCATCTATAAGGAAGGGGGGAGAGAAGGGGGCATCTATAAGGAAGGGGGCATCTATAAGGAAGGGGGGGAGAAGAGGAGGGGGCATCTATAAGGAAGGGGGGAGAAGGGAAGGGGGCATCTATAAGGAAGGGGGCATCTATAAGGAAGGGGGGGAGAAGAGGAGGGGGCATCTATAAGGAAGGGGGGGGAGAGAAGGGGGCATCTATAAGGAAGGGGGGGAGAGAAGGGGGCATCTATAAGGAAGGGGGCATCTATAAGGAAGGGGGGGAGAAGAGGAGGGGGCATCTATAAAGAAGGGGGCATCTATAAGGAAGGGGGGGGGAGAGAAGGGGGCATCTATAAGGAAGGGGGGGAGAGAAGGGGGCATCTATAAGGAAGGGGGCATCTATAAGGAAGGTGGGAGAAGAGGAGGGGGCATCTATAAAGAAGGGGGGGGAGAGAAGGGGGCATCTATAAGGAAGGGGGGGAGAAGAGAAGGGGGCATCTATAAGGAAGGGGGGGGAAGAGGAGGGGTCATCTATAAGGAAGGGGGGGGGAGAGAAGGGGGCATCTATATGGAAGGGGGGGAAGAGAAGGGGGCATCTATAAGGAAGGGGGGAGAAGAGAAGGGGGCATCTATAAGGAAACGGGGGGAGAGAAGGGGGCATCTATAAGGAAGGGGGCATCTATAAGGAAGGGGGGAAGAGAAGGGGGCATCTATAAGGAAGGGGGGGAGAAGAGAAGGGGGCATCTATAAGGAATGGGGGGAGAAGAGAAGGGGGCGTCTATAAGGAAGGGGGGGAGGGGGACATCTATAAGGAAGGGGGGAGAGGGGGGCATCTATAAGGGAGGGGGGAGAGGGGGACCGTCTATAAGGAAGGGGGGGGAGGGGGACATCTATAAGGGGGGGGAGAGAGGGCCATCTATAAGGGGGGGACACCATAGGGGGAGAGCAGGCCATCTATAAGGGGAGAACATAGGGGGAGAGGGGGACAACATAGGGGGATATAAACGTACAACATTGGGGGAGAGGGGAACATCTATAAGGGGACAATAAAGGGGGAAAGGGGGCCATCTATAAGGGGACAATATAGGGGAAGAGGGGGCCATCTATAGGGGGGGCAACATAGGGGACCATCTATAAGGGGACAACATGGGGGGCATCTATAAGGGGGACAGCGGGGGGGGCAACATAAGGAAGCTATCTATAAGGAGGGGCGACAGAGAGGAGGGCCATATACTAAAATGGGATCACATAGAGTCAGCCTGCCCACTAAATGTGGGTGTAAAGGGGCCAATACAGATGTGCAGTTGGTAGAGATGGTGATGGTGAGTGTGGAGCCTAATATGTCTGTCTGGCAGATTCTGTGGATTCGTGGCCCGGAAAGGTTCTCATAACGGCCCAGGACAGATGGAAAAGAAAATGAAAAGGGAAGAACTCCGATCAGAGAAGACGTCTCCTGTAAGTCACCTGATGTAACTGCACTGTAATTTTTATGGTGTACAGAACCTGTGTAGAGCTGAGTGTGTTGATGGCATAGTGGTCGGTCAGAGGAGGGGGGCCCCAATCAAAAGCTTGCTATGGGGCCCAGCCATTTCTAGTTACGCCCCTGCCTTAAAGGTAGCTTCACACCTACTGAATCCGCAGCGGATTTCATGCTGTGAGTTTGCAGTGTAAGTTACCCTCAATGTGATTGCAGGGTGTTGATCAGTTCCTATGGCAGCTGGAGGTCTGCTTAATGCTTGTGTGCTGGCCATGGGGTGGCCAGCACCGGCCCTAACATCTGAACGCTGATCTGATCATCAGTGTGGAACAAAAATGTAAATTGACTGTGTCCTTAAGAGATAAGAAGGGGAGGTTTTTTAAAATATAGAATAACATGTCTATAGCGTTTTTACTGTTTTTTATTATCATGTGTGCCAATGATGTGTATAAGGCCATGTTCACACGGCGTAAGACACCGGCCGTTCTATGACCTTCCGTGTCACAGAATGGCCGGTGTCAGTAAAGATCTTTATTTCTGTTGAATTGGGATGTGGGCGCATCCACGTGTGCCTGCATCCCAATTCACCATCAAATACAATGGAGAGTGCGGCCGGAGCTGACATGTCTGTGCCGCCGCTATTCAATGTATATACACTCCAGCCGGAATTCCCTCTTACGACAGCACAATGTAAGTTTAGTATTAATCATGGCCGTGATTAATACTAAAATTATGTTGTGTGAACATAGCCTAACATGCTATGTATCTGTTCACTTGTGCTGTTAGAGAGGTAATTTCTTGTACATAGAGAGAGAGAGAGAAATAGACTAACGCTTGGTAATCTCAAAGTACTAATAGATGATAAATACATGTGACAGGAGACCTGTTATCATTGTGGCTTTCATCCGGTTACTATTGGGTTATAACCTGGTAAACCCTCATGTAATCCGGGCCTCACTAATATCATACAGCAAATACAATGACATCATGTCCGAGGATCTGCCCGCAAGCCTTAGAAACCAGAATGAAAACACCCATTGTTTACATTGCTGGCTGCATTCTGAGGACTGGAAAATGATCCATGCTAGGGAAAAAAAAGGTTTATTTTACAAAGATAATAATATTTTACTACACAGCTATAAATAATAGGAAAGAGAAAATACAATGGATTGTTATTTGAGTCATTTCTATACAAAATTCATAGATTCATAGCTCATATAAACTGATCGATATATCAAATGGTTATTAATCTCAAAAACATGTTTGGACTAGAATATATATGAAATCTCTATATACTGTACTACACTGCTGAGAAAAATGCCGAAATTTCACATGGAATCTCGGTGAATGACTGATTTAAGATAAAAATCTACTAACTTTCTTATGGCACTCACACTACAGATCATCCATAAGGCCGCAGCTCCTTGTAGCCATTTTGCAACCTATGTGACACGTACATAGTAATGTATACAGAACAGTTCCAGTTGGCCATAATCCAGTTTAAAGAACACATCACACTAGGCTGTGTCTTGTTTTATAACGTTATCGGGGAGATTGGGCTTGGCTGATATAAGACAAGGACTTTCTTGTCTCAGACACCGGGAGACGACATGTAAACACCATTTACAGTAAAGCTCCATGGAAATTACTTTAGTGTTCGGTGCCAACAATTTACAGATGGAATTGCTAAAGAAAATTGTACGTGCAGCTAAGTCACCAATTGTATGGAAACCTTATGTGGTACTAGAAGAAAGGGATTCGTAATATATGAAGAATATGGAGGTTTAGGCTGTCCAAGGCTTTGTAGGTGTCGGAGGACCACACTTAGAGCCGTTCTAGGAAGGAGTTACACAATGGATACTAATGGATTCCTGTTATCAAGACTGACAGCAGTTCCCTACTATAGTCCTTTTGCATAAATCAACTCTGAGTTGTGTCAATTTGTGCAATTCTCTTGAAATGCAGCAAAAAGACGTGTGAATTTAGCTGAGCTACAAGGACTCTGTGTGCTAACCACGGCTTTGTACATTAGAAATATTCCAGGAGTGTATACTTTAATAATATGACATTGGGAAAATAGAGATTAATGCAAGATCCGATATGAAATAGGAGGCAAATGGAGATACATAGAGGTCTATGGGTGTCCTGTTAGGCCGTGTTTACATCACATTATGGGTGCAAGTCCGGACCTGATCCAGGTTGACTGATGCAAGAATGTACCTATATATTGTTGGGATGACCTGAACTAGTCAGAAATTGCCAGGGCTGTTATACAACCACGTTCATTTAAGAAGAAGTCCAGAGAAAATGTTTATTAAAGTATTCTATTGTCCCCCAAAAGTTATACAAATCCCCAATATACACTTATTACGGGAAATGCTTATAAAGTGCTTTTTTCCCTGCACTTACTACTGCATCAAGGCTTCACTTCCTGGATAACATGGTGATGTCACTTCCTGGATAAAATGGTGATGTCACTTCCTGGATAACATGGTGATGTCACTGACTCCCAGAGCTGTGCAGGCTGTGGCTGCTGGAGAGGATGATGGCAGAGGGATGCTCAGTGTCCCTCCAGTGCCCTGTGTCCCTCAGTGTCCCCCTGCCATCATCCTCTCCAGCAGCCACAGCCCGCACAGCTCTGGGAGTCGTGACATCACCATGGTATCCAGGAAGTGAAGCCTTGATGCAGTAGTAAGTGCAGGGAAAAAAGCACTTTCTGAGCATTTCCTGTAATAATTGTGTATATTGGTGATTTGTATAACTTTTGGGGGGCAATACAGTACTTTAATAAAAATTTTCGCCGGACTTATCCTTTAACCCAAAACCAATTTTCCATGGTGGTAACAAAACTGCATTTACTCATTCCCAACGCAGTTTTACGGAACTGTTGTTCTATCAAGGTATTCGGTAATCGTTCATCTTAGTGGAAATGATGTGAGAGAGAGAAATGATGTGGCTGTAATCTGAATCTTGAAATGTGGCTATATTACTTCCGGCTGTAACACAAGTACGTTTTAGGGTCTGTTTTTGACTAGGGTAAGAATAAAGGATCTGCCTTTCCTAGAAACATCTTCACTCTTGGATTGTGTCTGAGATTGTAGATTATTCTGTGTCAAGTGAAAAGGGCTGAACTACAATACCAGACACAATCCATGTACAAGAATGGGGATTTTTCTGGAAATAAAAGGTATACCCAGTTTTCCAGAGATTCCCTTTAACTCTGATCTAATCATGGCCTTAAAGGGGTACTCTGGGCTGGGGTTATTTCTAGGGTATGGGCAGCTCAGCTATTCAGAGGTCGTAGCGGAGTGCCGCCTCGGCTGCTGAATGGCTGAGCTGCCTTGAGATGTCACGTCTCAAGCCGCAGCTCAGACCAGGAAGCGGAAGCCGGACGGGGGAAGGGGGCGGCGCTATCCAGGACCAGGCGCTGGAACCGGGGAGGTAAGTGACCGGCGGCCTTTATATCCACCCCTTCCCCGGCCATACAATAAAAATAACCCCAGCCCAGAGTACCCCTTTAATGGAAAACTAACAGCAGGTTAGAAGACTGTAACCTGCTGTAATGTTCTTGTAGGGTCGGGGATGCTGAGAATGATTTTGTTAAATGTTGTTTAATTATTATGTAAATTAGGTAATGTGGTGCACTGGGGGCAGGACTATTGTCCTCTCATATAGAGATTGTGCTTTGCAGTAACATCACCGAGGGCGCCAGATGACTGTCACTGGGGATGGCCGGGCAGATTGTTGCACTGAGGACAGTAGACCCACCCCCAGTGCACTAAACAGCCTAATTTAAATATAATTTAAATAGAAGATTTAACAAAAATGTTGCTGACAATGAAGATAAGAAAATCACACTCTGTGCCCTGTGCGTCATGGAAACTTCTAGAATCTTCTAACCTGCTGTTAGTTTCTTTTGATTTGGCAATCGCAGCAAGATATGCTGCAGGCTTTTTTCAGTGTATCCTGCCGTGGTCGCCGAATGATAGGTACTCTTTAAAGTATCTATAAGATTTGATTCACACCAGTGTAATACAAATGCATTTTTGCCTCCGTATTATGTTCGCACATCCCAGCTTGACCATGGACCCGATTGCCCAAACTGACAGCCATCCGTTCAGGCCATTGGACCCATGGTCGGGCCCGGATTTGCAAAAAAATTTGTGTGTGGCCAGCAATTGTTTTGTTAAAATGGGTCATTTCTGATGAATGATTCCCTTTATTATATCTCAATCTTCTCTGATTTTCACTCAGGCACAGAATGAAATGTATTTATTCCATTTCTTCTGTGTCGTATTTTTAGATGTTAGTGTTTTTGTGTTAGGTTTTGGCATTAGATGTATTTTACTGTTGTAGTTAACTGGGTTGTTATCGAAAAAAAATAGAATTTGCACATTTTATTTGTCTTGTCAGCGTCCGCAAATTAATTAAAACATTAAAAGTGACACTCGAGAAAGCAAGAAAACCCACAACAGTCCCAGATTTGTTTGGTTTGCTGTGGCATTTATTGATGGTTTCATCTCATTGGTGCCCTTCACGATGTCAGTGCTGCAACCTATCTGCTCATATGTATTTATGGATAGACCTAGAAGTGCATTTTGATTATCGCATAACTTGTTTACAGATTAGTTGCCATCTGTTAAGATCCGATGCTCCACACAGGAATTAGAACATGTTTTGTTCGGCTTTGACTGCAGTCCAACTTTTTGGATAGTACAAAGTTTAAGTGATGCATGCATGTAATTTCAGGAAAGATTCATTTGCATTTCGTCTGTGCCCAAATTATATTTTGCTATCTGCACCCAATAAATATCAGACACTTGTCACGGTGGTTATAGATATGATAAAAGAAGCTGTTTTGTAGATGTCCTTTGCCATGTTTTGTGCATGGTCAATTTTGTGTTTTGTTTTTAGTTCAGATCGTCACCTCTGGCGCTTCTTGCAAAACCTTGTCTGACAAGATTGTAGCCTAAATCTGGCATTTTTTAATGGTGTAAAAAAAAAAAAAATTAGTGGCCTCAGGGTCAGAGTATGCAACCAGGGGACTGTCTATGGTTTTTATGTTACCCTTATACTCACATGAGTTTTTCCCAGTCAGTGGCATAGAAAGCAAATGTGGAGCACATACCAAAATTGGGAAGGGATGCGTGAACCCCGAGCACACTCGGGTTTGTCTGAACGCAAACTCTGAGCATTTGATTAGCGATGGCTGCAGAAGTTGGATGTCACCCTAGGAAGTCCTGGAAAACATGGATACAGCCTATGGTTATATCTATGTTTTCCAGGCAGCCTTAGGGCTGCATCCAACTTCTTCAGTCACCGGTAATGAAATGCTTAGAGTTTGCTTTGAGACAAACCTGAGTGTGCTCGATGTTCTCTCATCTTTAGTCCTACCGTGATCACAACCACCAATAGCAGTAGGTGTAGGGTCTGTCTTATCAGAGTTTTAGAGGAGGGGTACACAGATGCACAATAAATGTCCACTGAAAAGTACTGTATGCTATTGATGCAGTCTTTGGAGCTGTTCACTTCACACTAGGGTGGTATTACAGGTTGGTTCGTATATATACCCTCGTAGACTTTTTGCGGATGTCCGGCCATGTCTTTCTTTCTAAATTTATGTTAAGTAGACTTTTTTGGTAATGATGTACAGTAATCAAGATTACAATGAGTTTTCTGGGGAAAAATACGTTTTTTGTATGCCTCCCTGTGTACCAAAAGCAAAAAATTCGGCATGCTTGACAAAGACCCAATGGGCTGAAACGTTGTTGTATCGACCTCGGTGATGGAATAAACTTTGACATCATAGAAATGACTGGATGCTATTGCAGTTCCTTTCCACATTGTCTCTGTGACATGGCAAAAGTTTAATAAAATGTCAATGTCACTTTGGGTTTATGCAAACTTGGTGGAGCTCAGTGGTCCCCGGGTTTTAGCATTACTTAGGTTTTCCCCAATGACATCTTCTGACGTGTCTCATTGACATGGTGAACCTTCACATGTCACAGTTCATGCTCCTTGCATAAATACAGTATAAAATGCAGGTAAGGCGATCCATATTGTGTGAAGTCTACGTATCAGTCCTCAAGTGTGAATACACACACACAGCTCACAAGGGAAGGCTCCCCTGTGCTCAGTTTGTAAATGGGAATGTCTGTAGCTGTATATCATAATCTGTGAAACTCCCAGCAGTACAGCGCCATGAGATATGTCTGCTTCTTCATAAAGAAATAATAATTTCTGCCTAGATGGGACTATACACTGGTGTATTCTGCATTTCCCAAGAACAGTCTCTAATATTCAACTACATAAGAAATCATCTAGTTACTTCAGCTTAAAGGGGTTGTCCGGCGATAAAAAATTATTCACAGAATAACACACATTACAAAGTTATACAACTTTGTAATGTATGTTATGTCTGTGAATGGCCCCCTTCCCCGTGTCCCACCACCCCCACCCGTGTACCCGGAAGTGTGGTGCGCTATACATTACCTGTCACGTGCCGACCACGGTCTCCGATCCTCAGCAGTGACGTCTTCTTCGGGAGGCCAGCGGATCTTCCCGAGTGCCGGCCGCCCTCTGCAGCGTCATCCGAAGCTCAGCCGCGATTGGCTGAGCATAACTGTGCTCAGCCAATCGCGGCTGAGCAGCTGATGACGTGGCCGCGTCATCAGCCGCTCAGCCGCGATTGGCTGAGCACAGTTATGCTCAGCCAATCGCGGCTGAGCTTCGGATGACGCTGCAGAGGGCGGCCGGCACTCGGGAAGATCCGCCGAACTCACGAAGAAGACGTCACTGCTGAGGATCGGAGACCGTGGACGACACGACATGCGGTGAGTATAATGCACCACACTTCCGGGTCTAGCGTGGGTGGGGGGAAACACGGGGAAGGGGGCCATTCACAGACATAACATACATTACAAAGTTGTATAACTTTGTAATGTGTGTTATTCTGTGAATAATTTTTTATCGCCGGACAACCCCTTTAAAGAAGGTCAACCAAGGAAGTCAGCATAAATGTCTCAGTGTGGACAAGGGTGCAAGATGTTTTTTTTTTACCAGGCACTTCTATGGTAAAACCAGACCTGACTACCGGCTCCTGCAGTACAACCCTAGGGATTACACAATTGGGAATCCCAATATAGCCCAATATCTGGAAAGTCACTTTAGTCGACTCACACATATTTTAAAACACTTTTTCACTGGTGTAATGTATAACTGAGCACTAATTTTTGTACATAGTAAAATTAATAAAAGTTAAGTTTTAAAACCCCCAAGGTTAATATAGGCATCTGGAGCTTGTCTCCACTTTCCTCTGTATCAATTGTGCCTCTTGGACAGGGTAGGGATCTCTCCCTAGTCTAATATACGCTATTTGTAGCAGATATGCATATTGTACTGTTGCCCTGTTCACTTGAATAAGGCAATGCTGCAGTACCTTACACTGCCATTACAGATGGTATAGCTAATTAAAGACTACAGCACTTAAAGGGGCAATCCAGGGGAAAAAAAAAAACAGAATCCTTTCAAATCAACTGGTGCCAGAAAGTGCCAAAGATATGAAATTAATTTCAATAAAAAAAAAAATCTCAAGTCCAGTACTTAGTGGTGTATTCTTTCCAGTCTGGAGACTGCTCTCGACAGTTCCTGTCAGGGACATAGGTGCCAGCAGAGAGCACTGTGTCAGACATCAACATAAACATCAGTTGATTTGGAAGAAATAATTTTTGCTGGAGTACCCCTTTAAACATGCTTAGGCCATTGATCTTGGCTCCCAGCAGACCAGTTGTTTGAAGTCACCCCTTCCCCATTGTTGTTCTCCAAGCCTAGCACCATACTCATTGAGCAGGGTGAAGCTGTAGTAACGTGTAATGCCAGACTACTACTATGCTTCTCTGAAAATAAGACCTAGCTTTTTTTGTTCACAATTTTTGGAGTAGGCTTGAAAAGCCCAGCTCCAAAAATAAGCTCTAGTTAAAGTCAGCTGACCAGATCCCTGACACTGGGTGGCTGACTATCAGCCAATCAGTGCCAGACTTGTTATACTCCGCCCTACCTGCTCAGTTGTATACTGGAATACTGTGTGTCTCCATAAATAAGATCTACCCCAAAAATAAGCCCAGAACCCTTTTTTTTTCAGAGAAAAAATAAATATGATTATTTTATATATATAATTATTTAAAAAAATTTCCAACTATAGTTCATGTGTATAAAGAATTTCTAATTGTACTGAAGTTCTAACATATCAGAGATATAGCAGAAAGTTTCAGTTCTTGGATTTGAGGTTGTTAGACTTCCACCATTTCCTAGATTGAAGCTGCTAAACCCTGTTGGCTTTTCCTGGTTTTAGTTGGGTTTAGTTTATTATGCAAGTATATGTAAAGCTGGGAGTAGCTGGCGAGAGCAGCTTTAACAGGTTTGTTCCAGAAAACTTTTGATGTATCTCTGATATATTGCAGAATCTTTATGTATTACAAGTACACGGATTACTAAGAGTAAAATCCGACATGAAAAATCCCAGTAGTTATACAGTAAAACAGGTGCTCTGTGTATTTACCCCTAATTCCATGCGGTAGATCTAAATGGTAATTAATAAACCCCTTTGATATATAACAGGGCCTATTAGGGTTCCATTGATGTTTTTGGCAGCCAAAATAGTGCTGCACATTGTGATCAGAAGTGATTGAGCCGCCATGATTGACTCTTGAACACATTGGGTTGAATACCTGAACAGAGCCATATCTACAGCACAAAACCTATAAAAGTAATTCAGTTTTATATACTTTACCTATGTATGACGTCTCTCATTGTGAGATCTCATTCACTTACCACAATGGTGTTGTAAAGTAATAACTAAACAAAGAACAAAGGTAGACGTGCCATGGTTCTCATCGTAAGAGGGAGAAAAGTTCTATAACATTTTCCTAAAAGTAAAAAAGAAAGTTAAAACCACCCTGTTTAAAAAAAAAAAAAAGACATTTTAATTTTCAGAATTTGACATGCATTAAAGTCGGGCTACTTTGTTCATTGTTAAAAGAAACTCTGAGATGAAGGCATCTATTTAAAAACTCCACATGTAAGTCTTCTATCCACATGAAAGTCTTAAAACTGAATTGTAATTTGGCTTAAGCAATTTCAGCAGCCATTCCGAAAGGCAGTAGTAATGTTCATTATAGACAGGAGCAAAGCTAACTTCTTACAAGTTCTTACTGTTCTTCTGCTCTAAAGATTTGCTGGGATTTAGTGGTACCTGCAGTTTTTTTTTTTTTAAGAAATGAAGAATGACAAAGATAAGTCGTAGACATGACAATACAATTCCTATCTATCAAGGCCATAGTTAGGTTATGTTCCCACAACGGTTTTTCTTGTCCGTTTATAATTTTTAAAATGACATCCATCATTTTGAGTCCATAATGACATCTGTTATTTTGAGGATTGGCCATCTGTCAGTGCAATAACGGCTGCTGGTACATTATTCTAGTTTGGGTGAAAAGTCCATTGAATTTAAAAGGGTTATCCAGCGCTACAAAAACATGGTCCCTTTTGCCCCACTCTTGTCTCTATTTCAGGCATGGTTTGCAATTAAAGAGGACCTGTCACCCCCCGTGCCGGGGTGACAGGCTCCCGACCCCCTGTTAGATCCCCCTATACTCACGTGATCCCGCCGGATCCTGCTTCCTGAGCCGGTCGGGTCACGGAGATATCAGCGCCCGAAGCCCGGCGCGCGCGCTGAGAGATGAGTCCGATGCCCATAGAGAATGACGGAGCATCGGACTCCCCATTCATTCTCTATGGGCATCTGACTCTGCTGTCAGTGCGCGCCGGGCTTCGGGCGCTGATATCTCCGTGACCCGACCGGCTCAGGAAGCGGGACCCGGCGGGATCACGTGAGTATAGGGGGATCTAACAGGGGGTCGGGAGCCTGTCACCCCGGCACGGGGGGGGGGGGGTGACAGGTGTCCTTTAAGCTTCATTTACTTTAATGGAACTGAGTTTCAAACCCCACCCAATCTGGAGACGAGTGATGCAAAATTGGCTATGTTTTTGTAGCGCTGGATAACCCCTTTAATAGTAAAAACAGAGAAAGGATGGTGAAAAAAAGAAAAACAGTGTGTGAACAACAACAAAAAGTCAGCTGTTTGCAAAAAGACGTCCAAAAATATTTGACATGATCATTATTTTTCTGTGTGCGCAGATAACGTCTGTTATTTTATACACTGTGTGCATTGGACGTCCGTCATTCTATTGTCTTCAATGCATTGAATTGCAGTCAGTTAAATCGGGGCAATAACGGGCGTCTTTTTACATAGAAAAAGCAGACGCCTTTTCTCTTTTTTTCACGTTGTGTAAACATAGCCTTAGAATGTTTCTGGTCTTAATGCAGAATCTGTAACCGGGCCCCCAACTATTTTGTGTTGTTAGTAGTACTAGCGTTAAAGGACTTTTTTGGTTAAAATAATCTATCAGTATAGTATATCATGTCTTTTTTATCTGTAAGGAATTAAGGTGGTCATATGCATCAGATTAAAGTTGACGAAAACAGATGACTTCAGCCCAGATGATCATTCGTTGAGTGAAATTTAAAAAAGAACAGTAGTTTTAGCTATGTGCTAGGTGATGACAGATGCTGGCCGTGTTTGAAAGCTAAATGAAGATCTTATGTTCTAGAAAGATCTCTTTCTTTCGTGTGTGAACGATCTTTCAGAAAACAATAGCCAATATTTACTAAAACTAACTTAAAAGGTGGCCAAACAGGCATAGGTTAAGGTGTCTGGTGTGTGTTCGTCTTGTCCTTGACTGGTTTGTGTGGTCGATTTTGGGTTTTTACAAAGAAACGACTGTTGGGCTGTAAGTTAAAAATCTGAGTTTGGAGACCCTTGGTTGGATCTTGATTAGGATGGCCTTGCTATGTTTTACTGTTATTTTGATCATATTCTCCTATACTGTTTATGATGGTTGATGAGAATCGTCTACCGTACATGTATTTGCTCATGCTGGCCTACGTTTGGCCTTGAGTTCAGCCCATGTTAGGCATATTTTTGTATGTTCTTATTTTGAAAAACTTATAAAAACCTTCTGAAAACCAAAAGGTGGCCAACACCTTCAATAATCTTTCGGCCTCCTATCTGGCCCTCTTGCTGTCCATACACATCCATCCTGTGTTCTCTGTTGTGAGGGGAGGGTTAAGCCGCAGCTGTAGAGCTCTGGCTTTGGCTAACAGATGTAGACTGAGTTAACATAATCACAATGATGTGTTTAACAACATGTTTTACCTGAGTCAGGGATTATGCTAACGATGACTACCTCTCTAAGGGCCCTATTCCACAGTAACGATAATCGGCCGGATCAGCCCCATTTGGCCCGATTCGGCCGACTATCGTTCGGTGAAATAGAGAGAACGATCAGCCGATAATCGTGTCATCGGCTGATCGTTCATTTAGGGCCAGACCTAAAATCATCGTTCCCCCACCGCGCATCGCTACGATTGAATAGCGGTGCGCGGCGGGCGACCAACGATTTCAGAAGCAGCAGCAGCATACATTACCTGTCAGGTCTTCTTCTCCGCGCTGTCTTCCTCCCCGGGTCCCGCATGCTCTATCTTCCGAATGGCCAGTCAGCTGACGAAGCGCTCAGCCAATCACAGGCCGGGAACGCCGCGGCCTGTGATTGGCTGAGTCTGGCCTGTCAGCTGACCGGCCATTCGGAAGATAGAGCGCGCGGGACCCGGGGATGAAGACAGCGCAGAGAAGAAGCCTGACAAGTAATGTATGATGCTGCAAGGGCTGAAAGCACATCGGTAACGATGTCCCTGCAGCCCTCGCTCAACGATCATCGGGCCGTGGAATAGGCCAGTAAACGAGCGGCGATCTAGCAGATCGCCGCTCTTTTACATCGTTGATCGGGCCCTTCTCGGCCCGTGGAATAGGACCCTAATGCTGGGTTTACACGGAACGATTATGGTGCGAATTTGCACAATAACGATCGAATTCGAACGATAATCGTACGTGTAAACGCAGCGAACGATCGAACGACGAGCGAGAAATTGTTCATTTTGATCTTTTAACAGGTTCTTAAATCATCGTTCGTCGTTCGCAAAAAATTCGCCGATTGTTCCGTGTAAACAGTCGTTCACTGATTTTTCCTATGTGCGAGATAGGCTTAAGCGATCGGAAATCGATCGGAAAACGAATTTTCTGTATGATATATCGTTCCATTTAAACGCTGATCGTTATAAAAGAAAAATCGTTACTTAGAAATCGTCAATCGTACGATTGGGCGAATTATCGCTCCGTGTAAACCCAGTATAAGGCTCCATTTACACAGAAAGATTATCTGCCAAAGATTTGAAGCCAAAGCCAGGAATGGATTTGAAAACAGGGGACTTTGCTTTATGACTTGTTTATGACTCTGTTTATAGTCTGTTCCTGGCTTTGGCTTCAAATCTTTGGCAGATAATCTGTCAGATAATCTTTCTGTGTAAATGGACCCTATCTCTCCCAGAACAAAGGAGTCAGGTGGGGATTTTCCATCACACCCGACCCCTATCTTTACTGACATCATCTGTCGGTGGTCGATCAGGAGATCCCCATACACCCTATACAAACGGCGATACCCATATAAAATGTTTGGGGACCTTTAGAATGTGCAAACTTAGATGGACAGGGTTCAAATGCACCAGAGTAATCACTGTTAACCAGGCTGATTGCCATTTTTTTTCTGGGCTTTTTGTAGTTTTGTGCTTCTTGACGTTTTTTCAGCCCAAAGATAGACCAAGCAAAATTTGTCTGAAGGAAGCCAAAAAGTGGTAATAAGGCTGGTTTCACACAGCGGTAATTGGCTCAGTATTTTGCATCAGTATTTGAAAGAAACAGTTTAGCATTTTTTTTTGTGGCATTATAGGCTCAGTTGTGTTTGTATTCATAATCTTCCCAACAATCATGTTCAAAAATGCTTGGAAAATAAAAATGACACAAACTGCTATTAATAATGCATGTTCAAAGCCAAAAAACATTCTCAAAGTGCTGTCAATTTAAAAAAAAAATTTTCATGCTTAAAGTGAATGTACCATTAGCTTTTTTTACCTTAATCGATCAGCGCCAGTGTGAAGATGCCGGTGGCGTGGTCCTTTTTTAAAATTGCCTCCCGGTTTCCACGCTCTGCATCGGTCTTTTCCCGAGCACCGGCCCACCCTGGAGCACTTGGGACAGGCCCGTCGGCCCACATTTTGATTAAACCCCCTCCCTATTAGAATCAATGGAGCTGTGTCACAGAGGGGAGGGGATATCTCCACAGTGGGTGGCGGCAGGCCTGCCCCCAAGTGCTCCAGGCGTGGGAATCGGAAGGCAGGATGAAAATAAGACCACACCACCGGCATCTCTGCACTTGCGCCGATTGATTATGGTAAAAAAAAGCACAGTGATGTACACGATAATACATTCCATTTAAGAATGGTACAAAAATCCTGATTAGACACCAGGTTATGCCACAAGAGGATGAAAAAGTGCTTACTACATAACCTTCCATAGAGGCCACTTTTGTGTAGTTTACTTTTTGTTGAAAGTAGGGATGGTCCGAACCGAGTTCGGATCGGGTTCGTACGAACCCGAACCCTCGGTAATGATTCCCGCTGTCTGCCCGCTCCGTGCAGCGGGCGGATCCAGCGGGAAGACCGCCTGGAAAAATGGGATACAGCCTATGGCTATGGCTGTATCCCATTTTTCTAGGCGGTCTCCCGCTGGATCCGCCCGCTGCACGGAGCGGGCAGACAGCGGGAATACGATGCCGAGCGTTCGGGTTCATCCAAACCCGAACCTCGGCAGGTTCGGACCATCCCTAGTTGAAAGGTACTTGGCTGCTACACATGCTTTTATGGCACAAAGACAGTTCGAGAAATCACATGACTGGATGGAGAGAATAAGGATGGTTGTTTTGATGAATTGCCCACCATCTAGAGTCTACATCCTAGGCTGTTAGGAGTTATTGGGAGCGGAGGTTACATGAGGGCATGCACACACAGTGAACGTGCTCTGAATGGTCCGGACAGACCACCAGTTGAGTGTATCATGTATCTGTCGACAAGCACAAGCAGTATGCCATTGAAACATATTACACTGTTCTGTGTTTGCCTGGACAATTTCACTTTGCAGAAGGAAATTTGGTATCATGGTGTGTTGTATGTCCTGCCATTGACAACCAGCCACCATTGCCTATGCTTGCAGTGGTAAATCAGAAACCTGGGCTGCTATGGACTGGAATTGTTTTTAGTGGCAAATCCAGGTCGGGTTTGAGTATGGAGGACTTGTGGTGAGCACACTGCTCCAACCACTGGTGTGATGATCTGGCGAGCCATCCAGTACAACAGTCGGTCACCCCTATTAGTGATATGAGGGACACTAACAGATTTATGATATGTGTAGGGCATCCTGCAGCCAAGCAAAATTTCTCCATTCTAGATAACCAGGCCATGAGGTCTAATGCACTTCACAGCAGATAACAATGACGGCAGCAAATCACTCAATCACAAGTCTAGAAATTAGGAAAAAATTATAAATTAGCAAAATGACTGACAGCTTAATGATAGAGCCGATACAGTTTGTAAAATGACAAATAAGATAAAATGGAATAAACAGCTTGATGTTAGTTGAGAGAGTCATTTACTGATGGAAGAAGCATTACGTCACGGACTGATGAACGTCTGATTACGGCTAAAATCGTCCTTTTTGTACCGAAGGTAGAAAATATATGTATGGATTTAGACTTTAACTTGCAGAAAGTAACAGCTGCTTTACTATCTAAACATAATTGTGCCCATGGCAGCCTTCACTTTTTTTGTTCTGTTCCGAAAAATTGCTTAAAATGGCTTAATACTTATCCTGTAAAAATTGTCAAAATAAACTAAAACACTTAGGTACCAAAATAGTTAATAAATGGCATGTGGGCAGTGCGCACAATTAGCTCCAGTGGGATTTTACTTTTGCACTTTTTATTGCTAAATATATTTTAGATTTTATAGGATTTATTGATTAATGTTAATTTAGGTCTCTTGGTCAATCTGCATCATAGACAAGGATTAACAGTTCTATCTTTAGCTCCTCCTGCACCTATAATATTATAATAGTGTGTGTGTGTGTGTGTGTGTGTGTGTGTGTGAGGGGGGGGGGGTTGTTGTATGTACAACAAGACTATACTGCCACCAACACTGCAGCCACCGCTATGGTCATCCATCCTTTCAATTGAGCATTGTCTGAACTTACAGTAAATTTTGCTGCACCCAAACCTTAGGCTGGCCTTTTTGGTCAAAAATGCTGCAGCCAGATGTTAGCTGAGCGTCAGTGGAGAAAGATTAAATGCAATACCCACATGACATTACAGCGTTTTGTTTTTTTTTAAGGGCAACTTAGCGGTTTTTAAGTGCGTTTGTAGTTTTTAAGAATTGTGGCAGGGCCTCTGTTCTGCATTTATTCACAAAAATTACTGGTGTTTTTATCCCCATAGACTTTTATAGAAAAAAAAAAAATCCTGCTATATGCATAGTGATCAGAGATGAGCGAACCTGGAGCATGCTCGAGTCGATCCGAACTTTCGGCATTTGATTAGCGGTGGCTGCTGAACTTGGATAAAGCCCTAAGGCTATGGGGAAATCATGGATATAGTCATTGGCTGTATCCATGTTTTCCAGACAGCCTTAGAGCTTTATCCAAGTTCAGCAGCCACCGCTAATCAAATACCGAACGTTCGGGTTCGGATCGGCTCGAACCCCAACCCGGTTCGCTCATCTCTAATATTGATGGGTTTTTTCCTGGTGTTTTCCCCCTCAATTCTTTTACAGAAATCCTGTAATCACATAATAAAAAAAAAAAAAAAAAAAATTAAATTACTTGTTTTGAAAAATATGCAGGGGATAAAAGTGGGATAAAAACGTCCATAGTCATCGCCAGAGTTCTGTTCCTTTGGGACAGCCCGGTCCAGACCCGAATCCCCTAATGCTTAATCACTCCTCTTCCCCCCCCGTTTTTGTATGTGTACCTAAACCCCCCTGGACCACGATGGTAGGTTATCTACTCTACTCTCCTAATTCCTTCCTTTACCTAATTCCTTCCTTTTCCTATCTCTTCTTCTCTATTGTTATTACTTAATTATACAGCAAGAAAACAATTCTGTTGATTGGAAAGCAGAATCCAGTTTTTTTTTCCTGGATAGGCTTTTCCCCCTTTTGTTTAGGATGCTATATTTATGGCTATAGCAGTATCCCAGTTTTCCAGGCGGTCCTCCGGCTGTATCCCCCCTATTCACGGAGGCTGCAGACAGCGCGAATCAGACGCAGAGAGTTCAGGTTTATACAAACCCGAACCTCGGCAGGTTCGCTCATCTCTAGTTGTAACCCCTTGGGGTCAGCAAAACTTGCTCCAAATGCCTCAATTCTCTGATTGTGATCCCCCTTTTCTATACATAGTTCTTTATGTACTCAGCCCCAGAACCTGTGATCCCCTTTTCTTGCTATTGTTTTGAATGATTTGTGCTGTTTTCTTATATATTCTTTACTTCTTTTTGAAATTGATAAGAAAAGATTTGAATATTGAAAAAAAAAAATGTCTATAGTAAGGAGAACCACCAAGAAGCAGAAAAAACTACTGGCACCTGCCGTCAGTGCACCGAACGGGCCTAATTGAGGATGGAAAAATCGGTGCCTATGGCGGGAACTGGGTTTGGCACAGGGCACTGAGGATAAAATTACATTTTTTATCTTCATGGTGCCATTTTTGGGATATTAGCCGTTTATTTAATATGCTAGTGAGGTGTTTTGGTGCACTGGGGGCAGAGCTACCGCCTCAGCCGGCCCACATCCTTATAATGAATATTGGGGTGGTGCTATGCTAATATTAGGAGGGGCAGGCAGGCCAGATCGGTGCAACGAGGGTGGTAGTCCAGCCCCCGGTGCACTAAAGCACATCATTAGCATATAAAATAAACTGCTGATATCCTGAAAACTGTAAAGGTAAGAAACTTACCTCCTTCTTCAGCGCCCAGTGCTCTATAGAGACATATCGGCAGGTTAGATGCTTTCCTTTAAAAGTGCAACATGTCAGATTTTTTTCTTAAAAAAATACAGTTTTAGGCTATGTTCACACTGCGTACGAATCCGTACGCAGGTCTTACACTGCCGTACATGTGCGGCTGAAACTACGGGCGTGCGAAAAATCGACATGTGACCGGATGCTTACGCACCGCGAACATACGCCCGCAGTACAGTTATGGTTCCCTAGCTTGTTTCGAAGCGATCTGAGGCAGGTCATTTACTTGGAAATCTTCGCCCAGCCCCGTAAACCACACAGAACCTTTTGGATCGAAAAATCAAGTTCAATTTGGCGGAAATAAGTACTACGTACGGGACCGCATGGAAATCCACGGCCGTGAGTTTCAACATTTCTGTCCTCAAACAATGGTCTTGTTCATTTTTCACAGCGCCGTATACGATCCGGCCGTAAGCTCATACGTAGTGTGCATTGTGCGGGCGTATATCGTATACTTTCAAGCGAACGCATCAACCTTAAAACTACGTGCGTATATTCGCGGTTCGCACTACGGACGGATTCATACGCAGTGTGAACATAGCCTTAGGCTGCGTTCACACTACGTATATTTCAGTCAGTATTGCAACCAAAACCAGGAGTGGATTAAAAACACAGAAAGGCTCTGTTCACACAATGGTGAAATTGAGTGGATGGCCGCCATATACCAGTAAATAACGGCCATTATTTCAATATAACAGCCGTTCTAAAATAACAGCAAATATTTGCCATTACATGGCGGCCATCCACTCAATTTCAACATTGTGTGAACAGATCCTTTCTGTGTTTTTAATCCACTCCTGGTTTTGGTTGCAATACTGACTGAAATATACTGACTGAAATATACGTAGTGTGAACGCAGCCTAATTGTAGATTTTCTCCATTATAGAAATTTTGCTGCAAAATTAGCAGGTGCAGATACAAGTTTACAATAAAACAGAGGTTGGTGGGGCGAGTGTTGCCATGGGAGCACCAGGGGATTATTGAGTACACAGATTTTTTTTTGGGTGATCAGGTGCTGGAATCCACAGGGAAATCCCATGCAAAACCTTTACAGTTTGGTGAAGATTTACTGTTGTGGATTTCCCTGTGGATTTGCAGTGTAAATTTTCTGCATGAAATAATTTACACACGTATTTCCTCTACGGATATGTTCACATGTGTACTTTTCCCAAAGGGAAAAATAAGGTCTAGAGTAGACACCGCAGCTATTTTGTGGTATGCCTTGGATTTTCATAGCAAATTTTCACACTTTGGACCGCATTTTCCTTAATTCCATTTCAGTTGGAATATTCAGCGTCATGCATTTTGCAATGTACTTAATGAGTTATATGTCACTCATTCGAGCACTTAAAATACTTAAAATATGCGCTAAAAAAAATATGCACAACAATTTGCAGTGGTACCTCGGTTCTCGAACTTAATTGGTTCAGAAAGGCAGTTTAAGAATCGAGCAGTATTTTCCCATAGGAAATAATGTAAATGTGTTTAATTGGTTCCAGCACCCACCAATAATTACCTACAGTACCCATATATTACATTGAAAAGTGCCAAGTATGATCTCTGCAGTACATTATAGAACAGCAATATACTGTACAGTACATCATATACAAGAAACATTCAACAAAACCAGCAATTATAGTACAGTAGTCACTAACTCCTCACTCATCTTTTACTGTATACTGATGGGAGATGGTGGTGCACTGACTGTACTACTACTGTACTGTATATGCACTCCAGCAGTCTTATACAGTACAGGATGGGAGATGGTGGTGCACTGACTGTACTACTACTGTACTGTATATGCACTCCAGCAGTCTTATACAGTACAGGATGGGAGATGGTGGTGCACTGACTGTACTACTACTGTACTGTATATGCACTCCAGCCGTCTTATGCAGTACAGGATGGGAGATGGTGGTGCACTGACTGTACTACTACTGTACTGTATATGCACTCCAGCAGTCTTATACAGTACAGGATGGGAGATGGTGGTGCACTGACTGTACTACTACTGTACTGCATATGCACTCCAGCAGTCTTATACAGTACAGGATGGGAGATGGTGGTGCACTGACTGTACTACTACTACTACTACTGTACTGTATATGCACTCCAGCAGTCTTATGCAGTACAGGATGGGAGATGGTGGTGCACTGACTGTACTACTACTGTACTGTATATGCACTCCAGCAGTCTTATATAGTACAGGATGGGAGATGGTGGTGCACTGACTGTACTACTACTGTTCTGTATATGCACTCCAGCCGTCTTATACAGTGCAGGATGGGAGATGGTGGTGCACTGCCTGTACTACTACTGTACTGTATATGCACTCCAGCAGTCTTATACAGTACAGGATGGGAGATGGTGGTGCACTGACTGTACTACTACTGCACTGTATATGCACTCCAGCAGTCTTATACAGTACTGTACTGTATGTGAAGCCTCACCAGCGCTAAACTCACCAGGTACAACCCACCATCCTCGCTCGCAAAAACGTTCAGTTATCAAGTACTTCAAGACTGAGTGCCCGAAAAGTGTTTGAGAACCGAGCAGTTTGAGAACCGAGGTACCACTGTATATTATATTCTTATTGAGATCTATGGGAATGCATTAAGCACATTTTTTGGCATTTGCCGTATTAAACAGGCCGAGTATGTACCAAAACAGGCAGATATCGCTTACATTTGTAGGGCAGCTGATCGAGTTGTTCTGAACCATCGGCCTCACATCACCATGTTCCTTTTTTTTCCCCCAGGATTGTATATTATGTCCGCAATTTTCAGTCTGCGATCTTCAAGAATACATCCATTATGTGTCCATATTTTTGCAGATCTGTAAAAGTGGAAATTGGTAAAAAAAAAAAAAAGGGGAATGGTCAAAATTATGTTACTAGCTAAAAATACGGGTCTGTATTTTCTGGACATTACGGATGTTTACTCTGTAATGTCAGCAAATCACGGACGATCCCATGGATTTTTATTGGTGTCACGGTCAAATAAAAATTTTGACGTGTAGATAGGGCTATAATTGGGATACACACTTATGGACCAAAAATACGGATGTGTGAATGGTGCCTAAAGCAGGGGTCGGCACAAACGATCTAGCGATTGCTTGTAGTGGCCTGGACGCACAATTTCTGAGCAGTGTAATAGGTTTAGTGAACAAGTGCCAATCAATAAGACTGGTGCAAGTTTAGAAGCTGGTCGGGCCGTGTAATGTGGCCATAATAAGTGCCAAAATACATGCTAAAAAACTCAGTAGGAACATAACCATAGTGTAACCAAGTTAGGCTGCATTCACACATCCCATGTACTGCAGAACACGGATCGTGTGAATGCAGCCTCAGTGTTATGCTGCGTTTACACAGACAGATTTATCTGACAGATTTTTTAAGCCAAAACCAGGAACAGACTATAAACAGAGAACAGGCCATAAAGGAAAGATTGAGATTTTTCCTCTTTTCAAATCCATTCCTGGCTTTGGCTTCCAAAACTGGTCAGATAAATCTGCCTGTGTAAACGCACCATAAGCTCTAAACCCATTGGGGTAGATTTGATGGTTTGGATTTTTTAGGTGCCCAGACACACACTTTTTGTCTGACGTTTTTCAAACCCATTTTTTGACTTTGTGTGAATGATGTTTTTCGTAGTTGAGGCGTTTTTGTGTGCTGAACGTTTTTCTTCTGCATCACATGTCCTAGCTGCTGGACCACAAAAGGTGACAAAAAAACCCAGAAAAAAATAAACACCAGCAGCCAGATGTTAGCTGGAAGTCAATAATAATAATAATAAGAATTATAATAATTTCTATTTATATAGCGCCAACAGATTCCGCAGCACTTTACAATTCTGGGGGTACATACATAGACAAAAAAATAGACATTACAGAGATCTACATATAATTATCCATACATGAGGAGTGAGGTCCCTGCTCGCATGCATGAGCTTACACACTATCAGGAGGGGGTGCGAGACAGAATGGCAGGGGGGCAAAGTGCTTCATTGTTCTTATGGTCCGGCCATCATTATAAATAAGGCAGTGCAGGTAAGGGTGGATGAACCTTGCCAACCTCACCAGCCAATGCCTGCATGCACAGGTCTAAGTGCTTAAATGCTTGGTGTGTGTGTGTGTGTGTGTGTCTGTGGTGGAGGTGTCTGTGTGTGTGTGTGTGGGGGGGGTATTAATGGACGTTTACGATCTGCCTAAAGGCCCTATTACACGAAGCAATTATTGGCCGTATTTGGCCATTTAACCACCATTACGGCCAATAATCACTTTGTGTAATGCTGCGTTTACATGTAACGATTATCGTGCGAATTTGCGCGATGACGATCGAATTCGAATGGTAATCGAACGTGTAAACGCAGCAAACGATGAAAGAGACATCGTTCATTTTGAACTTACAACATGTTCTCAAATTGTCGTTCGCAAAAAATTCGCAGATCGTTCCGTGTAAACAGTCGTTCGCCGATTTAACCAATGTGTGAGATAGGCTTAAGCGATCGCAAAACAAATTTTCCGTACGATATAATGTACCGTCTAAACGCTGATCGTTATGAAAAAAAAAATTGTTACTCCGACATCGTTAATCGTACGATCGGGCCAATTATCGTTTCGTGTAAACGCAGCATAACAGTGATCAGTAGTCTTGCATTATGTTGGCCGATCGCTGCCTTTCAACATGTTTAAACTCAAATGCTCGGGGGGCGTGGTTTGCCGCTGAGCAGCACGGACGCGTCTCTGCTGAGCTCCTGCACAGCCAGCGACTAACTCGCATTTCTACCACTTTATTATCATTTATTTTTTTCCTGCGGGCCACTGATACTTCAGCCGACACCCCAAGATGCGGATGACATCCAGGAAAGCTTCAACGGCAGCGCGGAGAAAGACTCAGTCTGCTCTCCCCGCGGCCCGGCCGAAACAAGATGGCGCCGGTCTGCTTCCTGACTATCGGCTGGACGGGACTCACTCAGGTGCTGCGGCGGCGTGGCAGGCCACTCCGGCACCAAAATCAATAGCGCATCCTCAGGAGAGCTCTGCCTGCGGGCAGACCCCACTGAAAACCCAAAAGGATAAGAAGAACCGGAGGGGTGAGTGCATGGTGGCAAACTCCCGACAGCTGCGATCGTCGGCTACAGAGATGCAACAAAACCGTTCTTCTTCATCTCTCTGCACTCTCCCCCCGGATTTGTCTCTCTCATCTCCGGCTGTTCCTAACTGCGACCGCCCGTCTTCGCCTTTTTATCTCCCTGAACTGTTTGCTGAAGGGACTAGCATAGACTCTGATTCTGAATCTGCTCCTCCTATGGCTGATACCCCTAGTGCATTGAAGGGTATTTCTAGCTCTTCTTATGTGCCACCTGATACAAGATTCTCCCCAACACATATGCCTGATCCGTTGGATGAGATGTTCCGCACAGATTCCTCTTTCAACCTATCCTCTATCGGGAAGCTGTTATTGGCTTTGAGGGACTCCATTCAAGCTGACTTAAACAGATCTCTGGCTGTCATTGAAGGATCGGTGCTTGCATTAACAAATAGAGTACAATGCCTTGAAGACACAATGGGCACTCTCATTAATGAACACAATAAACTGCTGAACTCACACCCCCATTTGGAAAAGGAGATGTTCCAACTCAAAAATTATGTAGCAGCAATTGATGACCGGACCAGAGACCATAACATTAAGGTGCGTGGCATACCCGAAACGATCCAACCAGCAGAATTACCTAATTTTATCCAAGGATTTATTAAAGATATGATACCATCTGCACAACGTAATGATCTTGCCATCGACTGGGCACGGAGACTACCTCGTCCTGCCCAATTACCCTTGGATACCCCAAGGGATACATTGATTAGGATCCGCCACCTTCATATTAAAAGCCATTTTCTCATGGCGACTCGACAACGTAAACCGCCATCTTCTGCTTATGCTAACATTTCTGTGTTTCAAGACCTTACAGCAGCAACTTTGCAGGCTCGAAAATTGTTCGCTCCGATCACCTCTATATTGAGGAACAGAGGAATCCGATATCGATGGGGGAAACCAGCCAGCCTCCTTGTCTTTCACGGCCCACAACCCTCACTGTTACCCATGGTAGACGCTGGACTCGCATTTCTACAAAAATGGAACTTGGACTTCTCCCCAAAGGCTGACATGGACACCACCACTCCACCCACGACTGGGAATACCTCTCATTAATACCTTCATGTGGTAAACGTTGTTTTTAATAAGTCTGTGCAGGACTTTCTCTCCTCTCGGTGGACCTTGAATTTTTTCTTTTATACCTGCATACTGTTTCTTCCTCAGCTTGAACCGGACTCAATACCCCCAATGTTGGTTTGAAGTTCTGTGATGGTTACTGTATAGTACCATCCGAGCATTGTAAATGTACCCCTACTAACATGGTTTATACACGTCATAGGCTCTCTAGTGGTTTACACTTTCACTTTCTACACCCGCCTTACCTCTCCGCCATAACATATATAGTGTTTGACGTAGCTACCTATATAGAGCCACTTGCCTTTATGTGATGTTTGTCTTAGTATACAACGTCTTGTGTTTGTTTGTCTGTTTTATGTTTTATGTTGCTGGTCTCTTGATGTTTAACTTTATGTTCAAGACGCTGATCGCATGATATCAGATGTCTTAGTGCTACTTACCTTGCAGCTATGACTGGCTCATGTATAGCCGACTTCTCCTACTTATCTGACTAATACTACATCACTATACCTCAAACACACCTGCCATACACCTAGTCAACCAGCTACTTATTTTCATTGTTAAATCGTACCTTTATTCTATTAGTGGTTACTATGCTTTTCCTACTGCGAATTGTTATAACTTTCTCTGTGTTTTTAACCAGTTTACTGTGTGTGAAAAATATTGAAAACTGTACTAATAAAAAACTATTGAAACATTAAACTGAAATGCTTAGTACAGCAACAATCTGCTGTTGCCTCCACAATATGAGCAGCGGCAGAGGATCGCTGCTATCTCCTATGAGCTCCCTGGACAATCTAAAGGGTGCGCTGTTGGCGCATGTAAAAGCACTGGCAGCAAGCAGGAAACGAAGAGCAAGCGAGTGCTGACCCGACAGGTTGGCGCTCATTTGCTTCCAGAGATTGCCCTGTATAATAGGGGCTTTACACACTGGGGAGATTTATCAAACATGGTGTAAAGTGAAACTGGCTCAGTTGCCCCTAGCAAGCCATGCACCACATTGCCATTTTTTCCTTTTGGTGTTAAAAACTCTAGACAAAAAGTGTGAACATATCCTTAGGCCACTTTTCCCACAGCAGTATTTTGCCCCAGCCTTTGTAAGCCAAAACATTGGTTTATAGTGCTTCTCTATATAGGTTCTACTGGTTTTAGGCTACAAATGGTGATGCCAAATACTGCCATGCAAGTTTTATTGGCACAGGATCTGGATAACAGTCCTCTCTGCTATTTACATGCAGAGGTATTTTTCACATAGTTTTTTGATGTAAGCGGGACACCGTTCATGGTAGACGTCTTCTAACTGGAAAAGTGAAATTCCAGAGCGGGGTTTTCCCTGTATTCACACTAGGATGAAAGGTTAATCAGATGTAGGAAAAAGTCTTGCAATAGACAATAAGAGTCCTTGTTACACGGGACTGTTCACACCCTGCAGATTGACTGCATGAATCTCAGCGACCGTTCCTATCGTCTGAATCCATCTTGCCGACATGCAGAGACGTGAATGGGTCGGATTCTTCAGTCGCAGGCGTTTCTGCAGTGTGTAAACATGGCCCTGGTTGTTTTTGTCTGTCCTGCCTGTCGTAAAGCAAGCAAACAGCCCCCTATCATGTTGCATCACCGCTTCATAGCCATTTGCAGATAGATGTGATGTAATGCTTTAACTATGTCAACATGCAATTTTTATTTTTTTATTTTACAACATTGCATCACCATCCAGAGCTTAGGGTTTTACATAATGCTCATGCTCTAAATTCTTGTATCAATGTTATGTAAAAAAAAAAAAAAAAAAAGATACTTTGAGCCTTGGAGTGCAGTACGGCTGGTGTTATCCTGATCAGATCATGAAGGTAATTCCACCCAAAACTGGTTCTACTGTCCAGAGACGGCAGCTCTGCAGACCTTGTGTCAAGGATAGGGCACGTGTACATAAAGTTGTTTGCATGCAGTCCTCATCCATGGATGATGTGTATGTTAACTGATAATATGATCATGTGATCAAAGATAAAATGACTGCGTCAACAATTGGTTCACACATAATGTTTCAGCAGTATATTTAGCCAAAATCAGGAGTGGGTTGAAAATTCAGAAAACATTTTTTTTCCCTCTGTGTCGCTTTCACTCCTGGTTTTGGTTGACCAAAGTACTACATGGGAACCTTAAAGGAGAAGTCTCGCCAAATGCAAAAAAGTCAGGAAGTCAGGGGGGCTGACAGCCGCCAGTGTCCTGCAGCTCATCCAGCTGCAATGCCACATATCCGGCGACTGATTGCCCCATCAACCAATCAGTGACTGGCTGAGCGGGCAGTCACTCAGCCGGACCGAGATATTGCAAGCAGGAAGAGCTGGGTACGTGATGTAGCTGTTTTCCAGCTGAAAATGACATCTGGCGGCAGTCAGCAAGACTCGAGAGTGCTGCAACAGAGGCACGGGGATGGGTGAATTTACTTTTTTTTATTATTATTTTCTACTATGGTCATTCGTAAAAGACCCAGCAAAAATCTATAAAATATTCAGTTTGTCAATATGTGTTTACACATTTATTTTCATGTGCTAGTCTTATGTAAAAGCTAGTCCCTGACGGCATCAGCGGAACGTAAAATGTAGATGAAACCCCACTATACTCGCCTCCTCTGGTGCCTCTCATACCAATGGTTCCGTGCCCCCTGCCAGTTTCTATGTAGAGTTATCATGTGACCACTGTCGTGATCATGTGACAAGGCATTATTACTGGTGTGTGGGTGTACACAGCCTGGCGGTGGAGTACAGAAGCATCGCCATGGGAGCACTAGTCGGGGCATATGCATAGTGTTTGTCCGTTTTTTTAACAGAGGTTATCCCAAGATTACACATTATCACCAAACCACCAGAAATTGGGGGTCCAGCCATTAAGAATTGGGTCTCCAAAAAATTCTGTCTAAAAAGAGTGGCAGTCCAGTGTGTGCTCTAGCACTCCTTTCAAAGTTGGAGGAACTTCTGAATAAAGTGGAGCGCTGTACTAGGCTATAATCAGATAATCCATAGAGTTTGGAGCAGCAATACACATATGTGACCGCCGTTCATTGTAAAAGAAAACTCAGCGGGTTCGTACATACATTTCTCCTGATTTGGACCTGTAGCGGCAGAGTTGCTTGGTCTTCTTCTTTCTTTCCGTGGTGCTATTTTTGAGTATTTTGATCCGAAGCCAATATGTAAATTAGTCTCTCTAGTGCACTGGGGACATTCCATGGCCCCTCAGTGCACTGTCCCACTCGCTGTCCGGCTCGCTTGAGGCCTCCTACTTAGACTCTCCTTACCCAGCATCTCCTTGCTTACAGGCCCGTGCATACTGGGCAAAAGAGGCAGAAATTCCAAGCGGAGTCTGTGCGGTGGATTCCGCTTGAAATTCTGTCTGTCCTATTGCTTTAATGGGATTTCTTGCGCACCTTCTCTGCTTAAATACTGAACATGTTCCAGAACTTCAAGTAGAAGCTGCCTGGTGGAATCTGCTTAATACTTCATCACCTCTTTTACTTAGAGTACAAGCTTTTTTGAGTGGTGTATCCACTAGCAACACCCCTGGTGAGACACCACACTGGTATAGTCTGTTTTAGCAATAGCACTGCATTGATCAGTATAAGTATAAATATATTTTAAAAGTCCCATTACAAAAAAATCAAAAATGTATTGAACATGTCCAGGAAATGTCCAAACTATTAGGCCAGTAAAATAAAAGCTAAATACTACTGTACTTTGAAAGGAAAAGAAAACAATGTGTGAACGGATGAAGTAATAATGTGCACCATTGAAGTCCATGGGAAATTGGATGGCAGGGTACACACAGTATAGAATAACGGCTACTGTGCATTTGTAACAAACAACAGTTTTTTCATCTGTTAACGCATAATATAATTTATTTTTTACATTATATGCTGAAATGAATTGCGCCAAAAAAAAAAAAAAAAAAAAACAATGGTAAAAACGTATGCTGCAGTATGCCACGGGCAGAATCCATTTTCCATTTACTTTTATCAAAAAAAAAAAAGGAGCAATGGAAACTGATCTCGTTTTTGACGTACACATCCTAAGATCGGTAACCCACACCTTTTTCTATCCATAGAAGCTTAGGTTAAGTTCACACTGTGTTTGTTTTGTGGTTGACCCAAGTTTTTCTGTATGTTAAAGTGACTGTACCACCAGGCCCAGGCTGAAGCCATGCACGAATTTGCACGATAACGATCGAATTTGAACGATAATCGTACGTGTAAACGCAGCGAACGATCAAACGACGAGCGAGAAATCGTTCATTTTGATCTTTTAACATGTTCTCAAATTATCGTTGGTTGTTCGCAAAAAAATCGCAGATCGTTCCGAGTAAATATTCTTAACGATTTCACCTATGAGTGAGATAGGCTTAAGGATCGCATAACGATTTTTCCGTACGATATATCGTTCCGTCTAAACGCTGATCGATATAAAAAAAAAAATCGTTAATTCAAAATCGTTAATCGTGCGTTTGGGCGAATTATCGCTCCGTGTAAAAGTACCATTAGTGGGAAGAAACTCCAGCCCCTCCATGACGTAACTCCCTTAGAATCAATAGAACCCTGTCATAACGGGGCTAGGGTTTCCTCCCACTAAGGGTGGGTCGGCCCACCTCCAGTGCTTCAGCCTGGGCCTGGTGGTACAGTCACTTTAAAATTAAACGTAAATCGTGAAATGACCAGAAAAATGTAGTGTGAACTAAAGATGGAAAAATAAAAGGTTATGGATGATTATCCTCTTTCGCACATCCGCTTATTTCTGAATGAGGTGATTCCTGTGGGCGCTTATGTTACGGATCCATATTCGGGCCGCTATCTGCACCTCAGGAAAACGGGCAAGCCATAGTGCAGTCCATAGTTAGGGCACACGCAGCTGCTCCCATAGCAATCAATGGGGATCCGAGAACCACGGACGTCTTCATCCCTATTCGTCTGCAAAGTGCGGATAGGTCTCTTACCAACCTGGTTTAAGCTAATTTTGTGGAGCCGCAGAATACGGACAAATTGCGGAATGAGTGACGTTTATTTTCGGAACCTGGGTGAAAAAATTGAGAAACTTTGAGTGTTAAACGTTCTGCAAAAAAATGGTGTGTGAATGGGGTCTTTTATGGGAAAGAAAACGATGGGGGAAAAAAAAAAGAAAAAACATAATTGGTGAGGTTGGGAAGGGGTTAAAGTGCTAGCCGACGTTCATCCTTATGTGTCTGGCTGATAAAGTAGTGCCTCAGCCTATATGGATGTACACGTCAGTGATGTACACCGCACGTTGTCCTCTCAGTTCCTCTCCGCATTCTTATACACGGCCAAATACGGTAAAGGGGAAAAAAAAAACCACAACAACAAAACCCCGATGATTGACGCGGCGCGTGCACGCCCTTCACTCACTTGTGGCCGCGGGCACGCGCACGCCTCACAGGAGAAGATACCAACAGTGATGGAGAGAGTGTGAGAGAGAGAGAGAGAGAGAGAGAGGGGGGCGGCGCATGCGCGGGGGAATTCTCGCGTCACCAGGAATTGGTGGCGACGCGAGACTTTTCCCGACGCATGCGCGGTGCCGTATGGTGAGTGTGTGTGCCCCCCCCCCTCCTTCACCACCATCCCAAAAAGGTGCCGGTACTCAGTGCCCGTTGAGTACCGGCAGAGAATAAGCGCCGTGTGTATGTAGTCTTGGGCGCCCCTATGCTCTTGTGGCTGGCAAGCAGCGATCTGAACGGTGGGTGATGTGATCTCCTGTGGAAGTGACTAGGAAGGGAAGTCTGAAGTTTTGCATTTGACACTTTTTGCAAGATGGAAATGCTTGGTGCAGTGTATTCCGTGCTGTACATATGAGAGGCCTGAGGCTGGGGCCCAGCAGCCATGGCTCAGCCTCAGCTCCTGTGGATGGGCAGATCCTTCACATTGGCTGTGACCTGCACCCACAGCAGCAGTGTAGGCCATGCTTAAAGGGCAAGTAGTCAGTGACCACAGGATTGCCTTCTGCATGCAGCAGCTCCAGCACTGGTCATCCTGCCCGGGCATCCTGGGCATGACAGCAGCCGGCCCGATGGCCTCCCCGAGCCCGAGCTGCTGGACCGCTCCGATGCAAAGGATGCAATGGCTTCCGGGGACAGGATCGCAGCAACCATCTGTATAAAAATACCATTTATTTCAGTCGTCGTATAGAAAATCATAATTCTTGAAATGTTTTTATTCTTTTTAATGCATGCAACTTTTTTAAGATAATTTTGGGGCTTGTGATGATTATTTGTCGTGTTTCGGGTTTGACGTCAATTATTGGAATTATTACATTTACTAATAGAGGCCTGGACTGTTAGTGTTATGATGCTTGTACTATGTGCGAATGCAGCGAGCCCCCAACTTGCGGCGTCCAGATGTTGCAGAACTTCAACACAAATGCCGAAACGTTGTCAGCGCACGCTGGGAGTTGTAGTTCTGCAACCGCCAGTTGGCGAGTGCTCTGGTCATCTTTCAGCGATGAAGACGTTATGGGAGTTGTAGTGTTGCAGCTTGGGGGATACTGGCCTAGTCTTTGCTTTTGGGGGGACGCTGTCCTTTCTTTTTTTTTTTTAACTTTTATATTCTTCGGTGATCAGGGCATCATGGGAGTTTTGTAACCTCTGGAGAGGGATGCGGATTGGAAACACTTCACTTTTACAGGATCTGACGATAAAGGCATAATGGGATTTGTAGTTCTTCAACCACTTTAGCGGCAGTGTAATCTAATTCTTGCTTTATTTTTACAGCAGTCAAAGAATAATAGGAGTTGTAGTTCCACAACCGCTACAGAGCTACAGGTTGGATACAGGCCCTAATCTTTATTTTTGTAGAGAACCCTGTCCTAATCCTGACCCTCAGCTCTGCTGGGAGTTGTAGTTTTGCAACAGAGACACAGGTTGTGGTCCTTTACTTCAGAGAGCTTTGGCAATGAAGGCATTGTGGGATTTGTAGTTCTGCCACAACTTCAGATCTGTAGGATCGAGAGCACTCTCTACTTTAATAGGGAACACTGTCCTAATCTTTACTTTTACAGCTGTCCGTAGTCAAGACATGATGGGAGTTGTATTTCTGCAACCACGTCCACACGATGGGGCATACAGTCCCACTTTTTAACTTTTTTTTTGCATAACTTTATCTTGCTCTTTACCTGGGCAGCCGTCGACACTAAAGGAATGCTGGGAATTGTAATTTTGGGCGGCCACAGGTTGGAGAACTCTGGCCTAATCTTTACTTTTACAGGATACGTTTATATATTGTGTTAAGAGTTTCCATTTATTTATTTACTATTTATTAGGAAAAATTGTGACCCTCGTTCTGGGTCATCACCTCTTGTGTATTACCGAACATTCCGCTTTGTGGATATTGCTCTTTATTTGAACACTATTGTAACCTGTGTTTCTTGTATCCTAGGTGTCATGGATGAACTCCACAGCTTGGACCCAAGGCGGCAGGAATTGCTGGAGGCCAGATTTACTGGAGGTGTCAGCGGCAGCACTGGAAGCACCGGGAGTTGTAGTGTAGGGGCAAAAGTAAGTGACGTAAAGTACCATACTAGGGATGTGATATCGGTCACAGACTTTGTTCCAGCTGGCGACATTTTATTGCAAATTGCCGAGTTTTTCAGTTTTTTTCATCTGCACAATTTCTGGATGTTAATCACATAAAGGCTATGTTCCTACGTTGTAAAAACAACGGCTGCTCCGCCATAAATGTCCATTGTTTAATGCTCTTTACGGACAGAAATTCTCATTAAACAACAACCATTCACGGCAGAACCGCCGTCGTTTGTACAGCGTGGGAACATAGCAGCAACATCGGCCTCATGGCACACCATTGCTACATGTGAATTAGCCTTAGTGTTTTATAAAAAAAAAAAAAAAAAAAAAAAAAAAGTGATAAGGTTCCACCAATCAGGAGACAGAGCAGGTGCAGTATAACTTATAATGGATGAGTGGCCGGAGAATGCCGCAAGCCAGGGAGTGAAATGTACTACCCTGTGTGTCTTTCAGGTCATTCTTCTGGTTTGTTGAGGGGTCTCAGTAGAGACTCCGATTAATCAGACTTTTGATGTGTCAAATTTTTTTATTTAATAACCGTGCCCATTGAAAGGGCTTGTCTGGCCAGGAATGTTTTTGTCTTTTTAGTGCATGGCCTGTTCTGCAGCAAGCATAACAAAATGTTATACTCACCTGGCCTGCTCCCCTGCCACTGCCAGTTCCTGAGCATCTTTTTTACTGCTGCTTCTTGTGATATACCATGCAGACAGAATTACCCACTCAGCACCTGATCTCTCTACTGTCTACATAGCATGTCAGTGACAGTAGTGAAGAAGAGGACCTGCGGTAGAGGAGCAGGCCAGGTAAATATAAAATTTTATTATGTTACCTGTAGACCAGGCCACCTATTTAAAAAAATGTTCCTGGCCATCAAACACCTTTTAAGAAGGTTATAGGAAATTTTATAGTTTTTGCTAATGTTACCATTAGAATTGCAACATTTGTATTAGCCAGAAGACCTACATGCTGTAGGAAATGTAGTACTCTCTCTTCCCCTTGGTACCTGTGGTATTTTTGTTTGCCCCTGAATGGCCTGCAGACTTCCTGTACCTATAGGTCTGTATTGTGAGTACAGATAAGGTGAAGCTTTATGCAGCTCCGAAGGTTGTGATGGCTCCCACAGCGGGAGAGCAGGGAGTGGCTCAGGTAGTGACATCAGGGAATTGCTATATGTTTAACAATTAAATGTATTTATAAATGTAGCTACGAAGATGAAGCTTTTCCTTAACTCTCTCTGCTCCCATTTACATCCATTTCATTTATCCTGAAATGAACCCACTGACTTGGTTTAGGGGATTTTGCATGTATTCTCCAAAGGAGAAGGTCCGGCCATTGGATCAGTATTTAAGGAAATTCCTCGTCGCACAACAGTTGAAGCGTATTTCCACCTTTAAAAAAACAAACACTTTTTTCCATATATATATATATATATATATATATATATTTTTTTTAATAAACCCTATTAACCCTATAACATCTATTTCAACAAGCCAGGGGATGTTCATGTTTGTACCAGGCATTGTTTAGTTTCCGGGAGTGATGTGACTTAAATTGGTGGAGGTGCCAGCGATCAAACCCTCACCAACTAGTTATTCCTTATGCTATAGACTTCCTATTTGTAGTACGCAAAGGTAGCTTTGTTCACCATTTTGGGTGTGTACAGCTGGTCTTTGGTGTATTGCTAAACATCATCAGAAAACGTATAGGTGGTTATCCGAGGTGATAAAAATGTTTATATTAGGTTGTGGGTGGTTTAAAAATGAAAAATCTTGCAGCTTTTGTTCCCTCTTTATAAGCCCTTCTTCTTGCTTCTGAGATGAGCCACCTCAGCAGGAACTGCCTGCTCAGCCAATCACAGCGGTGTCCCAGGGGGACAGGGAAGAGGAGTACCGTATTCATTATTATTTATTTTTGTTATTGTTATTCTTCTGTCCCCAGACAAGTCCTTTAAATTTAACAATACAAATTTTATTTCCAATTGTTGACTTCAAACACTTATTTCAGCTCACGGTAGATTGCTTCATGGGCAAATCTGCTGTGGTCCATCAATCTCTGAGACGCATCTGTTTGTATCAGAGTTTAGGTAACTGTAGGTGCATATTCACATTGAAGTCTGATAACCTGGTGGTTAAACCCGTCGGGGCCCAGTCTGGAACATGTTGGACCACATAGTAAGTTAAAGTGTTACTGTTGTTTGAAAAGGCATTTGACATGTCAAAAATTTTAATCGGTTGTAGTCTGGGTGTTTTGCCCTCTATAGATCACTAGAATCAATAGGAAGAAGTGCTTAGCCATATGCTTCTCTCCCCATCTTGTTTGGTCTCTATAGTAAGTCTGTGGAGCTATGGTCTCCTGTTGTGAGACAAGCACATAGCTGGGTGCTTCTCCGGAGCATTCGATGGGGGCCTAAGCACCTAGACCCCCGACCAATCCAATTTTTCGAATGACAACTACACTTTAAATTTCCTTGTAACTGGGTTATGGAGTAGTTACTCCTGTAATCTCCGATCGTGGTGACACTATCGTGTGAGGTTATAAATTCCAGGCATATCACAGTAAACATGTTTGTCAGCCGGCTTGTGAATGGTGTAGCCTTCTGCTTCATAGCATTTGCTGCGCTTTATCCCCATACATTGTATACATCTACTAGTACAATATGAAGAATCCTTGGCTCATATGTAATTATTTACCAAATAGTCTCACCATGTCTTCTTGGCACTTGGGTAGAACACATGATTATACATTAAGTATTCTTCAAAGTTCTTAGCTATCGTTGCATTTAGCGCTCGGTATATCATCACCTACGGTGGATTTAGAATAAAAGATTTTGGATTTGCACTGAAAATATCCTCAGTGGATAACGGTAGTAGGCAAGTGGAGGAGATTTTAAAGGGAACCTGTTATCACTTTCATGCTGCCTGAACCACGATTCATCAGGGTGACAGCGTCTTCCCACCCCATCAGCCATGATTGATGGATCTCGCTCTTTGTACTGACAGACTCATGGACAAAACCTCATCCACTTGTCCTGCCTTATGAATTGTTTCATATTTACATTTTTAATATTAAATATTGGTCAAGGTCTTGTTGTGAATTTTCCCCAATGTATTCAGAAGAAAAATCTACAATATAAAAAAAAAAAAAAATGGCTGTGGAGATTTTACAAGCAACAAATCCGACCTGTATGACTTTACCCTTAAAGGGAATGGCCACCATTAAACACCTTTTTTTTAATGTACTGGTTGGTTTCGTAATCTCCCCGAGTTCGGCCTGTTTTGAGTGACATGGCTGTTGTATTCACTTTGTCATCATGGTATTGTGTCAGCGGTAATAGTTTCTTTTCTCTTTTAATATACCCGTATGATTTTTAGTTTTTCTGTAAGGCAATTCCTGACCATACCGTAGGTCTGATGCCCTGAAGTCATACTTCATGATGGGACTTGCATTTGGAATGTGGCGTCAAAAATACACATGTGATACGCTTAATAGGCTATCCACTGGAAAGGTTATGAGCAGTCGATCGGTGGGTTGCTGACATCCTGCACCCCCATTGAGCAGCTTTTCCACACTTGCACTATACTGAGTGGAGCTGACTCCGTATTTATTGCAGTGGCCAACATTTCTTTAAAACATTACAGTTATGTTCAGTTACTTACGACATGACAACAGACACGTCAAAAGTTCTCACTCCTGACTAGTGGTAAGTGGCGTTGAAACCTGGTGGCTGGAGAAGTTGGATGCCGCCCTAGGCAGTCAAACTTCTCCAGTCGTCACCGGGCGTCAATAGCCAAGCACTAGGGTTTGGAGAACATTGTCGAATCCGAACAGTTTGGCAACTCTGCCTAAAGCCCCTATTACACAGGGCGACTGAGAGGAGCGAACGAGCGCTAAGGACGCTTGTTTGCTCCTCTTTCCCGCTCGCTGCCGGCGCTATTACACGCATCACAGCAGATCCTAAAAGTGAGACACTGCAATCACTAATTCTTGATGTATCTGATGATAAAAGTGACTAATTTACTTGCGCGTAATGCAAAACTTAAAGAAATAAATAAAAATAAAATGTGTATTTGTGTTGCCATGTTTTAGACTTTTTATTTTTTTATTTTTATGTCCATAGAGCTGTAACTATTTTTTTTTTATAGTTTGCGAGTTTTATGGATGCAGCGATACCAATTTTTTATAAATGTTTTTTTATATATAATTTTGTTGTGGAATTTCTTAATATATGTATTTAGCAGATCTAAGGATCCCCAGGTACTAAGACAACCCATCTGAACCCCACAATCACCCCAGTTAAATGACAGAAAGAGCCCCCTTCCTCTGGAAACCATATACACAGTCTTCTAATCGGATAAATGCTCAGGATCAGAGAGTCCTCCAACCCTTGACACTTATAACAGGGTCCCAGCTGTCATCCAACAGCTGCCCACCTGCTAAACCTGGCACGGGACACCTGTGCAGGACCTATCAGCACCATAAAAAAAGGCATCTTCAGTTGACTAGAGCTCCTTACTGACCATTGTAAAAAGGCATTTTGAGGTCACCAAGGGGTTAATGTATATTTATAGGCATTGAGATTTGTTTTTGAGCCTAAAAAGATAGGTTTAAAGCAGTGGCAACTAACTTGTAGTTTTGCAGCAGCTGGAGAGCTACAATTCCCATCATGCCTGGGCAACCCAAACTTTGGCTGTTTAAGCATGATGGGAATTGTAGTTTTGCAGCAGCTGGAGGGCTTCAGATTTCACGTATCCATATTTACTGCATCTTCATGCACAAGCCTTATTAATTAGAATAGGGCTCTTGCACAGAACATGTGGGGTGTCGGATGTTTCTACGACCACCCGATCCTCTGGCACGAGCTGCATTTCTTATGGTCCCTTTACACGGAGCAATTATCGCTCAAATTTTCGCTGTGACGATCGCATTTGAGCAATAATCGCTTGTGTAAACACAGCATCGGATCAAGCGACGAGCAATAAATCATTCATCGTGATCTTTCAATATGTTCTAAAATCGTCGTTGGTTGTTCACAGAAAATTAGCAGATCGCTTTGTCTAAACAGTGTTTCACAGATTCACCCTATGTGTGAGATGGGCTTAAAGGGGTTATCCAGCGCTACAAAAACATGGCCACTTTCCCCCTACTGTTGTCTCCAGTTTGGGTGGGGTTTTGAAACTCAGTTCCTTTGAAGTAAATGGAGCTTAATTGCAAACCGCACCTGAACTGGAGACAGCAGTAGGGGGAAAAGTGGCCATGTTTTTGTTGCGCTGGATAACGCCTTTAAGCGATCTTAAAACAATCGTAATGAATTTTTCATACGCTTTATTGTTCCGTCTAAACGCTGATTGTGATAAAAAAACACATTGTTACTTCGAAATTGTTGTTCGTTCGATTGTGCAAATTATCACGTCTCCGGTTTCCCACACTGAGCAATCCCACCGACACTTCTGAGATGGACTTGTCTCTGCAATGACAGCCTGCTCAGCCAATGACTGACTGAAACAGGACAACGCCGCCGCCAGTGATTGGCTGAGCGGGCCTTCAGTGCTGAGACAAGTCCATCTGAAAAGTTGCATCTGGGCCGTCTAGCAGGGGACCTGGAAATGCTACCGGAGCACGCTGGAGTGTGGTGAGGCAAGAATGACATGTCTATTATTTTTCTTTTAAGTGCAGCAATATATATATGAAAAATTAAAGGGGTGGAGTACCCCTTTACGGCCAGCACCAAACTTTATAACGACAACAAATGATCTGCTCCCCCTCCTTACCCATAGCCTGCTGGCAGCGAATGTGTCTGGGGTGAGCAATGTGTCTAGAAGGTATGAAAACCTTCTAGAAGTGTCATTATTTCCAGGTTTCCCAGCATTCTTTGCAGGATAGTATTTCAGGATTGACCGGTCCACACTGTTGCCACTGTGTCTCTAGACTGGGAAGAGGCCCCAATTGATTTACATTCTTAGTTAAGGATGTGCCAAGCCAGTAGCACCAAACAAGGAGAGCGACTTTCCAAAGACGCCTCTTAATCACTCAGCAGACTATAAAGGCCGGTTACTAAAACAGCTGCTAACAGTGCGGAGAGTGCAAACCCTCTATTCACTGCTAGATAGTCACATCTAAGCCGTGCCAATAGAGGTGATGGTCACATCCAGGCCCTGTGCACAAAAGTAGATACCAATGGTAGGCGAGGTCTCTAGGAGCACATTGCTCATCTTTTTCTGTCACCCCCTTAGACTTTGGATAGAGTCGTTGCTGGACTGCACCTCCAACAGTCTTTACTATGGGGAGTGATGAGAAGGAATCAGGGAACGAAGAACACCCATTTTAATAATAAAGGGGACCCTTAGCTTTTATATTATATATAGTATCTCTTCTGTAGATAAGTGATAGATAACATTAGTAGGAAAACCCTTTTAGGAGAGGTGACCATTCTAGTTGCCCTAGGTGTATAGAGATTGAGTAGTCACCCTGTCTAACCTGTTGCTAGGCATCTTGAGGTTACTTGACTGCTGCCTAGGAAACTTGCATTAATCATACATGAGGTCAGTGATTTCTGACCTTTGTCCCTTCCTGATCAACCACCTACCACAAACCTCATCACTACTGGAAGGGCGTGGACACATACAGTGTATTGGCTGCAGATTTTCTGCATCAAATTTCCGTGCAAAATATCTTGAGCAATGAAGTGAAGGAAATTCTAAAAATCTCCGCCAAATACTGCCATAAAAAGTTTTTAGCAGTGTATAATATAATATAATTTAGTGCAAAATTTTCTAAATAAATACTGCAGATTTTGCACTGCAGAACGGCAGTAGCATGCCTGCCACCTGTCCTTACCCACAATTAACATGCGGCAGACCTGTTGTATAAATTTCTTTGACTGAAAATCAATTCTGTTGATTGGAATGGGATTACTTAGATAGAGAGTCCATGGATTTCTGCAAGCCATAGGAAAGTCGTGGACATATTTGGAATGTTTGTGCCATGTGTGATTATTAGGGATGAGCGAACCTGGAGCATGGAGTCCATCCGAACCCGAACGTTCGGCATTTGATTAGCAGTGGCTGCTGAAGTTGGATAAAGCCCTAAGGCTATGTGGAAATCATGGATATAGTCATTGGCTGTATCCATGTTTTCCAGACAACCTTAGAGCTTTATCCAAGTTCAGCAGCCCCAGCTAATCAAATACCGAACCTTCGGGTTCGGATCGACTCGATCCCAAACCCGGTTCGCTCATCTCTAGTGATTATACCTTATGGGGGCATTCACGTCAGACAAGTCCAGAAAATTACCCGCATACCTGCACATAAAATCTGCACCAAATTGTCCAGATCTGCAGCCAAATCCGCTCCTGTACATTTTCTATATACTTGTTACCGTAACCAGAGACATGCGCTGTAGAAAGCGTTTCATAATAACCTTCAATCGATGTCTCCAGTTTTTGCTGGTTTCCATTCCAATAAGGTAAAATATTTCTTCCTACAATTCTTTTTGTTTTTGTTTCCTCCTTTTTTTAAAACCATTAACCGCGTGGACTTTGCCCCATATGTGTGTTTACTCTTGTAAAGTAACTGGAGTTTCTTACCGGCCCTTTGACACTATTGTCATATTTTGATAAATGACGGTATTTTGTAACCCAGAAAAGTTGGAATTTGGTGAATGTTCTCGGCAGAGCTGCCAGCCGTCTGTAGGTTAGATGTTACCAGAGGGGTTTAGTATGTTCTGCATGGATAATCTGCAGCATATACAGTAGCTGCACAGTGGATTTAATTTTAAAAAAATTGCATCCAGAAAAATAAAAAATCTTTGCAAAATGCATGTGTCCGCCTGTGCAGGATTTCAGCATGAGCTGGCTGTCAGTCAATTTGGAGGAGATGGCGGCAGGTGGAGACACAAGAGGGGCCAGAAAATGTGTGCGGCAAATGTATGTATTGTTTGTCTTACAGGCAAGTTTCATTTTACATTTAGTGCAAATGTTCACAAGCATATGGACACAGAGCTCCCATTGAAATTAGTGAGATCATTTCTAAGTGGATTTTATCTTGGCGTGGTAACCAGGTCAGAATCTGAAATCTACCTTAAAATACTGAGTCAGCAGAAGGCCTTAGGGTATGTTCACACTGAGTAAAAGCTGCGGAATCCCGCCTGCCGCGGTGTTTGTATGGGAAGGTTTGCAAGCCGCCGCTCTCCGCGCAAAGAATTGACATGTTAATTCTTTGAGCGGAGTGAGACGATAGCAGAAACGCGTGAGCTCTCCCATAGGGACACTGAGGCAGGCGGAATTCCACTGCTTTTACTCGGTGTGAACATACCCTGAAGAAGGCCTAAGAGCCCTATTACATGGAACGATATCCGATCGATTATTGTTCCATGTAATAAACACGCAATCATTGGCTGATCGTTGATATAGGTTTGGATCTATAATTGTCGGGCACCGACCGTGCATCGCTACGTGTAATAGCAATGCGCGGCTGACGATTTGCAAAGTGCATACATTACCTATCCATAATCCAGGGCTCCTCCTGTGCTCTGCTTCTCCCCAAGTCCCACACGCTGCAGCTTTATAGCAGCCTGTCTGAGCTGACAGACCGCTCAGCCAATCACTGACCGGGACCGCCGTGGCCAGTGATTGGCTGAGCGGCCTGTCAGCTCAGACAGGCCGCTCTAAAGCTGCAGCGCACTGGACCCGGGGTGAAGCTGAGCACAGTGGGAGCCCTGGACCATAGATAGGTAATGTATGCAGTTTAAGCAAGGGCTGCAAGGACATCGGTAACATGTCCCTGCAGCCCTTGGTAAATGATTATTGGGCCGTGTAATAGGCACAGTAAACGAGCTCCGATCTAGCAGATTGGCCCTCGTTTATAGTTATTATCGGGCCCCCATCGGCCCGTGTAATACCACCCTAAGGGTATGTTCACAATTGCGGATTTGCTGCCAATGTGTTGCAGATTTTTTTTCAAAGGGGCCAGACAGCTTCCATGACTGATGGACAGTTAAGTTACCTCTCATGTAAAGCCCCCGATATTAATTCCCCCCCCCCCCCATTTATTTTTTTTCCAGCTGACACATTCTGTGGGAAACAGAATTACGTATGTCTAGTAAAAGGAAAAAAAAGATAATAAAGTGTTTCTTTTTTGTTTATGCATAATTTTTTTTTTTACACAACTGTGCAAGAGGAATGTGTCCACTCGCTGGGGTATTGGAGGCAGGTCGTACAGTTGTGTTCTTCAGTTCATGTGTAATAAATGAGAATATAAAAGAAGGCGCCAACTGGTCATCTCCATTTCTCCGTCCTCGCGAGTTACAGCGTCATCTCCTGATGCTTTGTTACACGTCCATGGTAATATATATCATGTGGCAGAGAGAGTCACAAGTGCTTCTCTCCAGTTTGATACTCTGCGCACAAGTTTCTTGAATAGCTTCAGGTCACGACTCCTTTTAACCCCTTCCTGCCTCTCATTAATCCGTCAATGCCCTGTGATTAATTTGGGACACAGTCGACGCATCGTGCATTGAGAGTAAAGGCATGTAAAACCACAAGATGGCCGAAGTGGAACAATCTGTCGTCTCACTAGCAACCAATGCTGCTGGAAGACACGGCGCTTCCTTCTCTGTGAGTCGTAAACAGTGGATGTTGCCAGGTTTTAGGTGTCAGTAAAGGTTTCATGTTGTAATGAACACAGAACAGAAGCGATTGTTGAGTGCTGATTCCTAGGAGTGCGGCCTGGAAGAAGAGCAGATTAGCAGTCTGGGAGTATTTGTGGTTTCCTCGTGAAATGGCAAACTACTCTAGTTCTTAAAGGGGAATGACTTTATTATGCTTAGCCATCATGTTTTTTTTTTTTAACATTATCTCTTTTTGCTGTACCTGGATAAAGTGCTTTTCCTAAAAAGGGTCCACAGTGATGAATTATTCATAAAGTGTCTTACTACTTTGATCTCTGGTTGTAATCTATAGGGAAACTCAGCAACAGGTCTCCCCATTTCCCAGCAGTGCCTCCCCAGGTAATATGAATAAATATTACAGCGTCCAATAAAATAACTAGCTTGGCTGTGTAATACGAAGACATGCCGCTCCTCCAGATTGACAGACTCTCTCTATATATTCTGGCTAAAGGCCGATTATCAGCAATAAGCGTGGCTGATAAATGGGCCATGTAAAGGTGTCAGCAATCGGCCGGGGAATGGGAAAACGGCTGATTTTTTAAGAAGCCCTTAGGGTCCTTTTACATTGCCTGATATGGGGTCGTGCAAGGACACAAGCTCGTGTGCAATGCCTTTAGAAGGCACAATTTATTATGTGGCCGGGCCACACTAACGATTGCTGTATTGTTTGTGCGGCCATTTAAATGTGTCGCTTTCGACAGCCCATATCCTGCTTACACAGTGAGTTGTGCAGCTGATAGCAATAGATTTTACCGCCTGCACAAAAGATGCGGTCAGCCAATGAGCAGACCGGGTCTTTAGCTGATATATTTGAATGTGTAGAGATTTTTACACAGGCCGGTTATTGGCAGAAGGAGTGCTGCTGTGTAATAGGAAATCTTTGTTTACCATCCTGAGATGTGTGGCCAATAGCAGTGAATTTAAATGACCGCACAAAGGATACAATGTTTGTGCGGCCTGAACATTCGAATTAGTTGTGCCATGTAAATGGGTTTGTCCGACAACTTTTGATATTTTGCTGTTATGTATATTAAAAAAATCTAATAAAATAAATAAGAGCCTATGCTCATCTCTCCGCATTCCTGTGGTGTCACCAGTGTCTCACTGACTGAGATGGGACAGCACCACGGCCTTGTTAATCTGTCCCCATGATTCGCCATAACCAGACTGGATAACCTCTTTAAAGCGGTTTTAAAGCTGTAGGGGAAAATAAAATGAAACATTTTGAAGGGGTCCATTAAAGAGGTTGTCCAGCGAAAATCTTTTTTTTTCTTTCAAATCAACTGGTTTCAAAAAGTTTTATAGATTTGTAATTTAATTCTATTTAAAAATCTCAAGTTTTCACATACTCAGCAGCTGTTGTATGTCCTGCGGGAAATTGTGTTTCCTTTCCAGTCTGGCACAGTGCTCTCTGCTGCCACCTCTGTCCCAGACAGGAACTGTCCAGAGCAGGAGAGGTTTTCTATGTGAATTTTCTGCTGCTCTGGACAGTTCCTGACATGGACAGAGGTGGCAGCAGAGAGCACTGTGTCAGACTGGAAAGATAACCCATGGTGTCTGTGTCCCCAATAAAGACTACGAGAAAATGATTTTACGGTGAGTAAAAAATCCCCTTTTCCTGCAGGACATACAGTAGCTGATAAGTATGGGAAGACTTGAGATTTAAAAAAAAAAAGTAAATTACAAATCTATATGTGCATCCTGCTGCGAGTTTGTCTGCCCATAGAGTTTACTGGGCAGGGATCCGCAACGGATCCGGTACATGTGAACGTAACCTTAAAGGGGAGGTCTAGCGAAAATTTTTATTAAATTATTGTATTGCCCCCCAAAAGTTATACAAATCTCCACTATACACTTATTACGGGAAATGCTTATAAAGTGCTTTTTTTCCTGCACTTACTACTGCATCAAGGCTTCACTTCCTTGATAAAATGGTGATGTCACTTCCTGGATAACATAGTGATGACACGACCCGACTCCCAGAGCTGTGCGGGCTGTGGCTGCTGGAGAGGATGATGGCAGGGGGACACTGAGGGACACAGGGCACTGGAGGGACACTGAGCATCCCTCTGCCATCAAGTGCAGGGAAAAAAGCACTTTATAAGCATTTCCCATAATAAGTGTATATTGGTGATTTGTATAACTTTTAGGGGGGGCAATACAATACTTTAATAAAAAAAAAATTCATCAGACTTTAAAGGGTGCTGTCTATGCCAGGTATCCACAGGTGAAATCCTGGCATGCAGGAAGCTATGAGAAGCAGAGGGAAGAAAAAAAAAATATTTATATATTATTTTATAAGAGTTCTGCTTCTTTTGTACATGATGTGACACTGTCTTCTTTTTTTAGAATGATGTGTACCTTGCTCACGTTGTTTATTCTGTCCTACCTGTGTATGCTCAACAGGCCTCAACAAACAATGAGAGCTCCAACCACAGCTTCGGGAGCCTGGGTTCTTTAAGCGACAAAGAGTCAGAGGTATGTTTACAGTGTGCGGGGGATACTGTGTTCCCTGATGTGTGTGTATGTATAATACTTAGCATTTGTTCATCTTCCTATTCCTGGAATGAGAAGAATGTTAGTAAGTGCTCACAACACAATCTTGTCATTTCTAATTTTTATTCCGAGTATTTATAGATTCTAATCACATTTCAGCGCAGTCTGTGATGGCTGCCATTCATGCATCAGATTACAGGAGGAGGGGGCGTATTAAAGAGCCAGGACTTTCTAATCATAGGAAACCTATTTAAGAAGACACATGCCATTCATTATTGTGCACGTCGATGTGTTCATAGTATGTAAGGGTGGAGAAAAAAACTTGATCAGAACAAACCAGGGGTTCTATAGTCTATAGACTGAAAAGAAGGTGATGATACATATCTGTAATTGTGAATATGTATTATTGGGTGCCGTACTATGGCTCTATATGGGTTTATATAGACCAGTACTTGTGTGTATGAGCCCCGGTACTGATGATGGTTATACTTATTATTCTCTAGAATGTATCTCCTATCAGGATATATAATAAATATATGATCTGTAGGGTCCTGGCAGTCAGACAATCAGCTATCCAATAATGGTTGTCCCCAAGTGCCCCATGTTAGGCCATATGGTGAGCACCAGTCGTGTCATTGGTTTATCTAAGGCGAGGGTTGTCACCATCTTTTTCTGCTTTAGAAATATCATCTAGCACATATTACGTTTTCAGTTTATTGAATTAATTGTGAAAGCTTCTTTCTTTTTCGATCATATGTTTCAGACTCCAGAGAAGAAACAACCAGACTCTTCAAGGGGGAGGAAGCGGAAAGCTGAGAATCAGAATGAATGCAGTCAAGGTAGTGTCAATATTGAATCTGGGTATTAACAGAGATTTCCTGATATCATACAGTGTATTCCATTATATGACACATCCTTATGTGGTGTGTTTGTTGTGAATCTTACCTTTTAAAGGGGTATTCCTATCTCCTCATTGTATAGCTAGTTATACTTGTAGGTTTTGCCAGGTTAAACATTTTTGTAAACACAATCATTTAGCAGACATGCCTCCCTCTCCTGATATGTTGCTCCTTTCCTCCCATTCTTGACAGCAGTGCTAAGACAGATGTATACTGTGTAAAGATATAATGTAGATATATAGAGATATAGGGGGACAACATGCGTCCCTGGCATATGCCACAAAAAGGGGAGAAGGTTCGCTCCCTTTTCTTGGCAGCCGTATCCTCTGCTTGCCTGTGGGGGGTAGTGCATGTGACTGGGAGAGCGGGACTGAGACGTCACATCCCATGTCCCCACTCAGACCTAGAAGCAACCGGGACTAGAGCTGGCGGATACCGGCACCAGTGCTGGAGCGGGAGAGGTAAAAGCGTGTTACTACCTTCCTCCTCCTCAGCACTCTGCCAAAAATCACCCCAGCCCAGAGTTCTCCTTTAAGACTGGCTATATACACCAGCTAAACCACTGCTTTTAGAGAACAGTGGGTTGGTGGCCTGCTGTATACAGTAAATAAAAAAAAAAAAAGTGTACCAGCTTTTGGCTAATGACAAAAGAAAGTTTTTTGTTTTCTTTTAGCATATTTCTGGTCTATGGTTCCATATGTATATGTTAAGCAAATGCACTGTGAACTTTCCCAGTATATGTGCAAAACATACCCTGCAAATCCTGTGTTTCTCAATGCCATCAGGTACTCCATGCAGTTTTTTTTTTAACTTTCTAAGGCTGTGTTCATATCTTGCCTTTATGCACATAGGCAGCTTGCACAACATGGCTGCTAACATATAACACAGCATACTCTTGACAGGGCAATAGAGTACATTGGCTCCTTACAGACAGTGTATGTTATTTTTGCAAGACTTCAAAGGGTGGTCTGTTATCCTATTGAGTCCTGCAGAATTGACGCATACACTCAGAAAATGGAGTGAACATAGTCACTACCTGTGGAAAGTGATTTAAGAGATTGGCCATATTAACCCTTTGAGGACCAGGCCCAAAATGACCCAGTGGACCGCGCAAATTTTGATCTTAGTGTTTTCGTTTTCCCCTCCTCCCCTTCTAAGAGCTCTAGCACTCTCAGTTTTCTATCTACAAGCCATGTAAGTGCTTGTTTTTTACAGGAATAGTTGTACTTTGTAATGGCGTCATTCATTTTACCATAACATGTATGATGGAATCCCAAATATATTATTTATGAAGATATAAATAGGTGAAATCGTAAATAAGAATGCAATATGGTAACGTTTGGGGGGTTCCTGTGTCTACGTAATGCACTATATGGTAACAGCGACATGACACTATTATTCTATAGGTCAGTCCGAACACAACCATATGCAGGTTACACAGATTCTCTAATGTTATATATGTATTTTTTAATGAAATCCTTTTTTTTGGCAATTAAATATTAATAAAATGGGCCTATTGTGACGCTTATAAGGGTTTTATTTTTTCACCTACGGGGCTGTATGGGGCGTCATTTTTTCCGCCATGATCTCTAGTTTTTATTAATACCATATTTGTGAAGATCGGACGTTTTGATCACTTTTTATTGATTTTTTTAATATATAATGTAACATAAAATCAGTAATCTGCGCACTTTTTCCCCTCTTTTCGTGTACGCCGCTAACCGATCACAATGACGCTTGTTATATTTTAATAGATCGGACAATTACGCACGCTACGGTATATTATATGTTTATCTATTTATTTATTTTTATATGTTTTATTTATATAATGGGAAAGGGGGGTGATTTAGACTTTTATTGGGGGAGGGGCTTTGGGGTAGTGTAATAGTGATTTGAACTTTTTTTTTTTACACTTTTGAAGTCCCTTTGGGGGACTTCTACATTCACTACTTTGATTTTTACACTGATCATTGCTATGCCATAGGCATAGCATTGATCAGTGTTATCGGCGATCTGCTCATTGAGCCTGCCTGTGCAGGCTCAGTGTAGCAGATCGCCGATCGGACCGCACGGAGGCAGGTGAGAGACCTCCGGCAGTCCGTTTCAACGATCGGGATCCCCGCAGTCACACTGCGGGGGTCCCGATCGGTAAGTGACAGGGGACTCCCCCTGTCACTTACACTTAAACGCCGGGGTCGCGGCGTTTAAGGGGTTAATGACACGCGGCAACGCGATCGCTGCAGCGTGTCATTACCGGTGAGGTCCCGGCTGCTCACTGCAGCCGGCCCCCACCTGCTGTGAAGCGCGCTCCGCTCCGGAGCACGCTTCATAGCGGGAGAAACACCCAGGACGTAAGGTTACGTCATGGGTCGTCTGGGGACAGACTTCCATGACGTAACCCTACGTCCAGGGTCGTCTAAGGGTTAAGGGGAGTTTTTTTTTTTTACGTCTTTATGGAGAAATAGGAATCTGAAGGAATTTTAGATAGGGGGCTCACTAAAGTGATTCTCCAGGATAAAATGTGATGGGCAACGATAAAGATGTCTGCTTACAAGAAGGAAAGCCCCAACATGGATTTGAGGGAAGAGGAGATTGTTGCGAGGAGGAGAGGAGGACCTTAAAGAAAACGAATTTCTGACTCATCAGCTGCTGGGCAGAACATCGTGGAGGACCAAGAGAAGATAAAATAAGGAACAAAGCACTGAAGAGGCCAAGTACCATCTTGCCATTGACCGTCAATGATGAAGCTGTCCAGTATGAAGACAACTGAGATGTCTAGAGATTCGGAGGACAGCAGTGTTTTGCCAACCTGCTGTTGAAGCAGGGTCTCAACAAACCACCTTAGAGAGACTGACATTCCATCACATGTTCTGGCAGGGAAGTTTTTGAAAGGTTGTCCTGGCTGAGGAAGCTTCTTCCCATCATAAGTATGCTGTCAAGATCATCAGCAACGGAGCACCGAGTTCCACAGTTGGCATCTGGAAGCCCCTTCCTTGTCTATGTTGACTTCGCATTCCAGACCAAGATGCATGTACTACTTGAACTGGAATATGTGGGCTGTGGGGTCTTCTGTCAATTCCTACAGGAAGAGGGTCTGCTGAGCATCACCAGTGTAAGATTCTACGCAGAGGAGCACGTGTGCGGCATCCAGTTTCTCGATTCTAGAGGCGTCATCCACAGAGATCTAAAGCCTGAAAACATCGTGACGGATTTCAGTCTCGCCCTTAAGAACATGCTTGGAGACTGCACAGCCACCAGATATGATGGAACACTGCAGTATATGGCTCCTGAGATGCTGGATGGAGAGGCGTATGGCGTTTGAGTGGACTGGTATTCCCTTGGTGTCATCATAAATGAAATGGTTACCATCCAGTGCAACTATCATCCCATACTATTTTCTCCAACAACCTCTGCGATGAAGACATCCCACCAAGCGCTTAGGAGTCAGTGGTAACATCCAATTTCGTTACCTTTTCCAGGAAATGGAATGGATCTCCGTTAAAACCCTACAGATGTCCTCACCATGCATTTCTGCACCATTCACATCTTCTCACCATCCAGGACAATTGCATCTGAGCAGTATGGAGGAAGACAAGCCCCTGATCTGCTCCAAGCTATAATGCCAGGAACATGGATGGGATAGGGAGCGAGGAGGTTGGTGTTGCAGCTTGCTGCAGATCAGAAGCTTGAGAAAACCTCTATCGCACTTTGCACTATGTTACGGAAGCACAGACACAAATGAAAGGTTCCAGTTTTTTAAGCTGTCAAAAAACCTGCATGAGAGCGCATTGAAAATCTGCAATTCAGCTTGGCCTTATGATATACATTTTTCCATATATCCATCTTATAGACTGTCTCTCAAGTACATTCAGTTACTGCGCTGCAGATTTCACTAGGTGAGTAGGCTAGAAATAGGATGAAGATTGAGCTGGAGTGGTGTGGAGTCTGCTCATTGGTTGCTAGACAGGTCAGGTTCCCCCGTTGTCTCCCTGCGTTCTGTGATCACTCCAGCTGCTTGATGTAAGTGATTCCATTAATCACCATTATTCAATTACCTGATAATTTATGTAGAATGTCTCTTAACCAGAGGTAATCTCCTACATTATGTGTGGTTTATGCTATGCAGCTGAATCAAGGTGCCCACCTATGGAGAAGGTAATTCTCCGCCTCCAGAGGGGACATTAAATGCTTTTACTTCACGTTCAGATTGATACATTAATTTGACGAGTTAATGCGGAGATGAAGAATAGAATATAGGTTCTGAGCGTCTCTGGTTTGGACGCCATTTAACTGCATTAAAAATAGATGTGGATCCAATTTATTTTACAAACGCTCTTCAGGATCCGCGCTCATTATGTAATTCAGCCGCCGGCAGCACTTCTGCTCCTGTCTGATCACGGTGACACCATGTCGGTCATATTCTGTCTAATCATCCTCCAGCTGCCGGCAGCTTTGTCTCACATCCATTGACCAGTGCTGAGAATCTTTTCTATTAGAACTTAGCAGCAGGTCTTATACCCACGTGTACAGCAAGTGATGCAGGTATGGAAAGAAAGGCAGTATGTCATATCAGTATATAAAGGGTTTGCCTTACATTATTTGAAGTATTTCCCTATACTTGTTAGGGGCGCTAGTGGTTGGACTTCCCGTGATCTCTTATGGTGTGTTCACATGTACAGATTTTTGGTTGTAATTGGTGAAAACAAACCCAGGAATAAATCTGAAAGGAGAAGAAATCTCAGTCTTTCTTTAATGACCTGTTCTCTATTTAGAGTCTGTTTTTGGCTTTGGCTTCATGAATTACTTTGGAAAATCTGAATGTGTGAACACACCCTTAATTATGCCCTAACCTGTGGATAGGGCATAACTGGTCCAGATGGGAATACCCCTTTAAGACAACTGACAGGTGAAGTCAATACTAACATGAGCGTGAGAATGGAACTTTGCTCTGGCCAATGTTCTCCTGGTAAACCTTTGGTCCTGGCATTGATATGGTTGATGCTATAACAAGTACCACTTCGCTAAACATTGTACAGACTAATTACACCCTTTCAGTGTATCTATATTCCTGGATGGCAGTGACCTCTATCCGCAGGATAATTCTCCCTGGCCATACTGCGGACATGGCTCAGTGTAATCGAGCATCTGTGGGATTTTCTAGGGAAAAAAATTGGACCCACGGGGGCTGCTAGTCACATAAAGTGTATATCCAAAGTTTCACTTCTGCCCGTTCTGCATGGCATGAGAGACACTGTCTGGTGGCAAACGTAACCATATGACACCCAACGGGTTCCATGCTTGTATCATATTAACTTGACATGGGCTTGTTTCTGTCTCTGATATAATTCTTTACTTTTTTTTTTCTACTTAAAAAAAACAAAGTGTGTAGCAGGGTCATAGATGAAAATATTCAGTGTACCATATTAACTGGAAAGGTCAAGTACAGTAGTTACCAAGTATAATATTAAGTAACATTACTAAGTAGCCTTGTGCAGCCAAATAGCTGGTTGCAATGAAGGACAAAGAGACACTTCAATGTAACAAATGTAAAGAAAAGTCAAGGTGAAACGCCATTATTCAGAGAATAGTAAATGCTGCCTGTGACACACATTTTATTTATTGTTTTTATTTTTTGCTTTCTCTTCCATAGGAAAGAACAGCGGGAACCGAGGTCACAAGATTAGCGACTATTTTGATGTAAGACTTATTGGAATGTATTATGGAGTCCTCTGCTCCATATACATTACTTTCTGATTTGTCATTGTTAGTCGCCTATATCCCTGACGTTTTTTCTGTGTCTTTCAGTATCAAGCTGGGAATGGTTCCAGTCCTGTAAGAGGCCTACCTCCATCAATACGGTCTCCACAGAATTCCCATTCACATTCCACACCTTCATCCTCTGTGAGTCTGGGCACCATATGTAGTCATAGGGATTTGTGGGTGTGTGGGTGTTTTGTTTTTTTCAAAAAAAATTTCTGCATGGCTCCTAAGGTCAAACCTATGTCAGCGTGGCTTTCAATCACAGAGTGGCTTTCATTTTACCAGAGCAGCTTAGAAAATTAAACTGGGCTCTGATAGGTTGCTATGGGCAACCAGGCAGGGTTTAATAATTGAGGCCTACCTTAATGAGACACATGTATCCATTGCACTTATTAAAACTTTTAGAACAAGGATTTCAAACTCGCCTCCCTCCAGCTGCTGCAAAACTACAATTCCCATCATGCCTGGACAGCCAGAGCTAAAGCTTTGGCTGTTCAGGCATGATGGAAATTGTAGTTTTGCAGCAGCTGGAGGTAGACAGTTTTGACACCCCACTTCTAGAAGTTTTAATAAGACAGCACAATGGATACATGTGTCTCATTGAGGTAGGCCTCAATTATTAAAACCTGCCTGGTTGCCCATAGCAACCTATCAGAGCCCAGTTTAATTTCTAAGCTGCTCTGGTAAAATGAAAGCCACTCTGTGATTGGTCGCTAATGGCAACAGAGACTTTCTCTTTTACACTTGTTAATTTGCTCTATTGTTCACACGCAGCAGCATTGGAATTCGTTACTAAACTATGCTAGAGAGTCAGATATTTCCATTGGCGCCCTTAGGGCGTGTTCACACGAAGAGAGCCGTGGTGCAGTGCTGGACACAAAGAAGGTTTTCACCCAAGCTGCATTCAGCATGGCGAGATTTGTTTTCCTAAAGCTCCCATTGACTTCATTGGGAACTTTAGAGTAGACCTACACAGAAATAAGTGACGACATTTCTTATTATTTCACATGATTCACCATCTCCCATCAAAGTCAATGAGAGGCTTTGTTTGTTGGCCGCTTTGTTTCAGAAACTGCACCTCTCCTGACCTGAGGACAGGAATGATGCTGTTTTTGCAAGAAAGTTGAAAGTTGAAAGAAAGATTTTTTTTTTTTTTGTGATCTTATAAGCCCTTTAAGTGCATAATCACAAACAGCTAATTTCTTACAGAACTTTGGGTAACTGTCCAGTTCATCTGAATAGGGATGATAGTAACCCATGTGTAGATAAAATCCCATTCAGTTTCAAACCTTCTGCATAGGAGTGCAGCGACATAGTGGTGATACTGCATGAACTACTCCACCATTGCTTGTATGTGATCTGTACGATTATTTCCTTACACTGCTGCCAAATAAATCCTACACACGTTTACTTAACTTTCATTTTGTTGAAGGTTCGACAGAACAGTCCTTCACCTACTGCATTAGCGTTTGGGGACCATCTTATGACACCTACAAAGCAGTTATCTTACAAACTAATTCAAGTGAGTATTCTTTTTCAGTTTAAATATGTTCTTTGTTATTTATTACATTGTAACAGTATAACCTCTTTATGGCATTTACGCCAGATGTGCACGGTGGGGGTATAGCATAGACCCTGGAGTTGAAGCTGACCATGTGCAGAAGGTGCCGGCTTTGTTCTTGCCGTTTTTTTTCCAATACGTTATCATGGCACACTGAATATTGGATACAACCTGTCATTTAAAAATAAATCAGACCTCCACTGATCACTTTTATATGAGCTAGGTCAATGCAAAAATTAAAGTTACATCTTAAAATTAAAGGGGCGGCTGCTGACATACTCATAGCAGGATGTGCATCCCGCTTCAAGTTTGTCTGCCCATAAGTGTATCTCGCTGCGGATCCATTAGTTTTTCTTTTTTTTTTTTTTAAGCCGAAACTCGATAAAACTGAGGAATGTACCTGTCACTTGCAAAGTCGAAAAAAAACACACAACCTTTTGACCTTTATATGTTTTATTGGTCAGGGTCTGAGTGTTCAGACCTCCACTGATCACTAGAACCAGCGGCAAGGAGCAAATGGCGTAAGTGCTTATCTCCCCGCCTCACTTAAAGTGATGGGCCCATAGACTTATGGCTAGACTTATCTGCTAGATCAGCGCTCGCTTACTGAGCCTGTTACACAGCTTGTGCAACGAGGGCTGTATATCTATTGCTAGTGATGGAGAGGTATGTATACACTTTTTTTTTTTTTTAAACACAGTCATCAGTCGTCTGCCATGCATCGACCAATAACTTTTAGTCAGGTCCAAAAGACACGATCAGCCGATGATTGTTGTCTTTATTACGCAGAGCTATAATCTGCCAAATCGGCCTGATTCAGCAGATTATTACTCCGTGTAATAGGGCCCTTAGGGCCCTATTCCACGGGATGATTATTGTTCTCATAATCGTTAACGATAAATGATCCAAACGACCGCTATTGCGAAAAACCTGAAAGACCTGAGAGCGCGCGGGACCCAGGGAGGAAGACAGAGCGGAGGAGAAGACCTGACAGGTAATGTATGCTGAAAGGGCTGCAAGTCCATTGGTAACCATGTCCTTGCAGCCCTCGCTCAACGATCATCGGGCCGTGGAATAGGTCCAGTAAACGAGCAGCGATCTAGCAGATTGGCGCCCGTTTACATTGTTGATTGGGCCCACCTCGGCCCGTGGAATAGGGCCCTAAGGACACTATTACGCCAAAAGATGTCTGACAGATTATCTGACAGATTTTTTTTCAGCCAAAGCCAGGAATGGACTATAAACAGAGAAGATATCGTAAAGATAAGGACCCTATTACACGGGACGATTATCGTGCGAAAAATCATTAAATCGTTCGAACTTAAACGATAGTCGTTCTGTGTAATTTCAGGCAACGATCGAAAAATCGTTAATATGTTGATCGTTGATTTAGATCTGAACCTAAAATTTATCGTTAATCGTTCGCTGTAATTCCACGTTCGTTTGCTCAAGTTTCGCGTTTTTTCACTAATCGTCTGCACATTGTTCATTGTTTTTCTGGAATCAGAAGGAATAAACGATTGTAGTAACGATTGCAATAATGATCATAGTAACGATCGTATTGTTCTTTGTAATATGGTGAACGATTTCAGGTTAACAATAAAAAATCTTGTTTGCGATCGTTTATCGTTAGTCGTTAATTGTTAAAAATCGCTCAGTGTAATAGGACCCTAAGACTGAGATTTCTCCTCTTTTCAAATCCATTCCTGGCTTTGGCTGAAAAAAATCGATCCGATAATCTGTCAGACATCTTTTGGTGTAATACGGCCCTAAGGGTCCATTTACACAAAGATTATCTGACAGATTATATGCCAAAGATTTGAAGCCAAAGCCAGAAACAGACTATAAACAGAGATCAGGTCATAAGGGAAAGCCTGAGATTTCTCCTCTTTTCAAATCCATTCCTGACTAAGGGCCCTATTCCACCGGATGATTATCGTTAGCATAATCGTTAACGATTAACGATCTCAAACGACCGCTATTGCGAAAGACCTGAAAACGTTCACTCATTTCCATGGAACGATAATTGTTACTTATGATCGTAATTGCGATCGTTTCTTCTTCCGTATTTATTCGCTATTGCGTTCGTATCTATTGCGAACGACCGAACGATGTCTTATTCAATGTGAACGATTTGCGAACGTTTTGCGAACGAGCAACGATAAAAATAGGTCCAGGTCTTATAAAGCGATCAACGATTTCTCGTTCGGTCGTTAATCGTTACTGCATTTCAACCGAACGATTATCGTTTAGATTCGAACGATTTAACGATAATCTGAACGATAATCGTCCGGTGGAATAGGGCCCTTTGGCTTTAAATCTTTGGCAGAAAATCTGTCAGATAATCTTTCTGTGTAAATGGACCCTAATGGCCCTATTCCACGGAACGATTATCGTTCATAAACTCGCTCAAACAACCGCTCGTTAACGATAATCGTTCCGTTGAATTGATGAAAACGATCGACTCGAGCAAAATGGTCGTTGAATCATTCTCAAAAGGTTTTCAACATGTTGAAAAAAAATCGTTTGTCTTCCAACGATAATTCGCTAATCGTTTTGTTGAATTAGAAATCGTTAAATCGTTCGTAAAATGTGTCTAAAAAGTAGGTCTAAAAATCCTGGCGAACGTTTTAACGATCATGTAACGACCGCAAAATAATCGTTATCGTTCACATTACCACTAGATTGAATGTGTAATCGTTCGCAAAAAGCGCAAGAAGCCAAGTTTTTTAAAGGGAAAGCGCCCATTTAACACTAATTTATGTCCTTTCAATTTAAAAAAAAATATATATAGTTTCTGAATTCCTGAACATGTGAACACACCCCTTTAGTTTAGCTGTATGGATTAATCAACCTCCTTTTAGTGTCATCAATAATGTGTATACAAAAGAAATCACTGTAATACAGGAAGTCAGGCTGTACTTTGCCTAAGCAGTAGTGGTTGCTGGGTCAGTAATATGGCAGGTAATGTAAGTATTAGGCCAGGCATGTAGTATTTGGTTCTCATTTTGCTCGGTATTTTAGCCAACTATAATAGAAAGATTTGCACTTTTTTCTCTGTTTTATATCCACTTTCGTTTTGGCCAAAACTACTGATCATGTACTACATGTAAGCGTAAGATAATTATTGTTACACATAATAAAACTCATAGACTATTTTTCATATGAATAGATACAGGGTAAATTTTTCATTTAGACACTCTGGTGACCAGTAGACGGATCGGGTAAACCCGGTGCTGTTTTTATCCATTCATTCCCTGTCCTAGGGTATGACACATGCTTCATGTTTAACCTGACGGGTTGCACTGTTGACTCATGTGCTAACTAATTGAATCTATATATACAGTATATGTGTGTGTGCCTATAGATACATAGACTGGCTATATATTAGTCTGAAGGTAACATTCTTTCTATGTCATGCAGACTGATCTCACGATGCTGAAGCTTGCTGCCCTAGAAAGTAATAAAAACCAGGATCTGGAAAAAAAAGAAGGCAGAATAGATGATTTGCTCAGGGTGAGTAATGAACATTCTGAAAGAATTAAAATTACTCTATGGAGACAGCGCTACAAATGTATGTGGACATGTCGGATGACTTGTACATTTGTGTAATTGAGTTCTATTAACAGCGTACAACCTTCTGTTGCCAATGCAACAGCCACTAACCCCTTATATGTCAATGTAACATTAACATTGATTGCATGTCCTAATGGTATGTAGTAACGCCTGTGATGACCGTTCTCTTAAAGTGACTTATCACATGACAAGCAAGTGACTACTGTTCACTCACATGACTAATGGTAGTGAGTATAGATTTATATGAGCACAGATGATGCTTGAGCCTTTCTTAATGAGAAGTTATTATCCCTAATAATGTGTATTAAGGACATCTGGTGTAGCTTCCATATGAGGAAGATAAAACCAGATATATGTGCTAATATACACATACACACCTTGTACCCAGATAAGATAGAAAAAAGTCTTGATTCAGCTATTATGGATAATCCTTCAATTGCTAAGCTCTCTGAAGAGTACTGGGCATGCCTGGGGCTTATCCTGGATTAAAGAGAACCTGTCACATTGAAAATGCTGTTTAATTTGTAGGCCTCATGTTATAGAGCAGGGTGAGCTGCGCAGATTAAATATGTGTTTGTGGGAAAGATTCCAGGATAACTTGTCACATCATCTAAATATCTGCTCATTCTGGGCTAAGAAGTCATGTGGGCAATTCCTATATCATACACTTATACACAGATGGCTGTCAGTCACTGTGTAGGACCGCCCACATGACTATTTATTTAAGAATGAGCAGAGATTCATATGAATAAATGATAGGTTCTCCTGAAACTTTTCCTGCAAATAGAATTGTATTTTTAATATGACAGGTTCCCTTTAAAAAAGGGGTTATTAAAGGAGAAGTCTGGCGAAAATTTTTTATTAAAGTATTGTACTGACCCCCAAAAGTTATACAAATCACCAAAATACACTTATTACGGGAAATGCTTATAAAGTGTTTTTTTTCCTGCACTTACCACTGCATCAAGACTTCACTTCCTGGAAAAAATGGTGATGTCACGACCAGACTCCCAGATCTGTGCGGGCTGTGGCTGCTGGAGAGGATGATGGCAGGGGGACACTGAGGGACACAGGGCATTGGAGGGACACTGAGCATCCCCCTGCCATCATCCTCTCCAGCAGCCACAGCCCGCACAGCTCTGGGAGTTGGGTCGTGACATCACCATGTTATCCAGGAAGTGACATCACTATATTATCCAGGCAGTGAAGCCTTGATGCAGTACTAAGTGCAGGGGAAAAAAAGCACTTTATAAGCATTTCTAATAAGTGTATGTTGGTGATTTGTATAATTTTGGGGGGCAGTACAATATTTTAATAAAAATAATCGCCTGACTTCTCCTTTAAGGCTAAGAACTACATGGCTGCTCTTCAAGAAAACAGAACCACTTTTTTCCCCACTTTTGATGTGGCTTTGCAACTAAGTTTCATTGAAGTGAATGGAGCTTATGTGTGAGTTCAATAGATGCCAAAAATTGATGGATTATCAGCAGTAACACCTGGAAAGCAAAAAATTAAGTTGATATTAGTAAAGGGGTTATCCTTTCTGTCACAGTTGCTCTTGATTAAAGGGACACTCCACATAATTTTTTAAAAATTGTTCCCTGGGTACATCGTAAGTGGGGTACCCATTGTTTCAGTTCCATAGAAAAAAAATTTCTTACACTTCTCTGCCGCCACCATCATTTTTGTGTCTGCCCCTGCTGGTCTATACTTCCTTGGGTCTGTGTGACACAAGGACACTGGCTGAGAGAGAAGATCCTTGTGCGACACAGACAAAAAGTACATTGCAGCAGGGGCCGACAGAGATAACAGTGAAGAAGCCTGTGGGGTGTAATTTTTCTAGTTAACTGTGCCCTGAGCAAAAAAATCCCCGAAATACTACTTTTATACTGTGGCCCACATTTATCAGGACAAAAATGGTCTAATTTTCCCATAGCAACCATTGCTTTCATTTTACCAGAGAAATGTGATTGGTTGCTATGGGCAAATCTGATTCATAAATCTGGGCCTGTGTGTTCTTGGGAGCATTTTTCACCCGTGTCTTGTTACTGCTGGATTTAGATCTCCACATGATCCCTGTATTGTTTTACATCAGCTCCGAGTCCTTGTATTGTCCTTGACGGTTTCAGCCATGTTCTGATTCCTTCACATCGTGGAGCGCTGGATAGAATATTGCTTTTTGTAGCAGTCGGTGCAGCTAATCCCGGACTGCTATACATCTCATAGAATAGTTCTCCTATAAATAACCAGCCGGCCATCCTCTATAAATAACTATTGCAGAGATAAATAGGCGTAAATTGACAGTAGATGCTAACAGTTTAGATCCAGATTGTCTCAGGGAGGATTACTGGGTATTTGTGCTCCCGGCAGCACCAGATGAATTGTAATGGGCTCTGGGAGAGACAAAAGACCCTCATATACATGGAAAGTTCCTTCTACTAAATGGCTTCCGGCCTTGCTTCCAGTTTTTCTTTCTAGTCCTTTAAAGCAGTGTGAGGCCTTAACCTGTAGGAAATCTCAACACCAACCTACAATCAGCTATTGGCTTTCATTAGCTATGATGGTGATGTGAGCTTATTATAATGTATGCTATTGCTACAGTTCAGCCACCAGTATATAGAGTAACTCGCTGAAGGATGGTAACAACATTGGGCTGCGTTCACACTACGTATATTTCAGTCAGTATATGTATATTTCAGTCAGTATATTTCAGTCAGTATTGCAACCAAAACCAGGAGTGGATTAAAAACACAGAAAGGGTCTGTTCACACAATGTTGAAATTGAGTGGATGGCTGCCATATAATGGCAAATATTTGCTGTTATTTTAGAACAACGGCTGTTATATTGAAATAATGGCAGTTATTTACTGTTATATGGCGGCCATCCACTCAATTTCACCATTGTGTGAACAGATCCTTTCTGTGTTTTTAATCCACTCCTGGTTTTGGTTGCGATACTGACTGAAATATACGTAGTGTGAACGCAGCCTTAGATGGTAACAAATAAAATAAAATGCTATTGTTTGTGTCTAAGGCCATCTTTAGGACCATCTGTATGGCTAAGGGTCATATATACTGGAGACTGAACTGTAGCAATATCATACATATAGGCTGTGTAATAAAGACAACAATTAGCTGATCAAAGCGATTAGCAGCTGATTGTGTTGTTTACTCATGCTTAAAAAATATCCGCTGGGCGCACATCGCATTAAATTATAAAATTATATCATCCTAAAAATAATAAACTTCATACATACCTGTCCACACTGTCTGGTGTTCTTCTCACTTCTAACCACTCCCCGCAGCCACCGCTGGAACTTCTGAGCCGGCCTCTGAAGTGACAGGCCGCTTAGCCAAACACTGACTGAGATGGGACAGCTCTGTGGCCAGTCATTGGCTGAGAGACCTGTCACTGTAGAGACGAGAACGCTGGGGAGCGTGGACAGATATGTATAACACTTATAATTTTACACATAGGGCAAGGGCATCACAGACATCGATAAAAAAATAGACGCAGTAAGTGAGCGCCAATCTAGCAGATCGGCACTCGCTTACACTATGCATTGGGCTTTGCAATATGTCCTAAAGTTCAGGCTGCATCCACAAGATTCAGTTACCCTATCCACTGGGAGATGTCATAGAACATATCATTGATCATGTTACCCGTCAAACGCCAAGAGCGTGTCATCTTGGCCTCCTTTTTAGGTAGTTTATGTTGGGCTTTGCTTTATATGTCAAGGTCTGCCTGATTGACAGACAGAGAGGCCAGTAACGGACCTCTCTGCCATGGACAGGGAGCCGCCCAGATGACTACCTCCCCGTTTCTGCCTGACGCGCCCCCGGGTTATTAAACTGCTTTTTCACCGTGATAAAGCTGCTGCAGCCGCGGATAGTATGTCCTGCAAGCTGAAAAGTAGCTTTATCCAGCAATGCAGGGAACCATATCAGCAAAACTGGCTGATTGGTTCCCTTTAACCAAATCTGCTATTAAATGGCTTGGTCCAATGTGAAACATTCGGTGTCTGAGGAGTGCTCTGGTATCACAACACTAGTCACCGCCATGGCTGACTGTGACCAATAAATGCAACAGGATGGAATAGAGAAGCCGAAGGGAAGCCCTGTGGTGTGTATGGAGAATGCAGAGCCGGGAAACAGGGGTTAGTATAATGTAATGTAGTATGTATGTAATGTAGTTACACTTACTCAGTAGACGGAATAAAACTCAGTATCAGACTGATATAATGCGTTTAAATAGAAAAAATTAACCCGTTACCTTGTAGTATTTTTGTAATCTTTTCTTCTCCATTTTCAGACAAACTGTGATCTTCGACGGCAAATAGATGAACAGCAAAAAATTCTCGAAAAGTACAAAGAAAGGTTAAATAAATGTATTTCAATGAGCAAAAAACTTCTTATTGAAAAGGTGAGTTCTTATCCATACAAAAAGAGCTATGAGGCCGTATTCAGACAACTGTGATGCTGCTGCATTGTAACTTCCCTGTTATGGCCTCAAAACCTGGACTCTTCGATGTCTAAGTGAACCAGACTGAAACCCTATGGTAATCTCAGTTTGGTTCACTTGAACATTTACGGGGTCTACGCTGGAATATGGACACATGCAGAAGCATTACAGGTGTGTGATTGAGGTCTGAGAAACGTCTCCAGAAAAGCTGCCAGACAGGACTGCCATTGCCGAAATGAAGCAGACTTAAATATTCTGTATATGGGGGAGAAATACGCAGTGAGTTTACTGCAGACTCCACCTGTAACACATGGATTGTGATGTGGGGTCAGCACAGATTTGCAGACCTGGGATCACTACTTTACGCCTTACGTCTGTGATAACTACTATGCTTTTTTATTTCTGTATGGACATATTGCGGTCTCCTAGACTCGGCTGGGTTAGTAAACTCCATTTTATCTGCTGTATAACTACTGGTGGGCCTGATTTTTATAAACCATCCCCTCTAAATATAGGATAACTGTTATATAGCTATAGGGAATCTGTCAGCTCTATATCGTGCTGCAGACATGGCAGAGAGCGGACAGCCTTCCTTCCCTACATGACTGAAAAACAGGATTTGGCTTTTATTGCCTAGTGCATCACTCATCTGGGGCATGGAGGAGGCATGCATGCTGCAGCTCAGCACGGCCTCTACGACAAGCTTAGAAGTAAAGCATGGTTTTATAACTTTGAAAACAGCCATCAGCTAAGAGACAGAGACCGTTTGTTTTATCAGCATGCTAGAGAGCTGACAGATTCCCCCTGAGAAGGTATTTTATGATGCCTTTCTCTTCTGCCTAATGTGGCAATGGGCATGGAGACACACTGCTTCTCACTAAGCAGCAACCATCTGACACCAGACAGGTCTCACGCATGTGTGCTATGCTGATAAACAGGAATCATTCATGATTCTTTATATACAGTAGCCACAGCGGAACTTCTCCATATCTGCTGTCAGATTGGCTAAAAAAGAGAGATGCCATGTAACCACTTTAAAGGGGTACTCTGGCAAAAATATCTTTCTTTCAGATCTACTGGTTTCGGAAAGTTAGAGATTTATAATTTACTTCTGTTAAAAAATATTCATGAATTCATGTATTCTCTCCAGTCTGACACAGTGCTCTCTGCTGCCACCTGTTTCCGAGACAGGAACTGTTCCTGACATGGACAGAGGTGGCAGCACAGAGCACTGTGTCAGGCTATGTTCACACAACGTAAGTTCTGTATTAATCACGGCCGTTGTTGTACATTGGCAACAATGACCGTGATTCATACAGAACATTGTGCTGCAGGCTAAGGGAATCCCGGCCGGAGCGTATACACATGGTATACACTCCGGTCGGGATCTCTAGCGGCGCCGCAAAAAAATGACTTGTCAGTTTTCTGTGGCCGCTATTCACTGAATAGCAGCCGCAGAAAGCCTGTCAGTGCACACAATAGAGCGTGAGGCTCCGGCCGCACACTCCATTGTGTGCAGTGGCGGATTGGGATGCAGGCGCGCACGGATGCACCTGCATCCTTATTCATCAAGAGTGAAGATCATCCGGCCGTTACTGCAGTACCAGCCGGGATGATCTTCTCTGACACCAGCCGTTCTGTGACCTGGCTGGGTCACAGAAAGGTTGGTGTCTTACAAAGTGGCAGTATGCCCTTATACTGGAAAGAATACACCACTTCCTGCAGGATATGCATCAGCCAAGTATGGGAATACTGGAGATTTTTAAATAGAAGTAAATCTATATAAGGGGAGTACCCCTTTAATTTCCCATCCCTTATTTGATGATGTGTCCCTCCATTCTGTGCACATAGTTGTAACTGAATACCAGAGTAAGTATTATGTGTCTTGTTTTTTAAATCCAGAGCACTCAGGAGAAGCTTGCGAGCAGAGAGAAGAGCATGCAGGACAGATTGCGGCTGGGACACTTCACCACCGTCCGGCACGGGGCCTCCTTTACTGAACAATGGACAGATGGATTTGCTTTTCAAAACCTTGTCAAGTTAGTGTATTGTTATGGAATTTCTAGAATTATCACTCGCGAGCCAGATGATGTCATTATGTTTTACTGGCAGGAAAGATCCGCCAAGGAAAGTTCTATCTGAGGCTTTTCGCAAAGAAATATTCAACGTGGCATATTAAATTAGTTTCAGGAAAGCCTCTAGGATATTCATGTTAAAGTCATCATCGGTTACCAGCTTAGCACTCGTCAGAATCGGTCCAAAATGCAGCTTGACAGTCTGTCCTCCTAGTATCCACATATCTGCATCTGGTTCCTTGTTTTATTTGTCTACTGTAAACCTAAAAGAGGGATATGTAACATATTCGAGCTTCGTTATAAGGTGGTCCTTTTACACTACTTTTCAAGGGTGTCCCCCCTCTTAAATGTTCTTTACAGAGTACAAGAGGCACAAAGAAAACTTTTTGCAAACTTTTTTGATAACTCTGATCCCCAACCTTTGGCTCTCAAGCTGTTACAAAACAACAACTCCTGGTCTTTGCCTGTCAGGCATGCTGGTAATTGTGGTTTTGCAACAGCTTGGGGGTCACAGGTCTAAGGCTTCATGCTTGTGACTGAAGTACAGTACTATCCTGCACTGTGTATAGATTTGAAGATGGCTCTACTGACCCCATATGGGCTATTATGCATGATTCCATATGGTGTTAAGTAGAGGTGCAGAGTTAGTCATGTATGGGTACAATACAGTTGAAAAGGTAGCTGTTAGTTTGTAGATTTCGTGGTATAATATAGTTGACTCTTTTGATATGCGTCTATCTATGTTTATATGTCCGTTTCTATGGCCGTTTTTACAGACAACAGGAATGGGTAAATCAGCAGAGGGAAGATATTGAACGACAGAGGAAGCAGCTGGCCAAAAGAAAACCGCCATCTGCAAATAGTGCCCAGACCCCATCCTCCAATTCTGAACCAAAGCAGAGGAAAAACAAAGCCGTCAATGGGGCAGAAAATGACCCCTTTGTGAAACCTAGTTTACCCCAATTGTAAGTTTTTGTCTCTTGTGTGTTTAGTCAATAGAAGGAACAGTAAAGCTAAGTTGTTTTTTTTTTTGGGGGGGAGGAGTATATTTCGAAGTTTGTCTGAATATGAATATAAAAATAACTTAAGGGTAGCTTCACACGGGCGGGCTCGCAGTGAGATTCTCGCTGCGAGCCCGGCAGGTCCTGTCAGTTCCCATAAACTACATACTTGCTGCGGACCGCAGCGAGTATGTAATTGTACCGCGCTTAACCCCTTCTACTCCCGCCGGCTCCCCCGCTGTAAGCAGCATACATTACCTGTCCTTGCTGCTCGGGTCCGGCGTCCTGCTCTCCCGTCCGGCCAATTAGTGTGTTGCCCAGCCGCAGCCACTGATTGGCCGGGCGGGAGAGCAGGACGCCGGACCCGTGCAGCAAGGACAGGTAATGTATGCTGCTTACAGCGGGGGAGCCGGCGGGAGTAGAAGGGGTTAAGCGCGGTACAATTACATACTCGCTGCGGTCCGCAGCAAGTATGTAGTTTATGGAAACTGACAGGACCTGCCGGGCTCGCAGCGAGAATCTCGCTGCGAGCCCGCCCGTGTGAAGCTACCCTAACACTGTCGATACATTTTATTTATTCCATCCTATAATGTCGTGTACGAAAGCTGCAATCAGTATGGCCGCCGGTCATGATGCTTTCTTGTGTAATTAAAGCCATGCCAGTCGGTGATATCAAAAAGAGGGCAGCTATGGGACATTGTGTGCATATGGGCTTTATCATGCACATGATCTTCGCGACATGCACCGCCTCATTTGTATGGTTGGAGCCATGTATCTGCACCAATGATACGTTGCTTATCATACGTACAGCATATATCATCAGTCACAATAAACACAGAAGCACTAATATGATATATTGCTGTTAGTGACATATTTATAGAAGGTGAGTGAGTGCATATGTAAATGCTGATGATAATGGGTAACACGAAGGAGACCGCACTTCCAGAGTGAAGACACTTTTTTAATGACACAAGTGCAACGTTTCGGCTCAAAGTGTAGCCTTTCTCAGGCAGTGAGAAGCTACACAATGAGCCGAATTGTTGCACTGGTGTAAATAAAAGTGTCTTCACTCTGGATGTGCTGTCTCCTTCATGTTACTTGGAATTTCTTTCGGACCTGGGTCCGGTTTGGTGAGAAGAGCACCCACACTTGGTTGTCTTGTGCTGCTGAGACTTTTTGGATTTGCTTATGATCATACATACAATATGGCAGATAAAATGTTGCCTGATCATACTCTGGCTATTAGCATTTTACAGTTGATTTTTAACCCCTTCAAGACAGAGCCCTTTGATGCACAAATGTCCGGGCCAAATTAATGCAATGTTCCTCCTTACCTTCTAAGAGCCATAGCGCTTTTATGTTTCCACCTAAAGGTCTGGGTGTCATTTTCTGCGCCATGATCTCTAGTTTTTATTAATATATTGGAGTAACAGAAAAATTTCGATCACTTTTAATTTTCTGATATATAATTTATGAAAATCAGCAATCCTGATGTGTGTTTTTTTTGTTTTTTTTTTTTTCGTTTACCGTGCGGAAATAATAATGTTATATTCTAGTAGATTGGACAATTGTTTAATATTTTTATTTTTACAATGGGCAAGGGGGTATTTTAAACTTTCTCGTGCGTCTTATTGGGGGACACAGATACCATGGGTATAGGCTGCTGCCACTAGGAGGCGCTGACACTAAGAGAAACAAAGGAAGTGACTCCTCCTGAGCAGGATATACCCGCCCACAGGCACTGAGCTAAACCAGTTTAGCTTAGTGTCAGTAGGAGGCAGACACAGGTCTGGGTTCTCCAGACCAGTTTCTTCCTTTATGTTTAGTTAGTTAGATTTTCTTTTTCCTTCTAGGTCCTATGGATTCTTGGGCACGGTGGGTTATCTAAAACTCACCCTGATCCCCCCACTATGCGACCAGGGAACAGACCATAAATGTAAATGGGCTGTGACCCCTCGGTCGCCACCGGCCGGCAACGTGACACCAGGGCCCCAGATCAGTCTGACTATCTGGTCGCCTTTCTGCGGACTCTGTATCCGCACAGCCCCTTCCCGCCTGGCCCCCCAAAGCTTGGCGCGTTAAGGTGAGGCACCCACCGGCTGAAGACAGCAATGGTGAGTATGGGCTCCTACCTGGTGAGTATATTCCCCCTGCCCACCCTCCCAGGCCGCCATTTTATTCCCATCGGCAACTCTCCCTCTCCAGTCACTTGCAGCCCTCCCCAGGCAGATGCTCCTCTCCTGACATTTTCAGGGTCTCCCCTCAGTCAGTAGCAGCCCAGCCCCTCCACCATTTTATTTTTATTTGTGCCTCTCTGGGTGCCATGGGGCGCACTGTGAGGGATGTCCCTCCCCTGACTGGGTGCTGCGCAGGCCGCAGTTTCCCGCACTTTTCCTTTCATGTGGCTCTAGAGACCATACTAAAGGATGCTCCGCCCCTTTTTCCCTAAGCCCCGCCCCTTACCGGGTGCCGCGGCATCCTCCTCTATTGTGGCTCTCCAGAGTACACACTGGGCTGCCTCCGCCCCTCCCGGTTTGCCCCGCCCCCTTTCGGGCGTTGCACGGCCCACTTCATTCCTTTTTATTATGTTTGGCTCACTGGAGCCTGCGCTGGGGAGGCCCCGCCTCCTCCGGTAGGCCCCGCCTCTTCCGGGTGCCGCGCAAGCCGGAGAATTGCCGCCTTACAAGTTGTGGAGCCTGCACTGAAATGCTCCTCCCCCTCCCGGTAGGCCCCGCCCCCTTTCGGGAACCAGGCGGCCCGCAGCATCCCACCTTAGTCTTGTGGCTCTGGAGCCTTCACTGTAGGATGCCCCTCCCCCTCCCGGTAGGCCCCGCCCCTTTTCGGGTGCAGCGCGGACCGCGGCATCCCCCCTTATGGCTCTCTCTGGAGCCTGCACTGAGGGATGCTGCTTCCCCCCTCCCCCTGCCACATGTGTGTATGTGTGTGGTCTCCTGATGGAGCTACCACACACACTGCTCTCTATTCCAGCAGCCTGGGACACAATGCATCTCTCCTGCCACCTACTGGTGGAAGTGATAATTACACCATTACATATAGGAAAATGGCTTGCATCAGGTTTTATTATGTCCTAGGTTCCTTGCACTGTTCCAGAAACTTAGGCAGCAGATCCAGCATTTTTGGTGCTGGTTGACCCCTCTGTGTCAGATTTTATATATATACAATTACATTAATACATATATACAACCACATGCACATAGACACATTCCCCATCAGATAGTGTTTCTGTGCCCTCAGAGAGATCCTTCTGCTACATGGTGTCACAAGTAGGACGGAAACAGACACATTACCCGCTATCAGGCGGCGTATCTGTGCTCTGAGCAGAACCCTCTGCTACATGGTGTCACAAGTAGGACGGAAACAGACACATTACCCGCTATCAGGTGGCGTATCTGTGCTCTGAGCAGAACCCTCTGCTACATGGTGTCACGCAGGAAACAGAACCAGACACATTACCCGCTATCAGGTGGCGTATCTGTGCTCTGAGCAGAACCTTCTGCTACATGGTGTCACGCAGGAAACAGAACCAGACACATTACCCGCTATCAGGTGGCGTATCTGTGCTCTGAGCAGAACCCTCTACTACATGGTGTCACAAGTAGGATGGAAACAGACACATTACCCGCTATCAGGCGGCGTATCTGTGCTCTGAGCAGAACCCTCTGCTATGTGGTGTCTCGGTAAGTACATGGAACCAGACACGTTGCCTGTTTTCCAGGCAGTGTAATTGTGCTCTGAGCAGAACCCTCTACTACATGGTGTCACAAGCAGGACACAAAACCAGACACATTACCGTTCCTAGGGGGACTACTGTGTTCTCGGGGCAGAATCCTTTGCTAATTGGTGTCGCAAACAGGACATGGAACCAGACACATTACTATGCGGTGTTCCTGTGCTCTCACTACAGAACCCTCTGCTACGTGGTTTGTCATGCAGGTTATGGGACCAGACACATCACCCATTGTCAGTCGTTGTTCCTGTGTTACTCAGAGCTTCCCCCTCTGCTACAGGATATCATAGGTACAACACATATCCGGTCATTCACATCACCCATTAGCGGGCGGTGATTCAGACCTGCCTCTCATCTTCATGAAATAGATTCCTTTACTGCATGATGTCACATACATAGAACCGGACACGCTACCCCCTCCCAGATGGTGGTACAAGGTTATTCAGAGCTTTGCCCTCTGCTGCATGATATGGATACAACTACCTGTAGTTCAGTGTGCACAGATTGGGGTGTTCTGTTATATGATATAACACCTTCTTCAGGTCCACTCACTATACTGGTGATGCTGGGCTTTTCTCGTGTCCAGTTCACATTTACGTTGGGACACAGCCCTGATCTCTTCCCTGCTCCCAGAGATCACACTGTAGACCTATATTACATGTCTAGCTTACATGTCTGACCAGGTACATTACCTGCTTCCAATCCAGGTATTTGTATCTCTTGAATGCTGGTCCTCTGTTACTTACTGCTTGCAGCTAGTCTGCTCGTGTTACCCTGTATATGACCTTTTTCCTCCTCGCAGGACTTCCATGATCTGTGCCTGTCACTTCAGGGGATCATCATACGGTAACTTGTTACTACACCATCTTGTCTTCTATATGTTTTCCTTGACAAGTCTCATTACCTGCTCTCAGGCAGCGTAACCTTGGTGTCTTCCTGTTGGGCTGTATCCTTTCTAAAGCCCTAGCATTCTGCTACATGTCCCACTACAGGTGGCCGGCAGCATACAGTTCCGGTCACTATTTCTCCTGGTACTGTCAGGGTGGTTCTTCTGTCCTTCATCTGGGCATAACGGCCACGTACTTGCATTTGTCTCGCTGGCTGTTCCCCAGTGGTATGGCTTGTATTGCTTAGACCGCCCCTTCTGCTATACTGCAGATGGTCCTCAGCATCGTTTGGTCTTAGTTTCTCATGGTGCTCTACTTCCGGTAGCTGGCTTTGGTCAGCACCAGCCACTTTGCCTCTTCTCATTGATCTGTGTATGGTGAGGCCTCTCGGTTCCTCAGGTAAAACAGTAAAGGGTTTCCTCTACCCCTGGTGTAGGTAGGACATCAACTGCCTACATGACCATCACAGTACTACTGTAGGACTTCTCCTTCTGCATCTGCCTATGGCCAACATAGCAAGTATTTAGTCTTCTCTCTCTTAGGCAGCTGCAGTCTCACAGGGTGAACATTCCTGTTTACGGCCTGTACTGTTTCTCTAATGCCCTCAGCACAGGTGTATGGTCTCTTCGTGGTCTAGCTCCTCCAGGTGTCCTTGTTTGGCCATATGGACTATGGGGCATTGTTCTCATTTCGGTGTTTCGCAGTTCTCCCACATACACCATTACTCCTTCTCTCTGGAGTAATGCACTGTTGTTCAAGACCCCCCTATCCCAGGGTTGGTTTTTTACCACTCAGCAAGGAAATCTTCAAACAGCCCTTTCCTCCTCCACAGAGTTGGAATATTTAGTATAATAAGTATCCTCCAGATACTTTTTCTGAGGACTGTTATCCGATATAGCTTCTTCCAACAGGTGGGTGTGGGTTTCCCGCCCTCACTGGCCTCTATGAGCACTCCTGCTGGCCTTCCTTGTCCTTGGTCTTCTTGTTGACCTGCCATGCTCTCCAGTCGGGGCTCACGGTCCCCCTCTCTTATCTTGTCTCCCATGTGGAGTCCTCGAGAACTTAATCCCTTAAAGGTCTCCTTGCAAACAGGGGTGTTCAGGGCCCATGTCTGGCCCTACCCAAGGCTCTATCGTCTCCACACTCATCACATTCTGGCCAGGCTTACATCTATTCGGCAAGTTGCCAATTCTCTATCATCTTGTCTCATTCACTGTTAACGCCCCCTTGTTTCTCTGTGGCTCTGCCCACCAGAATGCATCTGGCTCTCGCCTTCCCATTGCCTGAGGCTCCGGTTGAGCTGGTTGATCCTTTGATCTCTTCCATGTGGCCATTAGTCTCCACACAATGTTTTTTCTTTCTGTTCTGCTCTTACCAAGCAACGTCTCTGCTCACATTTTGAGGCGTTGATTTCTAGATCTAGTCTACATATGGGCCCTAGTCTATCTATTAACTGCGGTGCCCATTGCCATGTGACAACTCCCGTGCCCATCAGCCTTACCTTGACCTCCCTCTACAGTTTTCTTCTGGGACTCCAGGCTCTCGGGCTCCTCTAGTCTCCTGGGAGCAGAGTGTTTTAGATGATCGACCTCCTTTCTAAGGCTTTAACAGCCCATGGAGATGATTTTTCCCAGCTTACCGGCTTTCCTCTGCTCCTCTTTTCTGTCGGGCACTGCAGGGTACCAGGTACTACTGTACTCCTTCCAGGTCAACTTACACAGGATTCTGATCGCGGTTTTCCCTTCTCCTGTTCCTTCCTTTCCCTGGACTGCATTACGCTTGGAAAGCTTTATTCTTCATATTACCATCTATGTGTTTCTCAGATGGGGTTACTCATGTCATAGGCCATGGCTTCTCCTAGATTGCCATACTTCTCTTGTGCTCGATCTTTGTCTTCTCAGTGAAGACTGTTCTCCTAGGCCTATGGAGCTTCCAGCCTGGCCATTCTTCCCTGCTCCATAGTCAGGGACGCAGCTTCTCCTGCATCTCATGTGGCACCTTCTATGAGAGACGCTCAGTCCTCTCTCCTTTATTTGACGCCTTAGGCCTCTATGCGCCATAAAACACTTTCCAGTCTCTCCCGTCATGGTTGTATTTGCCTTTTTTTTGTGTTCTACCTCTGGGTAAGTCCCTGCCGCCTGTGGTCGCCTACTTGGCTGGGCGTCTCCTTTTTTTCTGCACATCTAGCCTACTAGTTCTGTTCGACTCAATGTTACGTCATGTCGCTGGCTTACAGGAAGGCCACAACCCACTCTGTCTGCAGTGCAGCACATTGCTCCAGGGACTAGACCCTCTTTCCTTTGCGGCGGATCCGTAGGGGTTTTTTTAGACTGCATTCAGCATCATCCCTTGCTCTCTTCCTAGTTGATAGTTGTGTTGGTGCTATTCAGTTCCTCGTCACTGAACGCTCTTGTCTAGCGGTTATCTTTCCCACCCCATGGACTGCTTTTGGACGTCCCATGGTATCTGTGTCCCCCAATAAGACGCAACGAGAAAGGAGGATTTTTTACTCACCGTAAAATCTCTTTCTCGTAGTCTTCATTGGGGGACACAGCACCCACCCATTTTGTTTTGGGTTTTTTCCTCGGTATGGTAGTTTTCTCCGTTTTGGTGTTATTCCTACTTTACCTGTTCTTGACTTCTCCTACTGCTCTTGTACAAACTGGTTTAGCTCAGTGCCTGTGGGCGGGTATATCCTGCTCAGGAGGAGTCACTTCCTTTGTTTCTCTTAGTGTCAGCGCCTCCTAGTGGCAGCAGCCTATACCCATGGTATCTGTGTCCCCCAATGAAGACTACGAGAAAGAGATTTTACGGTGAGTAAAAAATCCTCCTTTTATTGGGAGGGGGGTTTATAAGGGTTTTTTAATACTTTTAAAAACGTTTTTTTATTACAATTTTTTTTTTTTTTTTTTTACACTTGTTAGCACTGTAAAGTATGCAATCAATAGATTGCATGTACTGATCTATGCTATGCCATTACATAGATCGCAGATAACACTGATCTATGCTTAGAGCCTGCCTGAGAGCAGACTCTCTCCATAGATCGCCAAACCTACAGGACGGAGTTAAGTGACTTCGGCACAAGCGATCGGGACCGACATCAGAAGCTGATGTCACTGATGTGTGTGGGACTGCTCTCACTGCAGCGATCCCGCACACATCAGTAAGCTCCTGAAGTCAGGAACGTGTATATACATTCATACTGCACGTGTATGTGCAGTAGGAACGTATATTTACAGATTACTCACGGGAATGGGTTAAAGGTTGACATCTACCACTTGCAGGTGCTGGTGGAGCTACATTTCCTTCTGTTCCCCGTCTTAGTTTTCAGTAGCTTCTTTCAATTTTCCTTCAGCTGGCAGAGGCGCTAGCTGAAGTGAGATCATTTTATTCCTTAGTAGGAGCAATGTGTGTGAAAATGCTCAAATGTCACGTATAAACTATCCCGGGAATGCTGAGATCTCCTGTGCCTTTACTATTGTAGACTACATTTACCCATGTGAGTGTGAAGGTGGAATGTATCCATAGGCCTTTATTGACCCATCACAGTGTGTGTGTATACATTGTATGCTTTAACTGTATGAAATAGAAATAATAGACATACTAAAAGTTTTGATCAGTCTCGGGTGTACAGGTCCCCACTGATCCTTAGATAGCAGCATAGAGGTGAAGAGAACTGCTCTATCTCCATCTCCCTGCTGGGAATAGGCTTCATTGGAAGTAAGTGGATGGGAAAGATGGGAGTAGCAGGGTGTAGAATTCAGCCACGTTCTCCTCCCAACATCACTTGTCAAAACTGATCAGATTTTTGACAGATCTCTGTGACATGTCAAAAGTTATTTTTTTAAAGTGACAGTGACTCTTTAATTTAGGAGCATGTAAGCAATGTAAACCATTGTCCATTAGCCATTGCAAAACAATGTAAATGCTCTCTCAAAGCGAATGTACCATCAGTACATTAGCTTTAAGATTTTCTCATGGATAGAACAGCGCCAGTGCCGTTGTGTTTTCTATTTTATTTTTTTTTTTATTTTAATCGCGCCCTTGTTCTTGTTTTCTCGGGGCTCTGAATGAAGCGCTGGAGGAAACCCCCGCCCCTCTCTGATGTGGCTCCATTGATTCTTGATTGATTGCTTCACTCCTGACCAGTACCCAAGAATAGGACGATGTTTTATGCGACAAGCGAGCCACAGTTAAAAAAAAAAAAAAAAGGACCGTGGCACCGTCTTCCCGGCGTCTGTGCCATTCTATCATCCACTGATGGTACATTTGTTTTAAATTTGATTAATATTAATACAGATATCTATCTTTTTCCCCTTTTAATTCCAGGTTAACTCCAGCAGAATATCACGAGCAGGAAGAGATCTTTAAGCTAAGACTCGGACATTTGAAGAAGGTATTGCATCGCTCTTTGTCATGGTTTTTGTTGCATAGTGTATTTTTCTTGCTCCTTCTAAATGTATCCCAGTGTGCCAGCCCATGCTCTACAATGAACATGGCTACATTTGCACAGTAAAGAAAATTCATAACTAGTATTCATGGCCGTGCCTCGGCAATCCTCCTCTGCAGCGCGCAGGAACAATGACTGCTGATTTCGCTTCCTGCTGCTGCCTCTGGAATATTGTCCTCTGTGTTCTCACATACATTTCAGTCAATGGGTGAATTGATTTGGGTACCTGAGGAAGCGGCTTCCTTGCAGACAGCAGTACAGCTTGTTAACTAATCGTCAAACGAAATAAATGTTACTTTCCTAGATGAGTTTGCTTTGTGGAGTTAAGGATTGCATGCCATTAGGGAAGTCCTGCCATGCACCATTGAGAGTGGGTAAAATGTTGAAGGAGAAGTCCAGGCACAGTTTTTTTTTTTGTTTTCCCTTTTTAGCAAGTGCTGGGGAGGGGGAGGATCAAAGAAATAACATGCTCTTACCTCCCCCGCTCCAGCACTGGTGGCCACGTACCGCCACTTCAGTTTCCGGGTTACCAGATGCTTCCTGGTCTGAGACGCCCCAGCCGCTGACTAGCTGAGAGGACCTCACAGGTAACAGCACGACATTTAGAGCATGTTATTTTTTATCCACCCCCTCTCCAGCACTTGTTTAAAAAAATTGCTTTGCCCAGACTTCTCCTTTAAATAGCCCAGCATGCCTTGCAATTAGAGAGCATTCATTCGGCCACCGAGCAGAAGAAGATGGGAGTTCCTTTTGTTTGGAGATAAATACACCATGTAACCTATACAGCCATGTAACATATGGCTCTGCACAGCCACATGCACAGACCGTGTATACAGAGAGAGGCCATACTGGTCTGGATCTACATAATGCCATAACCCAATTTCTCATGGATTCCATATATACCGTTTTAATAATGTTTTGCACTCGCCCAGGGATTTATTTACAAACCTGTCCATTGTGGAGTCATGTCAGGTCAAGGCACACTGACAGTGTACTCTCCCTTATACATAGTGTGTATAGTATGCTACCATGGTAATATATTGTGTATAAACGGTATATTCTATAGTCACTGTGTTGGGACATGGGATGGATAACTTTATGTCTGATAGATATTGTGTATGGCCATGTATGTGTATGGAGTCAATGTCACTTTACAAAACTTTTCATTTAACACAGACTTGTTAAAACATTTGATTGGTCAAGGTCTGGGTGTTCTGACTCCTGCCAGGTGTTAGATACAGCTAGGAGAGGCTGATTAAAACGTTTGACAGGTCTGTGTGACTTTTCAAAAATTTATTTTTAAAATGACAGTAATTCTTTAAAGTGACATTGTCAATCCCCCTTTTATTCATTATGACTTCTGTACACAGGTGTAAAGGGTAAATTTAGCAGTTTTCATACCTTATTTGATGTCATACGTCATGGTGCTTGTTCCAGTAAAAAGTGATCTTTTATCATCTGCAGATTGTGCTACCTAGGTGGGGTGCCACTTAGCCCCGCCCACATCACCACCATAGGACTGGCCTGTTGAGCGGGTGGGGCCTAGAAGGCAATAACGTCACATAGGGGCGGGGTCAACACTGCCATTGTGGGCAGGGCTAAGTGGCGCTTTGACGAGAAGCCCCGCCCAGGTAGCACAATCTGCAGATAATAAAAGATCACTTTTTACTGAAATAAGCACCATGACGTACGATATGAAATAGCGTATGAAAACTGCTAAATGTACCCTTAGCACCTGTGTAGAGAACTCATAATGCAATAAGGGGGTGACAGTGTCACTTTAAGAGAGTAGTACTTGCTGTTGGGGTAGCTTCACTTACACCGGATCCGCAGCAGATTTGATCTAAATAACTGAACACGGCATCAAATCTGCTGCGGATCCTGAACTTGTGAATGCACGCTTATAGTGCAATAAAAACGTACATTCATGGCCACCTCCCATGAGTGTAACCAGCATTCTGGCCCAGCCAGACACCATTCTCCACCCAATAGACATGCCACCTTTTAGACACTTGTGACATGTTCTATATAAATGATTTGTAAATCCCTTAAAGATACGCCAGAAAAACCTGTTTAGCAGAGGAATGTACATTGGATAGATGGGGCTCCCATATATATATATAATATGTGTGTGTATATATATATATATATATATAATATATAGTGGATCCTTTTATGATAGCCAGAAAGGTGTAGAAAAAAATTTTCCTTGATGAATTAAAAATATTGTTGGGCACATTGCAGGCGTATTTCTTAGTGTAACCTTGTAATTTGTCATTTTGCAGGAAGAGGCAGAAATCCAGGCAGAGCTGGAACGCTTGGAAAGGGTTCGAAATCTTCACATTCGAGAACTGAAAAGAATTAACAATGAAGATAATTCACAGTAAGCCTATGTAATATGTAACGCCTCCCAATCAATGAACATTTCCCGGGTGTGTTCAGACATTTGCAGAGCAGATTTCACGTTACAACTCCACAGAAAATTCCAGCACAATACATGTGGATGTCTCACTATTCAGTATTTATCACAGGGAACAAAGCTAATTTATTGTTCTGCCAAATCTCCCTCCTCCCTATATAGTCACTGATACTGCTGCAGAATTATATGCCTCAGATTTAGGCTATGTTCACACAATGTATTTTTTATGACAAGAATGGCCATTGATTGCAATAAAAACAATGTTCTTATCATAAAAAATGTGTTGCATTGAAGTCAATGCAAACAGCGTCCGCCCTTCACACAATGTATTGAGCAACGGCTGTTGTTTGCTATGGACATGGAAATAATGGACATGTCAATTATTTCTAGCCATTATGCATTGAAATCAATGCAATTTTCAGTGCAACAATGGCCGTTGTTTTTGAGTGCAAAACAACTGCTGTTGTTAGTACATTGTATAACATGCATTTTTTTAATTTTTATTTTATTTCCAGGTTTAAAGATCATCCCACGTTGAATGAGCGTTATTTATTACTTCATCTACTAGGACGAGGTGGTTTTAGTGAAGTATACAAGGTAACATTTATGTCCCTTTTAGGAGCAGATGGTGTATATTGCACACTTCAGTGGTTATAGTATTGGTTTTTAGCTATTTGTTTTTATGTTATTGGGAGCTTTTAACATTGGTATACATACTGGAATAGATGAATAATGGGCATGTTAAAGGATAGGAGAACAAAGCAAAGTTTACGGCCATGAGTGTAAAGTGCCAGGTAGTTGCCTGTAGCAGAGCCAGCCGTGATTGAAACTTATTCCTGGTGCCGTGGCTGCAGCACTAGTGAACTAACATTATAACATAATTAATAAATATATATATATATATTTATTAATTATGAGCACAGTGCACACACCTCATAGAGCGAGGCCACAGTGCACACTCTCTCTCTCTCGCTCTATATATATATATATATATATATATATATATATATATACACATACACACACACTCGTATGTATAGTCCTCCATGTACACGGCACGAGCACAGTGTACGTGGAGTAGACTGTCACAGACACACACAGCACACCTTAGAGCTGAGAATGGGGACTGTGTGGTGGCCTGGACAGTTGTCCCCAGGCAGACATCAGAATGTATGTGGCTAGGGCCAGAGCCTCCTCCAGACTCCCGGAAGCCAGACCGGCTTGCCCCCCTGTATGAAGGTAGGGGCCAGCGCTGGGGCCAGAGGCTGTGCCGCGGCAGCCTGGAGAGGGATTCCCCAGACTCCCGGGAGGCGGGCCAGTGTGTCCCCAGCCCCGTGTTTGAAGATTGCAGCGGGGGCCAGAGGCTGTGCAGCGGCGACCTGGAGTAATGTCCCCCAAGTTAGGCATGTTGGTGGCGGTGTCCCCCACAGTGTGAAACTTGAAGTTGGTGCCGACGGATGAATGGGCATGGCAGCAGCATGTCTCCTGAAGCACCTCCAGTCCAACACACCCGGAGAGGCGGAGCAACCTGCAGAACAGAGCAAGAATATTCTTTTTGAAAATCGAATTTGCGATTTAAAAATAAAATCAAAACTTGAGCTGCCCTCAGGGCGAATTAATCGAATTAATTCGATTAATCGCCCAGCCTTACTTCACACTAATTGAAAGAAAGAATAGCGCTACATACTGTACGGCACTACTTTTCCCGTTGTGAATGCCATCGAAAACCTCATAATGTTAACAGAGCCGTAGAGTTTTGTGACTGCAGCTAATTTATCTTTTATTTATTTCTTGCAATGACTTTGTGATTAGAGATGAAACTTTGTGGATTTTATGTGTTTATTTCAGGCTTTTGATCTTTATGAACAAAGATACGCTGCTGTGAAAATTCACCAACTCAACAAGAGCTGGAGAGACGAGAAGAAGGAAAATTACCACAAGTAAATACTTTTTGTGCCCTTTCATAATATAACCTGCCACTCATCTCCCCGGCCACGTTAACCCTCCTGTTTGTTTTAGGCATGCCTGCAGAGAGTATAGAATACACAAAGAACTTGATCACCCCCGAATAGTTAAACTTTATGATTACTTTTCCCTGGATACAGACACGTAAGTAAAATCACTTGTATTCTGTTATGCTGTTGCTATGCTAGTTATTACAGTTTTTATTTTATTCTTATTATATGGGTAAAGTTGTATACATACATGGTATATAATCTACATTACTTTTTTTTTTTTTTTTTTATGCTTAAAGAGACCCACCAGTGTAGAGTCACATTATTCTGGCTATAGCTGCTGTTTCCACTGCAGTCACTTGATTGCTTCAATAATTCACTGTAATAGTCCATGGTAACTAATTGAGAACTAAGAGTAGCCAGTGGTGTAATTAACTAATTGAGAACTAAGAGTAGCCAGTGGTGTAATAAACGGAGCCCTCTCCATCTGTTTAACATCTTAAATGCCATGGTAGCAATTGGCAGTGGCATCTGAAGGGTTAAATGGCCATGAATAATGGTCAGTCACAGTCACTGCAGCTCCGTTTCATTCAAGTGAATGGAGCTGAAATGTAATATTACTCCTAACCTAAGAACAGGGGTGGTGCTGTTTTTGCAAAAAAGTAGGTATGATTTTTTTCTAAGGATGGATAACCCTTTCAAATGGGGTATTCCTGTTCCAGTTTATTTTTATCCATAGGATAGGGGATAACAAGCTGATTGCTGGGGGTCCAACCTCCACGATCTGGAGAACAGGGACACAACAAAGCATTGTGCTCCATCCACCCTCTATGGGGCCGCTGAATGTTTCTGAGTTCAGTGCTTGTTAATCTTTGGCAGCCTCATCTTTGTCTTGGGGATCACTGGTTCCCTGTGGTTAGACTTCCAGCAGTCTGCTTGTTATCCTATAGAGGATGACGAGTTGAGATAGGAATGCCTCTGTAATCAACAGAATTTAAAAAAATATGATATAAAATGTTCTTCATGCCACCTGCCATACTATTGGAGACAAAAAGCGGCTAGACTAACCAACAATATTGCACACTCAGTAAGCAAAATATCAAAAAATAGTTTATTTATACCGACAAACAACAGCAAAATTATTAAAACCACTTAAAAAGGCCAAGATGTCAATACACAAGTACCCATACAATATTAGGGCAACAAGTAGTGTGCCAGACGAGGGACAACCCTCACAATAAATGTCCTGCCAATGATACACTAAATGTAGAAAAAAGTAAAGCAACAAGAGGAGAAAAACATCAAAATATATATAGCACGTGTTCAAAGAAGTAATATGTATATCAAATAATAGCCTAAATCAATATATAGAAAACAATGATCACAATAGCAGGACCTCCACTGGCACACCGCACCTATACCCCACGCGTTCCGTTATGCCCCCATAACTTCATCAGGAGTTAGAGGTGTATGGAGTGCAAGAGGTGTATGGAGTGAGAGCGCAGCTGATGTTATACTGCAATGATGTTATGCCTGGTATTTAATCTCCACTATGGCATGGTATCTATAGTTCAGGTATCTAAAACATCAGTAGAAATCGTGTTTTTCCGAACAGTATTTTCATATGTATAGAACTTTGTGTTCCTGCTCCGTTCTTTGTTTCTTAACCTGGTCTGTTTTCTTATTTTTAGGTTTTGTACAGTTCTAGAATACTGTGAAGGCAATGACCTCGACTTCTATCTAAAACAGCACAAGTTGATGTCTGAAAAAGAAGCCAGGTCCATTGTAATGCAAATAGTCAATGCACTACGTTATCTCAATGAGATTAAACCTCCCATCATCCATTATGATCTCAAGCCAGGTAGGTTTGAAGTTGTACTGGGAAGGGCTTGTGCTTGTTTTTTTTTTTTTTTTCGGGAGGGGGGAGGGGGGAGGGGGGGATTTTGTTTTAAAGGGTATATTACCGTCCTGAAAACCAGACAAAATGCTGTCTATCAGATGGTTTCCACTAAGCCTGTAAAGCAAAGGGGAAAAAAAGATGATTATTATTTTTTGTTTAAAAAAAACAAACACACCCCTTGTGGACCATTTTATTTTAAAATCCACTAGTCAGGATTGGCTCTCGGGGGGGTTAAAGAGGTATTCCAGCCATGACTCTTAGAATGCCAGGTGGAGGGGGGCTCCCGCATTCTGCTTTCCGGTCTCTGGTGCACATCCACTTCCTGGCCTCTGAGGGGATTAGAAACATGACGTGTCTGAGACCAGGAAGTGGTATGCGGGCAGCAGCACGAGGGTCTTTTATAATGGAGATGCAAAAGAAGAGCCCGTGGAGCCTTGTTTAAAGGGGTATTCCAGGATATTTTGACATTTACTCTACAGATTAGTCCTGTAATATAATTAATTTGTCTCATTAGTTTCTATTACGAATTTTGTCTCTTTCTCGCAATTTTTACATGTCACGTGGTCCTGTGACGTCACCGAACCGGAAGAGTACTGACTTGCCGACTCAGCCGGCCTCTAGTTAGATATCCACTTAGCAGGCTTCAGAGCCTTACAAACGGCCCTCCCTGAGCACGGGACGTCACATGACGCCCTGTTCCAGAGCTGGCCTGTCAGTGTAATCACCTCAATCCTCCCGGCCCCCCTCCCTGTGTAATGATTGTGCCCCCCCTCTCTCTGTAAATCATTGCGGCCCCCCTCCCTGTGTAATGATTGCGCCCCCCTCTCTGTAATGATTGCGGACCCCTCCCGGCCGCGTCCCCCGACCCTGTGTAAACATTACGATATACAGATCACTCACCCCCTGGTTTAAGCCTGTTGCATCGCTGGACCTGATTTCGGCGCCTTTTTCAAGCAGCTATCCTCAGCTGACAGGCGCTCTGTGTGAGGCAGGAGAGATTCCTTTCCTGCTTCGTACAGAGCGCCTATAGATCGCCCGATACAACTCAGCTGACAGGCGCTCTGTACGAAGCAGGAAAGGAATCTCTCCTGCCTCACACAGAGCGCCTGTCAGCTGAGGATAGCTGCTTGAAAAAGGCGCCGAAATCGGGTCCAGCGATGCAACAGGCTTACACCAGGGGGTGAGTGATCTGTATATCGTAATGTTTACACAGGGATGGGGGACGCGGCCGGGAGGGGTCCACAATCATTACAGAGAGGGGGGGGGGGGCGCAATCATTACACAGGGAGGGGGGACGCGGCCGGGGGGTCCGCAATGATTTACAGAGAGGGGGGGGGGGGCCGGGACGATTGAGGTGATTACACTAACAGGCCAGCTCTGGAACCGTGCTCAGGGAGGGCCGTTTGTAAGGCTCTGAAGCCTGCTAAGTGAATATCTAACTAGAGGCCGGCTGAGTCGGCAAGTCAGTACTCTTCCGGTTCGGTGATGTCACAGGACCACGTGACTCATGTAAAAATTGCGAGAAAGAGACAAAATTCGTAATAGAAACTAATGAGACAAATTAATTTTATTACAAGACTAATCTGTAGAGTAAATGTCAAAATATCCTGCAATACCCCTTTAAGAGTCTCAAAACACAGGACTAGCCAGATATCTCTCTGGGAAGGACCCAGCCAAGGGGTGGCTCCTGTAAGGAAACCACCAAAACCACCATATTAAGTGGCCCTATAAGTCAATGTAATGACAAGGGAAAAACCAAGGCCAGGTTTCATCCACATACAGCTGTTTCGAGGTATTGCCCCTCATCAGTGTGGAGCAGGATTTTCGCTAGGTGGCAGCAATGCCTAGTAGAGCCATAAGAGAAACAGATAACTGATCTCAGGTAGACCAGCCAAAGATAACACTGCCAGCTGCCGGTTAAAGCGCTCAATGCCGTGAAATCCTAGGTGCATTGCCCCTATAATGGAGGTCAGTGGAAAAAACGATCCAACTAGATGGCACACAATTGCATCTGTTTTCGTATCCGTTTTGCCATAAAACGCATTTGTTAAATGGACTGCAAAAGTGCAATGTGAACTTGTAGCAAAATAATCTTTATTATCCATCATTAAAAAAAAAAGACTTAAAACAGAGAGTGGATATCCTTGGGAGACAGTATGATATTACATAAGTCATATCACCCCTGGACAAAGGGGACAAAACGCCATCTGGGTGCAGGTGTCCTAGACAGCTTACAGACTGATATTTTACTGGTCACTATGCGGTTTAGCTCAGGGGTGAAAAGGGTTTGATCCGCTTGTTCCTTAAAGTAGTGTATTTGCACTGGCACTTCATACCCTTTCCTAGTCCTGGACTGCTTTTATTCATGAATTGTGTAATATCGCATTCTCTCCAGGATTCTCACCCTATGTATTTAGTGTGTGATTCTTTTTTTTATTTTATTTATTTTTTTATGATGGACAATAAAGATCCTTTTGCTACAATACTCAATTTTGTGTATTTGGTTGTTAATATTGTTAATAATGTAGTTAATATTGAGGTAGCGTTACAGCTCCTAACAACCAGTAATAGACTCTCCATATTGGGGCACCCGTGATTAATTGTGGCTGTTGTATATATTCTACAACTTTACTTTTTAGTTAAATCATTTACCTTTAGATTAGATGCAAAGAACTCCATAAAATAGCTTTAGGTATTGTTGGTTTACATACCCCCTTCTGAGCGGACAATGTCACAAATAAGAGGTTTATATACATTGGAGAAACATTACAATCCAAAGTATTTATTATATATATCTCCAATTATTATTTATTTATTTTTTTAAATCATGACAGTGGACTTAAATCTGCTATGTATGGGGTTATCCTGACATGAGCTGCTGTGGTTAAACAGTGGAAACATCTTCATGTGAGTTTATTCTTCCAGGAAATATCCTCCTAGTTGATGGTACAGCATGTGGAGAAATTAAAATCACAGACTTCGGCTTGTCCAAGATAATGGATGACGACAGCTATGGAGTGGATGGAATGGACCTAACATCACAAGGGGCTGGAACATACTGGTAAGTGAATAATTGATAGTATATAATTTGTTAGAAATATAACATGGGCCATTTTTATTGTTAAAAAAAAAAATACAGTGTTCCTGAGATTTGATCATTTGTCTGATCATTTTAAATAGTGTTTCCATGGTAACAGACTGCAAAAGTGTAGTCAGTATTAGTTATAATGTGAAAAATTGAGAATATATAATCTGTTGCTACGGGGAAAGAGGTTCTAGTTGTTGGGATTCCAGCCTAATCAAACAGTATGAGAGTATGTTCACACGTACGTTACATGCTGTGGATTTTATCATTGACTTTGCAGCAGAAATTCCTCAGAATATAAAGTTCATGTGAACATAACCTTTTAGTAAGACAGTGTTATGGACAAAAAAAAAATGAGGGCTGCAGTTTAAAGTTCAGGGCACTGGTTCAAAGGGAAACTCCGGTAAAAAATAAAATCCAGGGCCAGGGTGGTGGTGATAACATAGTCATACTTGCCCATCCTCGTGTCTCTGCAACACAACATCACAGCTCATCGACCCATCGTCACCATGCAGCTCAGAGATGCCCACCCAGCCACTCTGTAACTAAGCGGCACACCTGTGCAGTCACTGACTGGCTGAGACAGTAATTCCTGCCTGGCCGTGATGACACATGAAGGCAGGAGAAATGGGACCGGAGGTTGGGATCAAGTTGGTGATGCTGCACTGTGGATAGTAGCTGGATCAGACTGCATAAGATTTATTTGTAGTCTTTTACAGAGACACACGGGTCTACGTAATAACTGTATAAAGAAAACTTTATAAATCAGTTTGCTGTATTTTTTTTTTTATTATTGTAAGTGTTTTAGTTTTTCAGTTGATTTTGTAAAGTCCATTGCAACCAATAGAGCGACCATCACGTGTGAAAATATAAAACCCTAGAATACTACACTTTACATTATAGTGATATATATATTAATGCCCTGTATATCTTTTCTTGTACCCCTGCAGGTATTTACCACCTGAGTGTTTTGTGGTGGGCAAAGAACCACCAAAGATTTCCAATAAAGTAGATGTATGGTCAGTTGGAGTCATCTTTTTCCAGTGTCTTTATGGAAGGAAGGTAAGAAGTGTTCACTCCACATTATTCTCCTCATTTATCACCAGTTCTCTCCACTGTAAGTGTTTTATAATAATCCATTCTCCATTCAGCCCTTTGGACATAACCAATCCCAGCAAGACATTTTACAAGAAAATACCATATTAAAAGCTACGGACGTTCAGTTTCCTGTGAAGCCTGTTGTAAGCAATGAAGCCAAGGTAGGATATATTCAGCTTTATAATAGTATGTGTGAGGTCCATCCTGCGTAAACGCATGCAAGACTGGACACTGGAAACACTGGACATGTGAATAAGGCCTTAGTATATAGTATAATGTTGGGGAGGGCATCGGATCTCTCTGAACCAAGCTGCTGTTAGGGTACATTAGCATTTTTATTCTCTACCATTACACTGCACCGATTGAAATAAATGGCTCTTCACTGAACACCAGCAGCCTGCTTGGGTAGAAAATAGCAAGTATCTTCCTACTGCAAATTTCTGGCAATGCCTGCAGATATTTCTGTGGATTCTCGCTACTAGATTAAAAGTTAATCTCTGACGTTGGAAAAGAAAAAAAAAAAAAAAAAAAAACTTTTGGCATGTCCTAGAGACGTGTCCAAGACTTTGATCGGCCTTGGTGCAGTGTTCAGAGCTGGGAGAAGCCTTCAGCTAAGGCTAGGTTCACACTGCGTTTTCAGCATCCGTTTAACGGATACGTTTTTTTTAACGTCCAGAAAAATAGGGTCAGCAACGTTTTTTGGTCCGTTTTGGTCCGCCAAAAAAAACGGATCCGTGTTTTTTTATAATGGAAGTCAATGGAAAAACGGATGCACACAAATGAATCTGTTTTTTGCAATCCGTTTTTCATGCGTTTTTTTGCAAAAAACGGATGCTAAAAACGCAGTGTGAACCTAGCCTAAGCCTCACTCCCCAGTTTGATGCCTTGTCAGTCTCATTCCAGGAGGCTGTCTCTATATAGATTTACAATGGAGCTCATTGCCTACAGTGATCTGCAGAGTAAAGCACTTAGCCGAGCGCTTCTCCCAGTTCTATCCTAACCTGAACACCCATACATTCAAAACTTTTGATAACTCCACTTCCTGGCTACCGTATTCATACCATGTGATAACTGACCCTATTGTGCATCTATAGATTGTATGCCACATGATAAATCCTGATAAAAGAAATTGTCTTCTTGCCTCCACTGCTGTGTTTAAATCATTGACATTGGCGTATTATCTTCCAGGCGTTTATAAGACGGTGTTTAGCTTACCGCAAAGAGGACCGGTTTGATGTCCACCAGCTGGCCAGTGACCCGTACCTTCTCCCTCACATGAGAAGATCCAACTCTTCAGGAAACCTGCACATGTCTGGCCTAGTGGCCTCCCCCACCACGCCTACGTCAAGCATCATTTCATACTGATCTCCCGTCTAGGCCGGCATGATTATGTGTTCACTAGCTTTCAGGTGCAGATTTTAGTTAAAAAATGAATAAAGATTTGAGTAGTTTTTTTTTTTTTTCCTTTCTCTTTTTGCCCTCCTTCAACCAAGGATGTGTTTGAAGACGTTTGTGTGTATCGGGGGGATCGATCTCCTTAGTGTTATTTGTATGGCGAGCGAAGATGACTGTGAATATATTCTCCTTGACTGTAATATTTTACATTGGCCTCAATGTGCTGTTAAGCCATTTTCAAGCTACAGAGAATGACCTGGGCTGCGCTCTGGTAACCCCACGGGCCAAGCTGGCAGATATGAGCGTGCCCGTGAAGCTGGGTTCATTCTCATGGAAGAGAAAAAGGTTGTGCTTTTTATTTTAATTCCCCCCCCCCCCCCCCCCTCCATTAGAGGGGACTGTAAATATTCTTTGTAATACTAAAACACAATTGGTTGATACTGGAGAGTTTTAGCTGGAAGGGCATTTTTCATTCTTTACAACAGAAAATCCACAATCCGATAGACGACCACGAAGGGATCACGCACTGCCCGGAGTCTCCGACACCTGTATATTGAAACCAAAGCTAAAAGAGAGAGTGGGGTAGTCACAATTTGTGTGTATTATACGTTTTTTTTTTCCTTCCTGTTCACATTTTTCTGGATAAAGTTTTGAGTTGCACTTATACGTTCTGGGGTTGACTTTTTCTTTTTCATCATTCCACCTTCTTTTTTTTCTCTTCTCTTTCTCTTCCTTTTTTTTTTTTTTTTCTTTTTGGGCCATTATGTATATATACCACACGCCGTAGGTACCAAATGCTCTCAAAACTTTACATGAAATTTTCTATGCAGGACAATGAGAAATTCCCTTCTATTGCTGATGTATATTGTTGTACAGATGTCATTTTCATTTATTCATGTACTTTCAGCAGCTTTTCCCTTCCCCCCTTTCCCCCCCTTACTTGTACAAATGTTTAAAACTATTGCTTTTTCTATTGATTTTTTTTTTCTTTTTTTTTTTAAGTTTTAATTTTATGTCTCCTGAATGGCGCTTTTCATTTGCTGCTAAATAACTTCTCATTTTTGCAAGACCATAAGAAATGGCTTCTGTGAAAAAGGGGCTAATGGGAAACCGCTCACGAACCCGGACAGTCCATTAACAAGCATGTGTATCACATCTGTAAGACATATACAGTACTGTAAGCCTGTTTACGCTTTTCTTAACCGTGGCATGTTGACGACTTATTGAGGAGGGACTCTGGCCGCTTTACTTCTCGGAGCGTTCCTCCACTCAGGAGGGCGAGGGTGTAAAATACATTAACACAGAACGACTTCTCTTGGCTTATCCGGTGTTAGAACACAACAGACTTTTTTTTTCTGTTTTCCTAATGACGTAGTATTCTAGAAACTTACTTTCTAGGCTGCTGTCTTTCTCTACTGCACAACTGTTAGAAGACCTCCCCCTTCATGGCAGCGCAAGTCAACAGTCTCTGCCAGACGAAAGGGCGGAGTCCTCGGTCACATCCATGTGTACTTTAGTTCATGTTACAGAAAAGGAGGCGTTATTAACAGATTACCATTTAATATTGTACAGTTAACTGTGGCTCTCGTTTGAAATGTTGCAAGCAATTTCATTTTTCATTGTACATAAATCTACATTAACTGTCTCTTTAAGATGCTGCTGAAATTGTAGAGAATGTAGCCAAAATAGTAATAAATAATGAAAGTTGAAATTTCAGATTTGTGTTCTGTGGTTCATTCCGGAGAAGTTTGGGGCAAAAAAATTGCACATAGGAATCTACACTGATCAACCATTGTCAGCGTTTTCTCCTGGGGGAACTACTAAGTTAAGAATTCCTTTGTTTATATAGTGCCTACATATTTGGCAGCATTGTACTGAGGTTATCATCTCTTAAAGGGGTAAGCCTCTCCGCTTAAATCATCTGCCCACCTGGAGACTAACGATTAGTTTCATCCTTCCCCCAGTTCCAAGTCTGCTGGTTTGTGCTGAAGACACAGAAACATGCTCATGTAAACAGTGTCCCTGGCCGGCTGTCTCTGTAATGCCGGGAGGGTAAATCTGAGGTCAAGTTGCTGGTGCCCTTACTGTGATTATCCCCTCTAGAGCATTACAGAGTGCAGAGACAGACAGGTATTTTACCGGAGCTGAATACCCCTCTAAATAGGTCCCTGTCCCCAAACTAAATTACAGATTCACCTATCAATATGTATTCGAAAGGAGACCAACGAAAACATGGGGAGAACATATAAACTCCTTGCAGATGGTGTCTTTGGTTGGATTTATGTGGAAGACTTTAAGGAGTTTTCTCATTTTGACAAGTTATGCAGCATTCACAGCATAGGGCATAACTAAAATATTGCAGGGGGTTCAACCACTGGGGTCCCTAGCAATCTCCTGTGGCTCCATAGAGAATGAATAGAGTGGAAAAGCACATGTGTGACCCACCACTCCATCATTTTGGGGTTCCTGTTTATAAGATGGTGGTTGTACCTCCTACAATCTCTTGGTTATGCCACATCCCTTCCCATGTATTCTTGCCAAGAAAGGATAAACTGTAAAAATTGGTTGATCCTCCAGGCATTAAAGGGGCTGAGGCACTTGCATGAGTTCTGCAGCCTCTTCATATTGTTACCATTACAATTGCCTTACTTTTAGTAACAGTGGTGCAAAAAACTGCAGTGTTTCCCCATTCATTTGAAACAATTTTGCTGTTTTTGCACGGCCAATACTATATATACAGCAATTGCAAGGACAAGTGCAGGTAATTCAAGAGGCTTCAATGCTCACACATTCGCTGCAGCCCCTTCAATCAGCTGTTTAACTGGGGCGAAAGGCAAACACCCTCCATTCATTCCATGTTAAAGGGGTTATCCAGCGCTACAAAAACATGGCCACTTTTCCCCCTACTCTTGTCTCCAGTTCAGGTGCGGTTTGCAATTAAGCTCCATTTACTTCAATGGAACTGAGTTTCAAAACCCCACCCAATCTGGAGACAACAGTAGGAGGAAAGTGGCTATGTTTCTGTAGCGCTGGATAACCCCTTTAATGGTTTATCCCAAGTACAGGCCATCTAGATTTACAGGCATCCTAAACTCGGGCAGTGAGCCCACATCACAGGCCTCTCTCCCAACCATCACCTTGCTCTGTACTGACAAGGGGCAAGAACCCCAAAACATCAGAGATGTGTGACCACGATGGCTGTATAAGGAGTCAAACATTAAATTACATCAGGGATGGGGAACCCTTGGCCCTCCAGCTGTTGCAAAACAACAATTCCCATGGGAATTGTAGTTTTGCAATAGCTAGAGGGCCGAAGGTTTCTCATCCCTGACTTACAGTGAAGTTACCTTTTATGTATGGCACTAGACCATTTGTTTTCTTCAGGAGGAGACCTACTTTGCATATTTCTTCCCTGAAAGTCTTAAACCAGTTTGGCCGGCTACATAAGGGGAGACAAATTACCCCCCCCCCCCCCCCACACCACCACCACCAGGCCCAATCTCAGACAGAGAACAGGAGAAAATAAAGGTAAAGTGGGCTTCACTGAAATGCTTAATCTAATAAATGCTTCAGAAACGACTGGAAGATGACTCTGACATCAGTGACAAGGCTGTATATTAGCTGTAATAGGGGCCCTATAGTACATGCACATGCCTCCCATTTCATACAGAGGTTTTCTCTGTTAAATTCATACATTAAATTGTGAAATTAGATTTTGTACATAAAAAAAACATTGCCTACCTTCTGCAACCTATAGAGCCTTGACAAATGATGTTCCAAATGATGTTCCAACACCTCAAGTAGGTTGGTAATGAATATTAGCCCCATAGACTGTAGATTCTCAATAGATCCTGTCAGTCATGCCTCATGAATTTGTTTTTGAAGGGTGTTTAGGTAGTTTTGGCCTGGTATAATATGGATTTCTTTAACTGATTTTGTATCAATATAATTGAGCTGTATTTTACTATATAACCACTAGATGGCACAATTGTAACTGCTTATACCAGTCAGCTATTTTTGATTATTTGACAGTAATATAGGAAATGGTGGATTATACCTGTGCTCTGTAATGGCTCGTGTGCATAACCGCATGATGTAGAGATCTGTGGTAGGCTGCCATAGGCACATGTAGCCTCACAGTCCTCGTTTTTCTTTAATAATATGGTATACTTTGACATTATTTTAAGTCACCCTGAAGTAAATAGGATCATTGCAGTAAGTGTCTATGTAGCCCTCCATAGAAGAAGTGGTGAGTGTGCGGCTGACTGTTGTAGCAGGCGCCCTTCTTTGTGTGACTGACCGACCACTCCAGGAGCAGATTTGATACTGATCTTTAATGTTTGGTCCACACTTACTTTGCTTTTTTGAGGTGCTGTCACTTTTACTCAATTCACGGCTTATCCTTCAAGGAACACTCTGGTCCTTACCTATATCCCCCCCCCCCCCCCCCTCACATCAGTGCGGGGAAGGTAGGTGGCCACCCCGCTCCTATACGTCTTCCAGCCTCACTGTTCTGCCAGTTGAGAGAACCTTTTCTGCCCTGTCATCATGCCATTGGGGTTTAAAGTCATATAATGCAGATTCTGCTATATAGAGCACTTCTGTGTGTATATACCCATAGATGTATATAAGCTACGTGTCCCTATTTAATGCACTCAGTATATAAACTATTAGATGCATATGTATATAGTCATATTACATATACAAGTATACAAAGTCCATATGGTGGCCATATAGACATATGATATATCTAAAGAGGTATTTCTGGCCCTGTGACACCCTTGCTTGCCCATAACACATATATTACAAAGTTATATCACTATGTTATATATTTGAATTACCTTATCTGAATGGGGCAGGTTGCTTTCAGGGACACGCGCCAAAGAATTAGAGTGTTTGGGACGGTGTTCCCAGCCGTGTGATTGACTGTGGCTGTGAGGGTCAGCCCCAATACTTTAATTAAGATACGCGAGTTCCCTCTGGTACCCCCCAATCCCACATTAGAACCATCCCTGGCCGTGATGTCACATCAAGATAGTCATGGCTCGCCTCCGGACAAGCTGTCTCAAGCCCCTGCGTATCCCTTTAAACCTAGTGATCTCTGACATGCTAGATAGTATGTAATATGAGCTATCCCAATGGCCCCCAAGATATATATCTATTGGATTAAAGGGAACCTAGCTCCAGGTGTGCAGGATGGTACCTTAAGGTGACCCTGATACTAGTGCGGTAAATATCATTTAAATCGCCCCTATGGTTCCCTTATCCTGTTACAACCATCAGCCCTAGGGGGTCCAGCACTAAAGGCCCTTTTACACGAAATGATTATCATCCGATATTGGCTATTACGGCCGATAATCGCCTTAAGTAATAGAAGACAATGATCAGCTGACATGAATGTATCAGCAATGTATCCAGATCATCCCCATACACTGACCCATTTAGTGGTAGGCATCAATGGTACACAGGCTCTGCACACCATGTAAGTGATTACAGTGCAGCTACTAATGACTCACAGGCGTCTTCTCTAATCGCAGTCGCTCACTTTTTGCTTTCTTCTCCATCTTGCTCAGCCATCATGAAGACTTTTCACGGATACTCGTCTCCACAGAATCTGCCAGACAAACATTTTTGGGTTCTTGCTCATACAGTACAGACATCCTCTGTGCCCTCATATAGTAATAATGCCTCTTGCTGTGCCCCTTTATAGTAATAATGCCCATGTGTTGTGCCCCCATAGAGTAATAATGCCCCTGTGAATTGCCCCAATAGTAATAATGCCTCCTGCTGTGCCCCTATATAGTAATAATGTTCCCTGTGCTGTGTCCCCATAGTAATAATGCCCCTGTACAGTGTCCCCATATTAGTAATGTCTCCTGTACTGTGTCCCCATTGCTGTGCCTCTATAGTAATAATGTGCCTTTGCATTGCCCCATTATACTCACCTAATCCAGGCATGGGTCTTCCTATCTTCTGGCTGTCTTGTCAGACAACAAGAGGGATCCTCCAGCAGGTGCGATGACGTCATATTACTGCGCCTGCTGGAGAGATCAGTCCTGGCCCAGAGACACTGCTGAGTGAGGTGGGGGTCCTTCATGGGGCTTGGGAAAACCTGGATTTGTAATCTGGCAAACTGGCTGCCTTGATTGCCAATCTGTTGGGTGGAGGGATGTGTGGTGTGTGATGGGTGTGGTGTGTGATGGGTGGGGGGCTGCTGTGTGTGTCCTGGGCTGGCCAGTTACCTGCTCTGCTGCTTGTGAACAATCATCACGGAAGGTAGGAAGGAATGTTGAGGACTTTGCCAGAGCAGGTGAGTGTGGTTTGAGCAGGGCAGTCAGGCTGAGGGGAGCACTGAAGGAGAGGACAGCGGTCTGTCAGGCTGCCCCCCCCCCCCCCCCCCAAAAAAAAAAAGTGTTGGTCCTGTCAGTGTACACTGTGCTGTGCCGCTGTCTCTGCCTGCCCTACCTCTTGTTGCAGCCACACATTAGAGCTGGCTATGACTGAGCCTTCTCCTCTTCCTCTGACCTCTACTGTGGGTGCAGAGCAGGCTCCCCCCCTTGGCATCACCACAGGGAAGCTCTGCATGAGGTGGCATCCAGGGTCCCCCTGGCACCACTACAGATGAGCCCTGCATGATGTGTAATCTGGGGTCCCCCTGGCACCACTACAGATGAGCCCTGCATGATGTGTAATCTGGGGTCCCCCTGGCACCACTACAGATGAGCCCTGCATGATGTGTAATCTGGGGTCACCCTGGCACCACTACAGATAAGCCCTGCATGATGTGTAATCTGGGGTCACCCTGGCACCACTACAGATAAGCCCTGCATGATGTGTAATCTGGGGTCACCCTGGCACCACTACAGATAAGCCCTGCATGATGTGTAATCTGGGGTCACCCTGGCACCACCCCCACCACATCACCTCAGGGAAGCATCTGGGGTCCCCCTGGCTGTGTGACGGTTGTGGGTAAAGCTGGACCTTGCAGACGCAGGTAGTAAGGATGGGGATGATGATAAGGAGGTTGCAAATTGTGCGCTTTGCAGCATAAGGGGTCTGTGGAATGATTTTCTTCTGAAGCACCTGAAGTATAATTTTATTCAGGGGTCTGGGGTATAAATTTATTTAGGGGGTCTACATTTTCTACTTTTTCAGGGGACTGGATATGATTTTATATAGGTGTTTGGGATCTGAATTTATGCAGTATGAATTTATTTAGGGGCGTGCAATATTATTTTTTCTGGAGCCTGGAGTATAATTTTATTCAGGGGGTCTGGGGTCTGAACATATTAAAGGGTCTGCAATATAAGTGTATTTTAGGGGTCTGTGCTATGAATTTATTAGAGGTCTGAATTTCTTCTCTGTCTATAGAGGCCGGTGATGACTGCAGAAGTGAGAGACCAAAGATCTTTCAGCAGCCACTTCTGCAGTCAGGAGAAGTCACCTTGGTGGTCGGGGCTAAATGGTGAAGAAAAGAGAAAGTGAACGAGTCAGATGAGAGAAGATGCCCCCTGTAGTGTCTGGATTTTAGAGGGGCTGCCGCATCTTCTGATCTGTCTGGTACAGTAAATAACTGTATTAACCATGAGTTCACAGTTAAAAAAATCTGGAAACATAAGAATAAGGCCCGGCCTGCAAGGATATTTTTTTGTCACAAGATCAGTAGCTATTCTGTTTCAATGTCTTTTTATTAAGTTTTTTCCATTATATTTTTACACAAACAAAGTAAAACAAACAAAATACCATCTTATTTGGTTAGTCTGTAACATCTTGTACAGTAACACATATGAAAGAATACAGTATTATCAAGTCATAATAACTCTTTAAAGCATTCTGGTGACTGTCAAATAAGGAGTATATTGACTTATGGTGTTTATAAATTCACTAGTAGGTTACTATCTGACAGTAGATGGTCAATTTAACAACTAACAAACAAATAGTAATAATAACAACAACAACAACAACCACATCCAACAGGTGAATACATACTTAAAGGTTTTCCTGTTTTAAAGGTTAGATTTCAAATAACGGTGGTGATAAGTTGTTAGTGATTTTGGGCCTGTAATTTAGTTCCAAGGTGCCCAATTCGTATAAAATTTATTTAGATTATTGTTCCCTATCGCAATTATTTCTTCAAAATTATAACTCTGTTGAATTAGATTAGTCACTTCTTCCCTGGATGGAATGATCGTCTGTTTCCAATATCTGGTGAGTATCATTTTTGCGATTACTAATATTTTACTGACTATAAATCTATGCTTACTAGGTAATTTGTCAATTCCTATCAGTAACATTGTCAAATATGCATTGAGATCTATTGGAGTTTGGGTTATTTTTGCTAGTAAATTAGAAATCATGTTCCAATATTCATAAATTTTTGGGCATTCCCATAGGATATGTGATAGATTTCCTGTATATCCACATCCTCTCCAGCATTGTTCTGGGCATGAGGGAAAAATATGATGGAGTCTATGTGGAGTATAGTACCATTGAAGCCATGTTTTGGTAATGGCTTCAATGTGGTTGACATTGGAAAGCGAGGCATGAGAGTATTTTAGCGCCAATTTCCATTCTATATTGGAGAAAGAGGTTCCCAATTCTTCTTCCCATTTCTTATACGGGCCACATTTTTGGAAAATTAAGTATTCATCTAGTATATCATATACTGCTTTAAGTCCTTTTACCTTTGATATTAAGTAAGCCAATAGTTGTGAGCAACATTCTGATGGAATTGGTCTATGGGAATGCACAAATTGTTTCATTCTAAGGTGTGTAAACACCTCTCTAGGAGGTAGTCTTTATTTAGATACCAGTATAGGGAATTCTATGATATTAACCCCATCTATGATTTGGGACATAGTAGTAATACCTTTTTTAATCCAACTTGAAATATCTATGTCAGAAATACAGTTTGATATCAGTTGTATTGGGGTATATTTCAAATATATATTGGACATGTTTTTGCTAGATTTTTGTGCTTGATCCCAACAATACAAGCTTGTCCTCGAAAGAGGCGATATGTTATTAGGAATTTGTATATTCCAAAACTTGTAAAATAGCATAGTATACATATCTTGATTTTTCATATAGTATCTTTCAATGTCGACCCAGGGTAATATTTCGGATGACTTCCAGTATCTTAGTTGTGACACTAGTGTCGCTATATAATATCTCCGTGCGTCGGATAATCCTATACCACCCGCCAATTTATGTTTAGTTAGTAGTGAATAAGCTATTCTGGGGGGTTTGTTCTGCCATATACACTCACCGGCCACTTTATTAGGTACACCATGCTAGTAACGGGTTGGACCCCCTTTTGCCTTCAGAACTGCCTCAATTCTTCGTGGCATAGATACAACAAGGTGCTGGAAGCATTCCTCAGAGATTTTGGTCCATATTGACATGATGGCATCACACAGTTGCCGCAGATTTGTCGGCTGCACATCCATGATGCGAATCTCCCGTTCCACCACATCCCAAAGATGCTCTATTGGATTGAGATCTGGTGACTATGGAGGCCATTTGAGTACAGTGAACTCATTGTCATGTTCAAGAAACCAGTCTGAGATGATTCTAGCTTTATGACATGGCGCATTATCCTGCTGAAAGTAGCCATCAGATGTTGGGTACATTGTGGTCATAAAGGGATGGACATGGTCAGCAACAATACTCAGGTAGGCTGTGGCGTTGCAACGATGCTCAATTGGTGCCAAGGGGCCCAAAGAGTGCCAAGAAAATATTCCCCACACCATGACACCACCACCACCAGCCTGAACCGTTGATACAAGGCAGGATGGATCCATGCTTTGTTGACGCCAAATTCTGACCCTACCATCCGAATGTCGCAGCAGAAATCGAGACTCATCAGACCAGGCAACGTTTTTTCAATCTTCTACTGTCCAATTTCGATGAGCTTGTGCAAATTGTAGCCTCAGTTTCCTGTTCTTAGCTGAAAGGAGTGGCACACGGTGTGGTCTTCTGCTGCTGTAGCCCATCTGCCTCAAAGTTCGATGTACTGTGCGTTCAGAGATGCTCTTCTGCCTACCTTGGTTGTAACGGTTGGCTATTTGAGTCACTGTTGCCTTTTTTATCAGCTCGAACCAGTATGCCCATTCTCCTCTGACCTCTGGCATCAACAAGGCATTTCCGCCCACAGAACTGCCGCTCACTGGATGTTTTTTCTTTTTTGGACCATTCTCTGTAAACCCTAGAGATGGTTGTGCGTGAAAATCCCAGTAGATCAGCAGTTTCTGAAATACTCAGACCAGCCCTTCTGGCACCAATAACCATGCCACGTTCAAAGGCACTCAAATCACCTTTCTTCCCCATACTGATGCTCGGTTTGAACTGCAGGAGATTGTCTTGACCATGTCTACATGCCTAAATGCACTGAGTTGCTGCCATGTGATTGGCTGATTAGAAATTAAGTGGTAACGTGCAGTTGGACAGGTGTACCTAATAAAGTGGCCGGTGAGTGTATATCTAGAGAGTAGAGCTCTAATTTTAGAGAAAAAGGACAGGAGAACTCTTATAGGTAGGTTGCGATATAAATATAACAGTTTTGGTAATAACATCATTTTATAGGACGCTAATCTTCCTAGCCAGGAAGATTCTATTTTTTCAAATCGTACTAGATCTTCATGGAACGTTTTCAAGAATGGGACATAGTTGGCCTTGTATAGCGTTTTCATAGAATTTGTAATATTTATACCTAGATATTTGATACTAGATTCTTGCCAATCAAACCTATATCTAGCTTTAAGGTAATTTAAGGAGTCTGGAGATAAATTCAGCGGTAGAGCTTGGGATTTTGTTTTATTCAAACTATAGTAGGAGATGGAACCAAAGAGGGATAAAAGGTTCATGGTATGTTCTAGAGATATTTCAGGGTCCGACAGTGATAGTATGATGTCATCTGCATAAAGTGCTATGGTATGTTGTCTATCTCCAATGGAAATGCCTTTTTCTTGTTTGGGTGGGATCTGATTGATTGAGCCAGTGGTTCCATGCATAAAATAAAAATTAAAGGTGATAATGGGCAACCCTGTCTAGTACCGTTATTTATCGTAAAGCTGTCTCACAGGGTGCCGTTTATGAATATCTGGGCTGACGGAGCAGAATAGAGGGCTTGGATTGCTGATAGGATCATACCGTTGAATCCCATTGTGCTCAGAGCCGAGAAGGCGTGCGACCAATTTATGCGGTTGAACGCCTTCTCGGCGTCCAAGGCCAAAAGCACCGCTTGGGAGTTATTTTTTTCTATATGGTGTATGATATTTAAAACTCTACGGGTATTATCGGAGGTTTGTCTGCCCTTCACAAAGCCTGTTTGGTCATTTTTCACCAGAGATGGTAGAATATCTGCCAATCTAAGGGCTAAGAGAGAGGGGAGATTTACTGAGTTCAAAAAGAGCTGAATATCATTTTGTGAGGGTTGTTTGATCATAGTATCAGAATGTAAATTGTATAAAGTTTTATAAAATTCTCTGAATCATTCGCTACGTCTCTAGGGGCCGTGATTTTGCCTGTCTTATTTTTGTTCCATAAAAAGGGGATTTTTGTCTTATAATGTTGTTGTTTAAGTCTATGGGCAAGTAATTTTCCTATTTTATTATGATCAGTAGCTATTCTGTATAGCCCAGGCATAAAGAGCATATGGGTGTTATGACTGATCCTCTGGATGTTACTGTGACTGATCCTCTTGGTGTTACTATGACGGATCCTCCGGTTGTCACTATGACTGATCCTCTCTGTGATACTATAGCTGATCCTCTGGATGTTGCTATTACTGATCCTCTAGTCTGTAGGATGTATCCCTCAGTAGCGGATTATAATAGGTCCGTTTCTGATGGCAGCCTGGGGCCCTGATCTCCTGGGGGGCCCATGGTCAACCAAAAAGACTTCTACTTTCAGTAGTGTATTATCTCCAGGCTACAGTTCTGCCATGATTTGCATAACAATTGCTGCTTTTTACCGCAATTTTGCACAAATCAGGGCAAAACTGCAGCCAGGAGACAATGCAGTAACATTAGTAAAGGACCTTATCATGTGACAATGATGTCACCACAGGTCCTTTACAGGCTGCATTATGGGGGAAAAAGACTAAAGGTAGTGCCACCATAGTTACAGTGGGTCGGGGGGCCCAAACTTGGTGAACAGCCTGGGGCCCATGGTAAAGTTAATCCATACCTGGTATCCCTGCACAGTTTGATGCTGCCAGTGAGAAATGGATAGTGTGTAGAGTCAAGGGGAATCATAAGTCAGTTTATTAATAGATTCCCAGGAGGAATAACAGGGGAACAGCACAATTCACAGCTCTAAGGAAGAATATCCCAGAGTTATCAATTGATTCACTTTGACATTTTCTGTACCTTACTAGGACTATTGCAAATACAAGCGCCAGTAGGGGTTCTTATATTTCTTTATGTCGGGGGGTCCTGGGTACCTGTGTATGTTTTTGTAGATTTTAACAGTTTTTTTTAATTATGTGTGTCCTTCACTTGTAGCCTTTTTGTACCAATAAAGACTTGTTATTTGCACTTTATGGACTAGTTAATATTTTCATGTCTTGTTTTGTCTTGGCTTTGGTATATTCATGTCATTAGGGTTAAGCACTTTATTTTGGTGGTGGTTTGTCTCCTATACTATTGTACTTATATACATATAGGGGAATGTACACACATAAGTACTCTATATAGCAGTATGTGCATTATATGGCTTTAACCCCTAATGGCATGATGACAGAGCCGAAGATGTTATCTGAACTGGCAGAACGGTGCCGCTGGAAGAAGTATGGGAGCGGGGTGGCCACCTTCCTTCCCCGCACTGATGTGGGGAGGTAATAATAGGTAAGGACCAGAGTGTTCCTTGAAGGATGGGCCGCTAGCCTGCTACTTAACGGCCAGTGCTGTGTGCTTGCCCCGAGGCTAAAATTTGCCAGCCAGCCCCTGCTGCAGTTGCTTGCACGACCAATACTAATGCAGCGATTGCAAGGATGAGTGCTCATAAATATTGAAGAGGTGGCAGTCGGGTGACTTCTTTATTGAGATTTGGCTGCCTTTTATGTTTAAAGGGAATGCATTGGTAGAAAATGACTTATTACTCCCTTCAGAGGACAGCACAAACAGGCTCTAACCAGAGAAAAAGAAGTGGGAGGCCGCGTTGCACAACTAAGCAAGAAGATAAGTACATTAGAGTCTCTAGTTTGAGAAACAGACGCCTCACAGGTCCCCAACTGGCATCTTCATTAAATAGTACCCGCAAAACACCAGTGTCACCATCTACAGTGAAGAGGCAGCTGCGGGATTTTGGCCTTCAGGGCAGTGTGGCAAAGAAAAAGCCATATCTGAGACTGGCCAATAAAAGAAAAAGATTAAGATGGGCAAAAGAACACAGAGATTGGACAGAGGAAGACTGGAGAAAAGTGTTGTGGACGGATGAATCCAAGTTTGAGGTGTTTGGATCACAAAGAAGAATGTTTGTGAGACGCAGAACAAATGAAAAGATGCTGGAAGAATGCCTGACGCCATCTGTTAAGCATGGTGGAGGTAATGTGATGGTCTGGGGTTGCTTTGGTGCTGGTAAGGTGGGAGATTTGTACAGGGTAAAAGGGATTCTGAATAAGGAAGGCTATCACTCCATTTTGCACCGCCATGCCATACCCAGTGGACAGCGCTTGATTGGAGCCAATTTCATCCTACAACAGGACAATGACCCTAAACACACCTCCAAATTGTGCAAGAACTATTTACAGCAGAAGCAGCAGCTGGTATTCTATCGGTAATGGAGTGGCCAGCGCAGTCACCAGATCTGAACCCCATTGAGCTGTTGTGGGAGCAGCTTGACCGTATGGTACGCCAGAAGTGCCCATCCAACCAATCCAACTTGTGGGAGCTGCTTCTAGAAGCGTAGGGGGCAATTTCTCCAGCTTACCTCAACAGATTAATAGCTAGAATGCCAAAGGTGTGCAATGCTGGAATTGCTGCAAAAGGAGGATTCTTTGACGAAAGCAAAGTGTGATGTAAAAACAATGTTATTTCAAATACAAATCATTATTTCTAACCTTGTCAATGTCTTGACTCTATTTTCTATTCATTTCACAACGTATGGTGGTGATATTGCTTCAGGAATTTGTTTTTGAAGGATATGGGCAGTTCTGACCTGATATAATATATAGTTCCCTAGCTGATTTTGTATCTATACAATCAAGCTGCATTTTGTTATATAACCACTAGATGGCACAATTGTAATTGCTTATACCAGTCAGCTAGTTTTGATATTTGACAGTAATATAGGAAATGGTGGATTATACCTGTGCTCTGTAATGGCTCGTGTACATAACCACATGATGTAGAGATCTATTATAAGCTGCTATAGGCACAAGCAGCCTCAGATGTCATCATTAATGTGGTACATTTTTCCATAATTTTGAGTCACCTTGAAATAATAAGGATCATTACAATAAGTGTATATTTAGCCCTCCGTATTGTTATCTTCTCTTAGGCAGTGTTTATTGCAGTACTGTGTCATTTCAGTGAAAAAGATGCTGTAGTACTGCAATAAAACTGCAAGATGTGTGAACACAGCCTTAATACTATGACCAGATTACAATGCAAATTAAATTGGACAGACGCTTGACTTGTTCTTCTGAAAGGAAGGGATCCCATTTCTGCCAGGTCACACACTATTACCACACATATTATTCTAAGCCGGCCTTGTAATTCTTAGGGAAATGTCAGATGGCAAATGTGAGTTGTAACATAAAAATTGCATTGAAAGGTTGGACATTGTGAGTGACCTTTCCACTGCCCGGGGGCCTGAAACACATTACACTTTACATGTAAAAGAAGTGAACGTGCGGCTGACTGTTGTAGCTGGGGCCCCCCCTCGGTGTGACTGACGGACCACTCCAGCAGATTTAATACTGATCTTTATTGTTCGGTCCGCACTTACTTTACCTTTTTGAGGCGCTATGACTTTTCACTCAATTCATGGGAAATCAAGTTGTTGACTTGGCATCCATTGACCTCAACTAAATGAGTCCTGTAGGGAGTATGATTCTTTCCAGCAGGATATCTTAAAGAACACAAAGAAACATCACGAGAACTGAACAGATGCCAGAACAAGGATTATAGTTACAATGCTGGAGCAACATGTCAACCTGCATCAAATGCTGCCACAGAATTACTGTGCTGGCTGCATCCCAAGGGGAGGGCGCACTGCTGTGACCATTGGATACATTTAAAGGGGTACTCTAGGGAAAAACAGGTGTTGGCAGAAAGGTATACAGATTTGCAGTTTAGTATTATTTCTTAAAGGTCTGTGTTCCTATAGAAAACCTCTACTGCTATGGACAGTTCTTGACAAAAAGGTGGCAGCAGAGAGCACTGTGTCTGACTGGAAAGAATACACCACTTCCTGCAGCACATACAGCAGCTGCTAAGTACTGGATTACTTATAAAGGGGTATTCCCCCCCAAAATAATTTTTGCATTAATACATTGCCCACCCATAGCTTTACATCTTTCCATTATAAAGTTATTATGGATTCCGCACAGTTTTGCTGCTGTCAAGATGCATTCACCCCCACTGTACGCATGGAATCATCAGCACAGCTCTCTGCTCCTGGCCTGCACCCTCGGAGTTGGGATCACGTGTTCTCCCTCTGTTCAATGGGCTGGGTTAGTGCTTCTAACCCAGTCCACTGAAGTGAAGGAGGACACTGAGACAGTGACAGCTGCTGCTGTTAACTGTCGCCCTCCGACAGCAACCCCCCCCCCCCATGTGCACCCCCTTGCCCCAGAGCTCACCCGCCCTGCACCCTTTATCCCCCATAGCTCACCCGGCGGCCGCTCCTGTGAGTTAAAATCAGACCCTGCCGGACCCCCGACCCTAATCCGAGCGTTTAGTATTAGGGTTAGGGTTGGGGGTCGGATTAGGGTTACTAAAATCATCCCCTTCCCACACAACAACCCTAACCCTCGGGGTTGGTGCTAATCAGGAGGGTTAGGGTTGGGGCTGTGGAGAGGGTTAGACATGAGAATCAGTGGGACGTAACCCTAATCCGACCCCCAACCCTAACCCTAATACTAAACGCTCAGATTAGGGTCGGGGGTCCGGCAGGGTCTGATTTTAACTGATAGGAAGCCCGGAGTGGAGCAGCCAATGAAATCCGGCCGGGGCGGGGCTTGCCTGGGAGCTGTGTACACGCACCCAGTGAGGTCCCTTTGCGGTATGGGATTTAGACACTACCCTTTATTCAGTAAAGGCCGCGGCCACCTTCCCCTGCGCCCCATCAATCCCCTTTCCCACTTGGAGCTCACCCCCCCTGCGTCAGTAGTGAGTGCAGCAACCCGTTGCAGAACTAGAGCTCCCAGCATGCTCAGCCTTCTCTCCGTGCATGCTGGGAGTTGTAGTTCTGCATGAGCCCCCCTCCCACACGGCCCCCCTCCACTGGTGGCCGCATCTCGCCCCCCCCCCCCCCCCCGCATCTCACCTGGTGCCCACCCAACTCATGGCTCACCTGCGGCCCCCCCCCCCCCCTTCACCCAGCACATTCACCTCACCGGTGGCCGCATCTCAACCTCCCCCTGCGCTCATCTCACTCGGCGGCTGCGGTTCGCACTAGCCCCTCTGTCACTCATTCAACTCTGCTATGCAACTCATTCAACTCAGCTATGCAACTCATTCAACTCAGCTATGCAACTCATTCAACTCTGCTATGCAACTCATTCAACTCTGCTATGCAACTCATTCAACTCTGCTATGCAACTCATTCAACTCTGCTATGCAACTCATTCAACTCTGCTATGCAACTCATTCAACGCTGCTGTGCAACTCATTCAACTCTGCTATGTCACTCACTCAACTCTGCTGTGCTACTCACTCAACTCTGCTATGTCACTCACTCAACTCTGCTATGCATAAGCATTGCATGATGGGCGATGTAGTTTTCTGGCCGGCGCCATGTTGGATATAGTTCAGCTTTTTTAAAAACTTGTAACTATGGAACGGAAGCAGCTAGAAAGACAGGAGACAGCTCAAAATATTCAGGGAGACTTGGCGAGTAGGACCAGCTAGGTTTGGGAGCGTTTTTTTTTGGCTCTTGGGGGGAATACCCCTTTAAGATTTTTAAGTAGAAGTAATTTACAAATCTGTCACTGTCGGACACCAGTTTATTTAAAAGAGGATTTTTTTTACTCACCATAAAATCCTTTTCTCGTAGTCTTCATTGGGGGACACAGACACCATGGGTTAAAGGCTGCTACCACTAGAAGGCGGACACTAAGAAAAAAAAATAAAACAGAAGTCTGCTCCTCCCAGCAGGCTATACCCGCCCACTGGCACCAAACGAATTCAGTTTGTGAAAAAGCAGTAGGAGAAACAGAAACAACAAATAAAACAGTCCAATATCAGAAAAATAACCTGAAACCACAGGTCCACCAGAACTGGAAAAGAAAGAAGGGGTGGGTGCGGTTTCCTCTAATGAAGACTACGAGAAAAGGATTTTACGGTGAGTAAAAAATCCCCTTTTCTCGTGCGTCTTATTGGAGGACACAGACACCATGGGACGTCCAAAAGCAGTCCCTTGGGTGGGAAAGAAACAGAGAGCAGAGGCTAGACTGAGGAAGCCACCGCTGCCTGCAAGACCTTGCGTCCCAGATCGGCTGACGCAAAGGTGTCCACATGATAAAACTGTGAAAACATATGGAGGGAAGTCCATGTAGCGGCCTTGCAAACCTGAAGAGGCGAATTGCCCAGGAGGCACCCACAGAACCAGTGGAATGGGCACGCAACCTAAAAGGAGGCACCTTGCCCTTACAGCGGTAGGCCTGCGAGATGGCGGAGTGCACCCAGCGAGCAAGCTGACTAGAGATGAGCAAACCTCAAGCACACTTGGGTTCATCTAAACCAGCTCAGCATTTGATTACTGGTGTGTGCAGATGTTGGATTAGAGGCTGTAGTTTGTAGGCTCCCTAGGGCTGCATCCAACTCCTTTAGCCACCGCCAGATTCAGACGAACCCAAACGTGCTTGAGGTTTGCTCATCTCTAGTCCTGACCCATTACGGACATATAAATGCAGCTATATTAAGTTATCTGAGGTAAACCTAAGGCTGTGTACACACACATAGGGGGAGATTTAGTAAACTGGTGTAAAGTAGAATTGGCTCAGTTGCCCCTAGCAACCAATCAGATTCCACCTTTCATTTTTCAAAGAATCTGTGAGAAATGAAAAGTGGAATCTGATTGGTTGCTAGGGGCAACTGGGTCATCTCTACTTTACACCAGTTTGATAAATCTTCCCCGTAGTATTTGGCCCCTTATTTCGGTGTTTTAGCCTGCTTCCAAAGGTGGAAATCAGACAAAGGTGGAAATCTTCCCATTACAGCTTGTTCCACACCTGGTTTGGGCTAAAAAAAAAAACCCCAAAAGACTGACCCAATACTACATACAATTCCAGCCTAAGGCATCGTCCACACAAAGCTGGGTCAGTTCAGTAGCATAGAGCTCTGGCCGTTCAGGATCTCACTGCATCATTATGAACTATGATATAGAGTCCTGTCACAGATAAGCGTTCAGTCTGTGATATACGTCCAGAACATGAGCCATAAATCACAGGCTGGACATGGATGTGTGGACAAGGACTAAAAGTGCCAGCTGCTGCTATATTCTAAAGAGCTGCAGCTAATACAGGTTCTGGTCCAAACCTGCCTTCCAGAAGCTATTCCTGCCCTTCAATGAAGAGGAACATTTCTAGAGATGAGTGAACCTGGAGCATGCTCGAGTCGATCCGAACCCGAACGTTCGGCATTTGATTAGCGGTGGCTGCTGAACTTGGATAAAGCTATGTTGAAATAATGGATATAGTCATTGGCTGTATCCATGTTTTCCAGACAACCTGAGGGTACAAACACACACACCGTATCCGCAGCAGATCTGATGCTGTGTTCAGTTATTTAAATCTAATCTGCTGCGTATCGCAGCAGTAAATACGCTGCGTATACGGTGTGTGTGTTTGTACCCTTAGAGCTTTATCCAAGTTCAGCAGCCCCAGCTAATCAAATACCGAACGTTCGGGTTCGGATCGACTCGAACCCGGTTCGCTAATCTCTAAAAATTACTAAATCCTTATGAATCCTAAGTGTGTAGCAGAAAGCTGAACCCTATTTAATCATGTTCAATATATCTTTAAAATATTCCTGTCATTTAAAGGAGTACGAAGGGGAATTTTTTTTCCAAATCAACTGGTGTCAGAAAGTTTCAGAAACTCGTAATTTACTTCTATTAAACCAGTACTTATCAACTGCTGTATGTTCTGCAGGAAGTGCTCTCTGCTGCCACCTCAGTCCATGTTAGGAACTGTCGAGCAGTAAGCAAATTCCCAAAGAAAACCTTTCCTGCTCTCCAGACTGGAAATAATCCACCACATACATGAGCTGATAAGTACTGGAAGATTTAAGATTTTTTGATAGTATTAAATTACAATTTTCTGGCACCTTCTGATACCAGTTGATTTGAAAGAAAAAAAAAATCCCCAGCGTACCCCCTTGACACAATCATTAAGATTGAGAGGAGCTGTGGCCTTCACTCTCTGCAATCTCTGTCCTGTGCACTAAATGGTCTCTGTATAAATATAATGGAGCCTGCCTTGAGCAAATGGTTGGAGATCATAGTGAGGCCCAAAGTTAGTTAACTTACGATTAACGATCTTAAACTACCCGAAATTGGCTGAGCGGCCCTAAGCCGTAGCGTCTCGGGCGGCGTCAGACACCAGGAAGAGGCCGGGAACCGGAGCGCCGTGATGCGGGACCTGCCGCTGGAAACGGGGAGGTAAGTGGACGTCTTTTATTTCAGCCACCTCCTCCCCGGTCCCCCCAAAAAGTGCCCGCAGGCTGGAGCACCCCTTTAATCACTTCTACTATCTTGTTCTAAGTGTCAGTGGGACTCCAACCAATCAAAGCCTATTACATCTCTGTGACATGTCAAAAGTTTTGTTAAATGACAGGGACGCTAACATATAAAAGAAAAAATTTTTGGGAAAAACAAAGTAACACAAATGATAATGTAAAATTCCAGTAATTTATTGCTGCATGTAAAACGTAAATCTTATATCCTTTCATTTAAAACAGTATCATTCTCTTCATACCCTTATTCCTGAATGCCATGTATAGAACGCTCTAGAATAAAGCATCTGTTCAATGGTACTGACCTAGCAGAATAGAGAAAGAGCAGGCGCACACCACAGAGGAGTGGATGAGACAGAGACCATACACATAGTAAGAGTGCACGTGCTGGAACTTTTTATTAAACACATTTCGGCTGGAAATTCTTTTCTGCTAAAATAATTTACATCCGTGTCAGAGTTTTGGCGTCTCCCCCCTCTCATAGTGTCTTCTTCATCTTTTATAGCTTTGTTTCTTCTTCTTCATAACTAGATTTCTCTGTATTTACAGATCTCCTACATAAGTACAAACTAGTATGAGAATAATGATTGTTTGCATTGGGGACACATTCTGTGGCTAAATAAATACAAGAAGCCGGTCGGATCCATGTTATGAGGATTCAGCCACCGCTGCTTCTGTGCTGCTGACTGTAACTTTCTCTCTGGCAGGAAGATCTGCGCTGCCCGTCTCCTCCGCCGTAGTTGTGCCATTTTCCACAGAGGAAACAGGGATCTGGTCCAGCAGTGATGGAATTGGGTCGCTTGCAATAGGTGCCAGAGGAAAAGGGGGGAACTGAGAAGGATTTACTGAAAGGGGAGGGAGTCCTGCCAGGTTCAGTGGTGGTAAAGGACCAAGAGGTGGCATAGGCGGCAAGCTTGACACTGCAATGAAGAAAGGTTTAATAGAAGAATTAGAGAAGCTGTATCCAAATATAAGTCACAATTACATCATCTAATTACATCATCTCATGTATTAAGATATTACTGGATGAATACAAAAAAAAACAAGCTTGATGACCTGAGACCCAGGTTACATGATGCCATTATTCTCTAACAAAATTTTACACTTATTAGATATGGTGGAAGATTTATCAAGACCAGCATATACATATACCAGTCTCAACCAAAGTCATGCTCCTCCACGCCAAATTTATCGAGAGCCACACGCAGCCTTAGAAATCTCCAGCAGCTCGTAGCTGACATAGATTACCACTGTAATTTAGGCCTAACCGCAGGGTGAGGGCATGCCCGCCTGACAGGTGCAGCATAGATTTGATAAATTCCCCCCCAATGTATTAAAGGAAAAGTTAGAGGATTTTAAAAATTGTCAGCCAGCAAGGGGGGGGGGGGTGGGGGGGGAGATAATAATCAACAGACTTCTTCCTTTAGGCTATGTTCACACGCTGTATAGACAATGGCCGTTCTGCATGAACAGCTGTTTAATGCTACCTATGACCGGATTTAATGATCATGGTGAATAGTTCCGGACAGAGGTAGCGTTAAACAACTTCCTTTCATGCAAACCGGCCGTTGTTTGTACATCGTGTGAACATAGCCTTAAGCTGTCCGTAGCCAAAAGCCACCAAGTTAAGCAGGGATAGCCAATTAGTTGAGACATCAAACCTTATTCAGACTGTTATATTACAGTCCATTGTGAATGCCATACAATATAACAGATATCTGATCATATTGGGCATAAAGCAGATGGATGAATGAAAACTGAAGTATTTTAAGTCTTAGTAACTGTATTCGAGGCTTAAACGTACCACCATGTGTCAAGTCTGGGAAGCCAGGTCTGGGAATTAGGTTGGGGGCAGGTATATTAAGATTGGGTAGATTCTGTAACGTGGGAAGTCCAGTGGATAGCGGCATGAGACCTAAATAAAGTAAGAACACGTCTATGGTTATGGTTCTGAAATGAAAATTATTCAACATACACAAATAAAAAGTACAGATTGATGAGAGGACACACCCAGAGTGCACAGCAGGATCAGAAACCACTATATTAAAGGAGAAGTCCAGCCAAAACTATTTTTTAATATGTTATTACTTACGGAAAGTTAGACAAATTTCTAATGTACATTAATTATGGGAAATGCACATATATGGCTATTTCCCTTAATTTAGTAGATGGAGACTTCAGTTTCTGTAAAAAGAGATGACGTCACGAACAGGGGGTGTAATTACAATTGATCGCCTGCAGGGGCGCACTATATATAGAAGTCAATGAGTACCATTGAAATTACAATGGATGTGTATGTACATGTAATACAGTATACAGTGTTTTTGATTGAATACATTTAAGGAATACTTTGGGGAGCAAGTGTCCTTGCTCCCCAAAGTATTCCATAAATGTAATCAATCAGTACATAACAGTAAGCACGCCACCGCACGGACTGGACTACGCTCAACTACTACTCTCATCAGAGAAAGTAGTAGCTGGGTTCTATCACCACTGCCGCTGGCGCAGATAGAGCCGCTCATCACTCTGCAGCTATCATCCCCCTCCGCTGCCCCCTTCTCCTCCGGCCAAACTTTACTCTATGTGATCGCTGAATCCCCGCCGGCGCCGCTCTCCGATCATACATGCCGGCTCCCGGTGCTTCCTGGTGTCCCCGGCCATCATGCGTGATCAGAGAGCGGCGCCGGCGGGGATTCAGCGATCGCATAGAGTAAAGTTTGGCGGAGAGGGGATCGGAGGGGGATGATAGCTGCAGAGTGATGAGCGGCTCCTCCTGCGGCCATCAGCGGCAGCGGCGATAGAACCCAGCTACTACTCTCTCTGATGAGAGTAGTAGTTGAGCGTAGTCCAGAGCAGCGGTTCGGCGGGCGTTCGGTGGCAGCGGCGGCGTGCTTACTGTTAAGTACTGATTGATTACATTTATGGAATACTTTGGGGAGCAAGGACACTTGCTCCCCAAAGTATTCCATAAATGTATTCAATCAAAAACACTGTATACTGTATTACATGTACATACACATCCATTGTAATTTCAATGGAGTGTCCAGCAGGGGCGCACTATATAAAGAATTCAATGGTACTCATTGACTTCTATATATAGTGCGCCCCTGCAGGCGATCCATTGTAATTACACCCCCAGTTCGTGACGTCATCTCTTTTTAGAGAATCTAAAGTCTCCCTGATCTACTCAATTAAGGGAAATAGCCATATATGTGCATTTCCCATAATTAATGTACATTAGAAATTTGTCTAACTTTCTGTAAGTAATAACATATTAAAAAATAGTTTTGGCCGGAGTTGTCCTTTAAAATCTGTTTTCTTCAGGAGTTAATGTGACTGCATCCAAGAAATGCTGCCATATAAAATAGGATGTCTTTACCAATTAGCCAAGTATGCGGCTTAAGGCCCTGTTCAGATCATGTCTTTGCTCCAGCTGTAAACTGGATTTTACCTGGTAGTGAAACAGCTGGATTAAGAGGAACAGAGGCGAGGGAATGGTTGATTTGTGGAGTTAGTACGGGTACTGTTGGTAAACCTGAAAAAGAGGGGGGGGGAAAAAAAAATCTTCTTAATCTTTTCCTTCTTGTAATAATAATTCATATACAGTAATCCCTCGGTTCCCGAACACCTTGGTTTTTGAACAATTCGGTATTCCAACAAAATTTCCCCCTGAAGTTTTGTTCGGTACTTGAACATCGCTCAGTGTCCAAACAAAATCAGGCAGGATAAATGTCAGCTTAACTATTGTTCAGCTGACAGTTAAAGGTTTGTGGGAACAGGAGCGGGGATTCCCATGATAATGATGGGAATCCCCGCTCTGTGTTCAGCACAACAGAGAGAGAAGTAGGAGCGGGCAGCTCTTCAAACTTGCCGCACTGCTCCTGCTTCTCTCAGCTGTGGGAAACACCTTGTAAAGAAGCAGGGATTCCCCTCATTATGATGCAACTCCCGCTTCTTTACAGGCCAGCCGCTCTGTCTCTCTCTCTGTAGTGGTGAACACAGGGCAGGGATTCGTCACAATGACCGGAATCCCCGCTATTTACAGTAAGTAGTGGTGCATGATGCTAGTTTTTGTGCTCTGTGGGTGCTCTGCACCTGACCCATGCAGTGCAAAAAAACAATAAGATTTACATTGTTCTCTATGGGAACTTACAGCTCGGTTCTTGAACAGCCTTCCAGAACTGATTATGTTCGAGAACTGAGGTACCACTATATTAAGCTTGTGTTGCTTATAGCACCTTATTGTGCGTTGCTGTAGAGACACATATGCTGTCACACGTCAATCCCTGTCCTTAAAGGGAGGTTGTAGCATGCTAACCTGCTTATATAGGCCAACAGGACAGTCTACGCTACATAACACATAACGCGTTATTACGCGTGTCCTGTGCACCATTTCTTTATAAATTGTCCTCTATAAAAGTCCAGATTAGAGTATTCAGTCCACTGGGGGAATTTTTTTGCCTCCTTGATCAGTCATGTCAAACTCTGGACCGCAGTGCCATTATTTTTGGCCCGCCAGGCAATTCAGAGTTTGAATTACATCTGGCTACTAAAAACAAGACTATGGGGGAAGGCTGTCTACTATATGAGACTACTGGGGAGGGCTGTCTACTATATAAGAGACTATGAGGAGAGCTGTCTACAATATGAGACTACTGGGGAGGGCTGGCTACTATATAAGAGACTACAGGGGAGGGCTGTCTACTATATAAGACACAATTGGGGAGGGCTGTCTACTATATAAGAGACTATGGCGGAGGGCTGTCTACTATAAGACTATGGTGGAGGGCTGGCTATTATATGAGACTATGGTGGAGGGCTGGCTACTATATGACTATGGTGGAGGGCTGGCTACTATATATGAGAGACTATGGGGGGGCTACTATATGAGACTACAGGTGAGGGCTTGCTACTATATAAGAGACTATGGGGTAGGGCTGGCTACTATATAAGAGACTATGGGGGGGGCTGGCTACTATATAAGAGACTATGGGGGAGGGCTGTCTACTATATAAGAGACTATGGGGGAGGGCTGTCTACTATATAAGAGACTATGGGGGTGGATTGGCTACTATATGAGACTACAGGGGACAGCTGGCTACTATATGAGACTATTAGGGAGGGCTGGCTACTGTAGGAGAGTATTGGGGAGGGCTGGCTACTATAGGAGACTATTGGGGAGGGCTGGCTACTATTTGGGCACTTATTTAGGCACTACTGGGAGGGCTGGTTACTGTAGGAGACTATTGGGGAGGGCTGGCTACTATATAGGACACTTGGGGAGGCTGGCTATTTGGACACTTATTTAGGCACTACTGGGAGGGCTGGTTACTATGTCGGACAATTTTGGTTGGGTTGGCTACTACATGGGGATAATAAAATGACTGCTTGACAACATCCTCCCATATCTGAAGGGAGTCATGTGACCCACTGTTATAGCGGCCTAATATAGCTGTCAGCTATGCATCTCACCCTCCCATAAACTGGTATATTTAGCTAAGTGTACACATCATCTAGACAGGGAGATTAGAAGGATTAGAAAGCTAAAATTCAATATGCATGATCCTTCTCCCCCCGCACCCAACTTCTATCATCAGGGGAATACTGATACACAGTCATATACATTAGATGGTGGGCAAATTCATCAAGACGCTCATTTAAAGCAAAACTAAAGAATCCACCTTGATAAGAATTACACTGGTGTTACTTTAAAAAACATGTTCATTATTAGAAGCCTTACAAGTATATTCTGCAGTCTCAGGATAACATTATAGCCAAATAAACTGTACAATGTTTTCCTGGCTTCAGTCTAGCTATATTCAAGATTTTATGGTGAGTGCCCTCTGCAACTTTTTTTTCTACTTCTCTATATGTACTCAGTCTAGCTATATGTTATTAGCTTGTACAATGCATAATGTATACCTGAGTTAAGAGCACTGGTGACAGGAGGTGGGTTGGCATTAAGTGACAGCCCAGACAGACTCCCTTCTATTCCTGTGCCAACAGGCAATGTTGGAGGCGAATTTACAGATGACAATTGGACCTGCAATAAGAAAAAGTTCATGAAGCACAATACAGAGTGAACAACTCTCATCATTCACCGGTCAATAGGGTAAACAATCCACTATCATACCATTACAAGCTTTTCCCCCCAAAGTAGTTGTCCAGGGAAGATAATAAAGACATAAGAATGCAATACAGCAAGAATACAACCTAGCAAACCAGAGCTGCTTTATGGTGCAGCAGCTAATTTCTAAACAATTCCTCAAAAGGGAAAAACAATATGGTGGTAGCCGGATTATGAAGTAACTTCGGTCTATGGCTTGCACGCAGTTGCAATATGCGGGAAGTAGTAATCTGAATAAAAACCATACAAGATGTAAGCAACATGTATGTGAATGGAGCAGATGGGGCACAGCTAGTAATGTCACTACCCAGCAATTAAAGTAATGATTTTGAAGAGGAGCCATGGGTGATCATATACGGTTTTAAGTATACAGAAACTGTATTTTTTATAAAAAAAATTTTGCTGTATAGAGAAAAGTGTAACACACCACACTTTCCTATACAGGAAAGAATAGAGATAAGCAATCTCTCATCTAAACAAAGCAAAGCGTTCTGTTTGATCTGCGATCTGTTCATCAAGCCGCCAGCCTTTTAATGCTGCTCCGCTCTCACCACTCCTCCCAGGATGCTGGGAAAAGCTGAATCCAATCCAGGGAGACTTCTCCCAGTTTTCCAGGATTGAATCCAGCTTTTCCCTGGCACGCGAGGTGGATCAGCAAAGAGCGGTGCAGCGCTGAAAGGCAGGTGGCTTGATGAGCAGATCGGTGATCAGACGAAGCAATTCGCTCATCTCTAGTAAAAAGCAATGGATTAAGACTAAGCATATACAAAAAGCACATCTCATGAGAACATTTGGAGCAAATTAAACCAAATGTGAAGTAGAACCAAAAAAATGAACAGATCCCAAGGTCCATATTGTAAAAAAAATTATGTAGAATGGATGACTTGTGTATATATATCTACATTACAGGCTGAAACGGTAAGAACTGTGTAAACAGCAGTAACAATATAAAAAAAAAAAAAAAAACACAACACATGGCAAGATATACAAACCTCTGTAAAGCCATCCTTAAGAGGACTTATGGCTACACCCGGCGACTGTCCTGGCAGAGATATTTTCTTTCCTTCTTCAAATGGTCGAGTAGGTATCCGGTGAAGGTAACCATAACCTATTCCACATCCTAAGCTGTAAGGGAAGGAAACATTTAGTGACTAGTGAAAACCTGGTATGTGCGAGCTAGTGTGAAATGGTATAATAGGCAGAAATATGATAATGTGGGGTGCTTCATACTCATCTCTCACAAACTTTGGGAAAGCTCGAAGGTCAGTTTCATCAATCACAGTCATTAATTATAGCGTTAAAGGAGCGGTCCACTCTCTTTATTAAAAGAGTCCCTCGAAGATGCTCATATACCCTCATAGTCACGTTCTTACACAGAATTTCCCAAATGGGTAAAAACAGGTTCACTAACCAGTGCCATGCTTATGCATTAAAGAGAATCCCTTACCTGCCCTCTCCACCCCAGGCAGAGTTCGGTGTGATGACCACTTCTCTACAGTTGTCTGTGTCCGTGTTGTACACATAAAGTTTTAAAGGCTTTCCTTCATGGGTCTCAATAAGGGAGAACAGATCTTCTGACTGAAAAGCACAAACCTTACATTTAGTTACATGTAGTTTAGACCAAGAATATGTACCTATAGTCAATACTTATGTATAGTAGAGCACCATGGCCGGCTTTTTAGCACAGTTCATATAGACCATAACAAGGTACTAAACCTAAGTTCTACTCCATGTTGTCTGTGTAGATGAATACAATTTATAATCCTCTGTGAACAACTGTAATGTATTTCACCACGCTCCTGACCTGTTTTCCTTCTCATATCTCCACTTATGAAAACCTTTACATCCATATATGTCTGTCAAACATGTGAATGTTTAAATCATCTTCTTCATGGCCGTTATACATTAGCTTTGTGGTAAATGTCAGAGTGCATACACAGTGTGTTTTCAAAGTATATATTTGGGATAATTCCCAAAGTACAGCGGACAGATGCCGCTGTGTACAGTGGTAACCATCACCCATTAGTTCCAACGTTAAAAATATTTTTTAGGATCCTTCTAGATAAAACAGTGCAGTACACCAAGCTATTCTATTCAGCATAAAAAAATATGGCACATACAGGTGTCAGGAGGATGGTACTTTTGACCTCTGTCTGTTGAATGGGGTTTATGTATACTTCTTAAGTATATTATTTGTAGAGATCAGCAAATCAAATTTGTTTTGCTTCGTACAAAGAATAATGATCTCGCTCACTATGCCGGCTCCATGCAGATAAAGGATACCGCCCAGGGTCTGCCAGCCATGGCTGTATCCATGTTTTCCAGACGGTCCCCAGGCAGTATCCTCACTCTGCATGGAGTCGGCATTCTGAGGGAGATGAGCGCAGATCAGTATTTTTTGTACGAAGCAAAAACAAATCTGATTCGCTCATCTCCAATTATTTGCCAAAAGCACTTACTATATATGTAAAACATACACTGCAGTGTGAACACAGCCTTATACAAGTCTTATTACCTCATTCATTACAGTGTCTGCTCCAATGATGTAGTCTGTGTGGGGTCTCAAACCAGCTAATGCTGCAGGAGAATTTGGCTCTACTTCCTAGAGGGGAAAAAAAAATTTAAGGAATTCTTAAGCAGGCAGCCATCACTAGAAAATCCAGCCAGCAGCTTACACAGAAATCTTCATAGTAGAAATACACGTCTCACGAAGATTTTTTACTTTGCACACATGCAGTACTCACCAGCACATGCCACACGTTCTCATTGGCTCCATCAAAGCTACAGAATCTTATACTGACTCCCAGCAGGCCCTGTCCTCCCCACATATTGCTTGGTGTAACCGTAGTTTCCCTCAGCTCCAGTGTCTTGCTGCTATACACGACCATTTTCACAGGCTTCTCAACATTGGCCTTAAGTAAGTCCTTAAGTGTGTCATTGTCTTTATTCTGAGTAAGAAAGAAAAAATTATTTAATCCATCAACAAGAAAAAAAACAGTCTGCAGCTAAAATTGTTAAAGCAGAAACCTACAGGGTGCTGCCTGTGTACAGAGAACAAACGTGAGAATAGGCATTTCTTCATTGGAGCGCAGACCCTGTGGCCAGTCCTGGTACTTCTGTTTACTCACCCGGAGGATGTGTGTCCCTGCTCTGCTGATGTTTCCAAACTGCGTCAGCCAATCACTGAGGTCAATTACTTTAAGGATCAAAATATCATAGACAGGGGGAGAGCGTCATTGTAAGCATAGGGCTCAGGGGAGACCAAAGCACTGGCACAAGACCAGAAGAGTCACTCAGGCAAAAAAAATTAAGTTTTCATATCAACTAATGTCAGAAAGTTATACAGATTTGTAAATTACTTTTATTTGAACGTCTTAAGTCTTCCATTACTTATCAGCTGCTGTATGTCCTGCATAAAGTGGTGTATTCATTGCAGTCTGACACAGTGGTCTCTGCTGCCACATCTGTCCATGTCAGGAACTGTCCAGAACAGTAGAAACTCCCCATAGAAAAGCTCTCCTGCTCTGGAATCTGATGTCATATGTACACTACAAGGAAACGCAGGCGGAGGGGAGGGGTTCATATTAAACTTCATCCACTGAACAACTAGGATTTCGCTCCAACTATGTAGGGTTAGAAAAAGCACTGCTACTTTCTTGGAAAAACACCACCTTTGTCATCAGGTAGTGTGTTTTAGCTCCATTCACTTCATAGAACGGAGCTGCAATACAACACCCAAACTGGGATATGACTGGTGCTGTTTCTGGAAGAAGGCGGACATGTTTTTCTAAGCCTGGATAACCCTTTAAATCGTACCTATCATTTTGTGACTGCAGGAGGATACGCTGAAAAACTCCTGCAGGTACTCAGTCTCCCCTGATGCCAACAAGGGATGGAACACCTGGAAGCACAATAGCCTGCATTGTTATACACTTATAATGCAGTCAGCTGCGTTTCTTCGAATTACATCGACTACCCGCATCAGAAGAGACAGAGTACCTGCAGGATTGTTCTTTTCAGCATATTCTGCCACAGTAACAGAATGATAGGTAGACTTAAAGGTCCCCTAAGTTCTGCCCCATAAAGTTCTAAAGATCAGTATTATGCCACAGGGAGGGGGGGGGGGGGGTGTATAGTGGACCCTCTAACAGCTAACAGGTAAAGATGAGCGATCCTCGAGCATGCTCGAGTCCATCCGAACCCGACCGTTCGGCATTTGATTAGCGGGGACTGCTGAAGTTGGATAAAGCCCTGAGGCTATGTGGAAAACATGGATATAGTCATTGGCTGTATACATGTTTTCCAGACAACCTTAGAGCTTTATCCAAGTTCAGCAGCCACCGCTAATCAAATGCAGATCGTTCAGGTTCGGATGGACTCGAACCCGAACCCAGTTCGCTCATCTCTACTAAACGACATTTCTGTGTTTAAAACAAACAACATGGATATACAGTGACAACCACTCTCTTATAAGTCTGGATAGATGCAGGATATCTATAGACCCATGTAATATACAGTATTGTGCACCATAAAGCATAGTACTTACCAATCTCAGCCCATTTATAGAAACTATGAAATCAAAGAATGGCTCCAGCCCAGCTCTGTGTCCAGGGGAATTTTCTTGCACCTATTGAGGATAAAAAATAAAAAAAAAGATCTGTAAGTTTGTGCTGATATTTGGTTTCTTTATTAGAATTGATTGAATTTCCCCCCAGTAGCCGGAGGAATGAAGCTGTATGATACCAAATAAACATGGCCGTCTTCCTTCACAGACGATACCGCTCATATCCATGTTCTCCTAATCTAATACAACCCATTTCATTTCTGCAATGTTGTCTTTCGGCCTCCATCATTCTTCAGCTAAAGATACTGCAAGTCTCCTAGACCAACACTGCTGACTCGGACTCGGATGAATAATTCATTTATTGCCTTTTGGAGTAATTCAATTCAGGAAGCCCTGTGTTCTTTCCTGTACTATGCAATGTAGAATATCCTGCAGAGTATGTCACGTGAGGAGTCAAGGACCGTAACGTATACAGCCATAATAAACTACATATATATCAATCGTCTGCATACAGGTTCATACGGTAGAACATGAAGGATTGCAGAGAAGGCCTCGGTTATGTAACCCCCTCTTATACACCTTTTCACTGGGTTCATATTAGCATAATACAGATGCATTTTTGCACCCATATTGTGGCTGCAAGTTCCAGCCTGACAGCAGCCACATCAGCATCTCTTCATGTCCAATGTGTGTAAGATACATAAAGTAATACTGGTCCTTTGTAAAAAATAACTCTGATGTGGCAGCTGCAATGTACTGAAAACACGTGGACAGGCACAGCCCCGCAGTCCAGTCTCTGCATCTACCTGGAAGTGGACACGCTGGCAGCACAAACCCATTGTTTTCCTGCATAGTTTATGAGGATTGGCCTATTAACCCAGTCAATGCTGGAAATACAAATGCTTACAGATCACTTTATATTGGGGGGGTTTAAAAAAAAATTCTAAACTCCGGTAAAACTGGTTTATCCCAATGTGACATTTCACCGATGTAAACTGAGCCGCAGACATGACATGTGGTGCTGTGAAGACTACAGAGGATACGGCAGTAAACCGAGCTGACAAATGCTGTATTCATCCTATACTGAGGTCATGTCTCCTCCATTCATCTCAGCAGACACAGCAACAGTGCTACAGATCCATCAGACACAGAGGGGGAGCCAGCTCCAGATCCATCAGACACAGAGGGGGAGCCAGCTCCAGATCCATCAGACACAGAGGGGGAGCCAGCTCCAGATCCATCAGACACAGAGGGGGAGCCAGCTCCAGATCCATCAGACACAGAGGGGGAGCCAGCTCCAGATCCATCAGACACAGAGGGGGAGCCAGCTCCAGATCCATCAGACACAGAGGGGGAGCCAGCTCCAGATCCATCAGACACAGAGGGGGAGCCAGCTCCAGATCCATCAGACACAGAGGGGGAGCCAGCTCCAGATCCATCAGACACAGAGGGGGAGCCAGCTCCAGATCCATCAGACAGAGAGGGGGAGCCAGCTACAGATCCATCAGACAGAGAGGGGGAGCCAGCTACAGATCCATCAGACACAGAGGGGGAGCCAGCTACAGATCCATCAGACACAGAGGGGGAGCCAGCTACAGATCCATCAGACACAGAGGGGGAGCCAGCTACAGATCCATCAGACACAGAGGGGGAGCCAGCTACAGATCCATCAGACAGAGAGGGGGAGCCAGCTACAGATCCATCAGACAGAGAGGGGGAGCCAGCTACAGATCCATCAGACACAGAGGGGGAGCCAGCTACAGATCCATCAGACACAGAGGGGGAGCCAGCTACAGATCCATCAGACAGAGAAGGGGAGCCAGCTACAGATCCATCAGACAGAGAGGGGGAGCCAGCTACAGATCCATCAGACAGAGAGGGAGAGCCAGCTACAGATCCATTAGACAGAGAGGGGGAGCCAGCTACAGATCCATCAGAAAGAGTGGGGGACACAGCTACAGATCCATCAGACAGAGAGGGGGACACAGCTACAGATCCATCAGACAGAGGGACAGTGCTACCACTCTGCAATGTGCACGAGGCCTAAAGCTGCCATACACAGACAGCTGTCTCTCCCAATCCTTCCATCATACATGTACGCTCGGCCTGGCTGAGTGTGCACATATAGTTGGAGGGTAAAGCTTCTGCCAGACATGTAACTTCTAAAAGAGTTCTCAAGAAGAAAAAGAGCAAAGCAAAATTCTGCATCATATGTCAAGTAAAAGTACTTTCTCATAGAAGTCAATAGGAGGCGACTGTCACATGGAATGGCAGATACTTTGGATGTGGAATAGGCACAGATGCCCCTACCGTATCAGCACCTATTTTACTGTGTGAACGGGGCCTTAGGGCCAAATTACTTGGCACAATCTATAGGAGGAAGTGAGCTCCGACCTGTCAGATCAGAGCTAGCTTCCTCCTCATTCCCCGCTCGCTGCCTGTGCTATTACACACAGATAGCAGCGTGGAGGAGCAAGAGGAGCTGCAGGAGGGGCTGTCCCATCAGCCGGGTGGCCTATAGAGAGAGCGGTCTGCTGTTACACGAGCGACATGCAGCATGACCTATTACAGCAAACGATCGGCCACAACGGCTCTAATCGGCCAAACAGGGCCCTTACAATCCTACGCCATTCGTGTCACTCGGTGCCCTCAGTGGTTTATAGCAGCCTAATATACAGTAGCTGTATCTGAATATTTAGCGTGTTCAGTATCTATTCTAGAATTACTGTGTATCAGGAAGTTTTCTATAATAACCTGTACAGCAATCCGTCCAAAATAGTAATAGATGACCATAGTGTATGGAAACTATGCACACCCAGGTCAGTAGTAGAGATGAGGAACTTACTTTCATGTGAACCTGATCCTTTGGTGGCATTTGAACACTAGACCCTCATCCATCCACGAGGACCCATGAAGGAACCGAGCAGACCCCTAAATGTGTTGTCTGTTTTGCGCTTCAATATACAGCGACCTATTATTTTGAACAGAAGCCGCAACCACTGCGTTCTGTTCAATTCCATTCAGCGTAAGGTATTGTGTCTGGTAATGCACAACCACGTTAGGCAAGCGTGATTCTCACAGTGTGTGTTCTGTATTGGGTCTCTTAGGCTATGTTCACACTATGGAATCCACGCAGAGACTTCAAGTGGATTCCGCCACACAGCCTCCGCTCGAAGTTCTGAAATGTCAATTCTTTGGGTGGATGGCGGAAATTGCTGGCAAATATCGTGTCCATGAGACGGCCGAAACTTCAAGCAGAGGCTGCGCAGCGGAATCCACTTAAAGCATATACAGTGGTGCCTTGGATTACGAGCATAATTCGTTCCGGGACCGTGCTTGTAATCCAAATCCACTCTTATACCGAAGCAAATTTTCCCATAAGAAATCATTGAAATGTAGACAATTGGTTCCACACCCCAAAAATCATTTTATAATCATTATAGCAGCAGTGTGTATAGCTGAGTGTGAGTGCAAGCACATTATAGCAGCAGTGTGTATAGCTGAGTGTGAGTGCAAGCACATTATAGCAGGAATGGACAGGATGGGAAACACAAGGACTGATAGAGACTGCAGGGAGCATGAAGGAATGAGCAGGGCAGATGTGGACACAGTATAGCAGCACTCTCTGTCCGGGGAGAGAGGGGTTAAAGCTATAAAGAGATTACCCCCACAGTCCTGTCCCCTGATGCAAGCCCCAGCCTAAAGTGGATCGGCTATAAATTGGAAGGTGAGAGAGACTTCCTGGGTCAGAGTACTGTGCTGCAGACCCCGCTATGCAGGCCATGCCCCTCCCCCACTCCCCCTCCCACCCAATACCAGGAGCTCTTAAACCAAAGCAATGCTCTTAAACCAAGTCACAATTTTGAAAAACTGTGAGCTCTTCTTGCAAAACGCTCTTAAACCAAGTTACTCTTAAACCAAGGTACCACTGTGTGTGTGTGTATATATATATATATATATATATATATATATATATATATATATATACATACATACACAAGGCAGTGGTAATATGAATGATCCCATACATTCCATATACAGTAATATATGTCCTTTGTAGAGATGAATGAAACTTGAGCATGCTCGAGTCCAATCATTCAGCATTTGATTAACTGAAGTAGTTGGATGCCGCCCTAAGGCTGCAAGGAAAACATTGATATGGCTGTGTAGTCATTGATATGGGTGTATTCATGTGTTCCAGAACTCCAACATCCAACTTCCGCAGCCACCTATAATCAAACGCCAAATAATCGGGATTGGGCATGCTCCAGATGCACTCATCTCTAGTCCTATATATACATCAATAACAACCTGATATTATTATGTATATGGATCTGACCACAGGATCATCATGCTGTCTAATTTCCTTAACCCCAAGTGTGGAAGATCCCAGCAAATGGCATCTGCCATCACCTACACCTCCCCCTACAGGACAAATGTAGTATTACACAGCAACCACTAAAGGTGGAGACCATGGTGGCACCGTGTCTGGCAGAGCAGTAATAATATGGCCTGTACATGTAGGTCGCTCTGCAGATCACCCCTGTAAGTACACACCACATAGAGGTGTTCCCCATCCTCTACAACTACAACTCCCATCATGCCCTGACAGCAGAGGGCCATATGCACGATCAGAACATGTACTAGTACTTTAAAGGGAAACCCTGCAAACACTAACTGACTTCTGCTGGGTACATAGTGTCTCCTACCAACACTGAAGGACCACCGCCCCATACTGGTCTATACTGGACCACTACCCAATACTGGTCTATACTGGACCACCGCCCAATACTGGTCTATACTGGACCACCGCCCCATACTGGTCTATACTGGACCACTACCCCATAATGGACCACCGCCCCATACTGGTCTATACTGGACCACTGCCCCATAGTGGACCACTGCCCCATAGTGGACCACCGCCCCATACTGGTCTATACTGGACCACTGCCCCATAGTGGACCACCGCCCCATACTGGTCTATACTAGACCACTACCCCATAGTGGTCTATACTGGACCACCGCCCCATACTGGTCTATACTGGACCACTACCCCATAGTGGACCACTGCCCCATACTGGTCTATACTGGACCACTGCCCCATAGTGGACCACCGCCCCATACTGGACCACTACCCCATAGTGGACCACCACCCCATACTGGTCTATACCGGACCACTACCCCATAGTAGACCACCACCCCATACTGGACCACCACCCCATACTGGTCTATACTGGACCACTACCCCATACTGGTCTATACTGGACCACTGCCCCATAGTGGACCACCGCCCCATACTGGTCTATACTGGACCACTACCCCATAGTAGACCACCACCCCATACTGGTCTATACTGGACCACTACCCCATAGTCGACCACCGCCCCATACTGGACCACCACCCCATACTGGTCTATACTGGACCACCAGCCCATACTGGTCTATACAGGACCACCGCCCCATAGTGGTCTATACAGGACCACCGCCCCATACTGGTCTATACAGGACCACCACCCCATACTGGTCTATACAGGACCACCACCCCATACTGGTCTATACAGGACCACCACCCCATACTGGTCTATACTGGACCACCGCCCCATACTGGTCTATACAGGACCACCGCCCCATACTGGTCTATACAGGACCACCGCCCCATACTGGTCTATACAGGACCACCGCCCCATACGGGTCTATACAGGACCACCGCCCCATACGGGTCTATACAGGACCACCGCCCCATACGGGTCTATACTGGACCACCACCCCATACTGGTCTATACTGGACCACCGCCCCATACGGGTCTATACAGGACCACCGCCCCATACTGGTCTATACAGGACCACCGCCCCATACGGGTCTATACTGGACCACCGCCCCATACTGGTCTATACAGGACCACCACCCCATACTGGTCTATACTGGACCACCGCCCCATACGGGTCTATACAGGACCACCGCCCCATACTGGTCTATACAGGACCACCGCCCCATACGGGTCTATACAGGACCACCGCCCCATACGGGTCTATACAGGACCACCGCCCCATACGGGTCTATACTGGACCACCACCCCATACTGGTCTATACTGGACCACCGCCCCATACGGGTCTATACAGGACCACCGCCCCATACTGGTCTATACAGGACCACCGCCCCATACGGGTCTATACTGGACCACCGCCCCATAGTGGTCTATACAGGACCACCACCCCATACTGGTCTATACTGGACCACCGCCCCATACGGGTCTATACAGGACCACCGCCCCATACTGGTCTATACAGGACCACCGCCCCATACTGGTCTATACAGGACCACCGCCCCATACGGGTCTATACAGGACCACCGCCCCATACGGGTCTATACTGGACCACCGCCCCATAGTGGTCTATTCTGGACCACCGCCCCATACTGGTCTGTACTGGACTAGGAGGAGCAGGGGACAATCTCTCCCTAATAATAAAGGGTTAATAATCCCCCCCTCGTTGTACATTACTATCAGCCCACAGACACCTCCAGCCTCAGGCGGACTGTACAGCAGAGAACCATAGAGAAGAGCTGCCCCGGTGCAGTACATGATACACAAAGGCCTGCAGAGCAGCCGGCCGTGCACACACATACATACCCGGAGGACGTGGTAACCTTCCGTCCCTCCGCCAGGGATCTCCACGCTCTGTGAGCCCCCCATGTAGCACCCCCCCTCAGGCGACGACCCCCGGACTGTGCGCTCCCGGTGCCGGTGACACAACGCACTACAGCGGCGACAGCCTGTTACGTGGCACAGAGGCAGCCCCGGTGGATGCTGGGAGCGCAGTGTATCACGCCTGTCAGTTTCGCCACAGCGGCATCTGGTGGGCGCCTCGGATACTGCAGGCATGGGTGTAAGGGGGAAAGCAGAAGATCATGGAGCCTGTTATGTGCTTCTCCCTTCCTGTCTGATTTATTTTTCTCTTGTATTTCTCCTTGATTTTGAGATGTATCGTTCTTCTTTAGCTATCAAAGACTGGAAAAAGATGATGACACAGAGATGCTCACAGAGATTAAAAAAAAAGAAGAAAAAAAGCTTGTATACACACAATGAAGCTCGCTAACGCGTTTCAGGCAGCGATAGCTTTTAGTCCTTTTTTTTTTTTTTTTACCCGTTTTTAGATTTTTCATTGTCACATTTCAAATTCTATAACTTTTTTATTTTACCAGGACTGGACAAGTTGTACTTTTTACCAGCAACATATGATGGTTCCCCTGAAAGTAAGACCTAGTAGATGTTTTGTTTGGAAGCATGCCCGCCGAACAGAACACTAGGACATGAAGACCATCACCTGCTGCCATCCCCCCAGTGCCATGTATAGATAGCCCTGTTCATTCACTTTTAATATATGTGCACAACTTTGCAGAAGAATGACCGGAGAGAAGGACCTCATGGTCTGTCTAGTTCGTTTATATTTTATTTCCTGAGATTATCTCCATCAGCAGCATGGAGACTAAGTGGAGCAGTGTAGCAGTTTATGTGGACGATTTATTACTTTTTGTGATCAGACCTGTCGCCTATCTGCCTGTATTCATGCGGGAGATGGAAATTTTCGCCTCGTTATCAAATTTTAAAATAAACTACTCTAATGCTGGGTTTACACGTAGCGATAATTCGCCCGGTCGTACGATGAACGATTTCAAAGTAACAATATTTTTTTTATAACAATCAGTGTTTAGACGGAACAATATATTGTACGGAAAAATCGCTTTGCGATTGCTTAAGTATATCTCGCACATGGGTTAAATCGGTGAACGACTCTTTACACGGAACGATCTGCGAATTTTTTGCGAACGACCAACGATGATTTGAGAACATGTTCAAAAATCAAAATGAACGATTTCTCGCTCGTCGTTTGATCGTTCGCTGCATTTACACATACGATTATCGTTCGAATTCAATCGTTATCATGCAAATTTGCACGATAATCATTCTGTGTAAACGTAGCATAAGTCCGAGGGGCTCAACCTCCTTCCGGTTCCGGTGGGCGGTGAAAGCCATTAAATACCTGGGCATTTACCTGCCGTCTAACTTGAGAGATCTTTTTCAGTTGAACTTCCCCCTTAACCTTGCCCACATCCAGCCCTGCTGCCACACTTGGGGTAAGGGTACCTTTATATGGTCCAGTAAATGTTCCATCTTCAAAATGTCTCATTTACCCAAACTTCTCTATGCCTTTCAATCTGTGCCAGTGTAGATTCCAAAAAGCTTACTTTAAAGCCCTTTCCTCCATTCAAACTAAGTTTGTGTGGGGCTCCAAACCTGCTAGGCTGAAAGACCTGCAGTCTTTCCCCAACATCCCCCTGAGAGGCTTTCCCTGGTTGCTCAGTCGCCTTCTAGGAGACCTCACACTTAATCCATCTATTGGTCCCATTATCCTAGCCTGTAATGAAGCTGACGTTCGCACTCGCCTTCTCCCTTCACTCTCGCCCATGTTGCCCATTCTGGGGGAAGCCAGACTTCCCGCCTGGTCTAAAAGCGAATCCAACAGCATTCAATCTTCTAGAGAATCTTCAAATCTTTATTGTGCTCACAAGCAAATTGTTAGAAATGTGACTTTGCGCTCCTCGGTCCGTGCCGGGCAGCCAAGGAGGCGCTGAGTTTGTCTATTGTTTTTCACTGAATTGTGTCTGAATTGTGTTTTACTTTTCAGCCACACCTGCCTTGCCTGTCAGACTTCTGGCAGTGCAGGGGTTACTGCACTGCTAGGTCTGTCCAGCTGAACTTGGTGCTGGGATCAGGGCTGCTCCAATCTGCTGCTGGACCTAGTCTTTGATCCTGGATAAAAGGCAGCCAGCACCTCAGTTCCCTGCTGGCTATTAGTTCACACTTGTCCCAGCTCCCCTGCTCCTTTCCCAGTGGTCCCTGTCCTTATACCCTTGCTATTGCTCTGCCCATGTTCGGACCTCTTGCTTGACATCTGACTATCTGCTCTCTTTCTGATTTTGTACTGCGTTATCCGTTTGGTTTTGACTCGGCTAGCTGACTATCCTCCATTGTGTTTTGTTTGTCCGTCTCCATTCTGTGTGTTCACCTACTCAGCGTAGGGACCGCCTCCGTGGTTGTCCCCAGCCATTTAGGGCCGTGTGTGGCAAATAGGTAGGGACAGTTGGTGGGTTCAGTTTCAGGGCTCACTGTCGTTTCTTGTCTCTACCTGCCCCACCCTGACACAAATACAATGTTTCTACTCGCAATGAATCATTGTCAAGTATACTTCACAAAGACTCATTGCGAGTCAAAATGTTGTATTTGCTTGGGAGCACAATAAAGATTTGAAGATTCTCTAGAAGATTGGATGCTGATGGATTGGCTTTTATCCTTGTATGCACACCCACTGAGATAGTGGGCTCCAGCGTGCATCCCTACATCGTGCTACTAAAGGGACTGTCTAGTGCTGCTGGACCCTACCATCTTCTCGCCTGGTCTGTCAGACCTCCCTCCAAGGTTCCAATGCTCGGTTGCACCGCACCTGGTTACCTTGGATAGAATTTCAGCAAACTGATGAATACACTGAGCTTCTCAGAGGAGCTTTGCCTTCTGGTGTGTGATGGGTTCCCTCTGGGTCTTTTATGGGCCGTAGTCACACCCTTTTTTGGTTGTGTCTTAATTCCATCTTACAGAGTGGTGAACCAAGAAGGATCAGCAGGACCAAGGAGACCCAATGGGTAGGAGGGCGCAGGTAGGTGTTTTCAGGAAAGGGTGCCGTAGTGCACAAAAATTAATACATGAGCATAACTCGGTAGAGTATTTATTGGAAAAGGCAGCGTGTTTCGGCCCGTCTAATAGATCACAGGCCTTTTTCAAGCATAAGAAAGTGGTCACACTGATGTTCTTATATAGGTAAGGATACATAGCAAAAGGAAACAATGGAAAATGGCTTCCGGGTCAGTGACCCGGGAGTCAAAGTTACTGTGCAAAATAAAGTGCATAGAATGTAGTGAACATAAGTCCATTGCACATAAACTGTGAGGTAATAAATACTTTTCAGAATAAATAAATAAATAAAACAGTGAAGAAAATAGTCCAATTTAAATTGCACACGGAGGATCCCACTGGGTCCTAGTCACGGCGCAGTGTCCTGTCCTTATAAATAAAAATGATCACTGGGTCCTAGACCCGGGTTTAAATCCCAGTATAGTGATCGGCATTTCAGGAAGTCATTGCATTATATATAAAGTGCATGGGATATAAAGCGCAGTTTCACAGTGATCATAGTAGTCTATGTAAATACAGCATATATATAAGACTTCCAGTTCCAGCGCGCACAGGATGGCAGCACTGTGAAGGAGCTCCCACAGTAACTCGCTATAGACTCGGCTCCCAGCTGTTACCCGTTACCACGGTAAATACCAGAGCACCTGACATACTCCTCTACCCATTAGGGACATGGAGAAACAACAGCAGCGCGCTGGGAAGCAACACAGAGTCCCCTCTTCCTCTATACCTCTCCCACAGAGGGAGAAAACAAAATCCAAGATGGCTGTGTCTCCTCACACAGTAGCGCAGCAGATCACCTCAGGAGACACAAATATAAATCATTCACCTCCTGCTTCTTCTGAAATGGTCACAAATGACCCCAACACTGAATCTTTTATTCCTGGACTGTCTATTTCCTGTAAATCACTAGCCATAGAAGTGGCCAAAATAATAATACCAGACATTACTGCTTCCTTGGAAGCCACTATAATGACCTCACTATCTGCTATACAGGGAGACATTTCTCATCATACCTCCCAAATACATGAATTAGAAGAGCGCCTAGGGTTAGTGGAGGATGAACTAGCCACGACTAAATCTAAGCTACAAACAACTATGAAACTTACAACAACATTAAGGGACAAGACAGATGATCTAGAAAATAGATCAAGACGGAGTAACCTTCGCATAATAGGTCTGCCTGAAAGCATAGCATTGTCACAATTATCCATCATCTGTACCTCAGAATTACCACAGACCCTAGGGTTACAAGGCTCTTGTCAAGTAGAAAGGGCACATCGTATAGGCCCTCCAGCAAACACTTTAACCCCTTCCAAAAAGGCGACTACTAACAAACCGAGACAAGTAATAGCCAAATATCTTAATTATGCAGATAAAGCTGCTATTTTACAGGCGTTTAGGAAAATGAAAACTGAAGTTCTTATAAGAGGTCACAAAATTCTGATATTCAATGACTATTCTGCTACAGTAGTCCAAAAACGAAAAGCATTTGCACCAATATGTACGGCTCTAGTACAGCAGCAAATAAGATTTGCACTCCTCTTCCCTGCTATTCTAAAAGTCTTCAAATCAGACGGATCTACCAGTGTATACCAGACCCCTGAAGAAGCTTCGTCTCTCCTAGAGAATTTGAGAGACCCGACTTCTGCTACTCCTCCTGGGGATAAGAACAAGAGACGACGTCTTGATAGTCCTACATCTCCTTCAGCAGATATGGAGTGATGAACTATACTGACTAACATGTCTAACAAGAGTCATCATCTTACTTCAGATATTTATTTATATCTCCTATTCCTTTATACTCCATCATTTTCTCCCTTTACTTATGCTCCTCCTATTCTATTATGACTTCTTAAGGTTTCAGGTATAAACTCCCATTTAGTCTTTCTAAGTTTTTCCCATTATGGGACAATCCCCTCTTTCTACATGGTAACATCAATCCTAACTATATGGTATGGAAACAAAAACAAATCACTCACTTAAGTAACTTATTGGACTCAGATAAGGGAGAGTTGTTATCTTTGGAAAAATTTAGAGACATGTATGATATCCCTCCCCATCACCAGGTTTTATTTGAACAACTGTGTTCTTTTGCTATTAATAGAGTTAAATCTTGTGCGACAGCAGAAAAAACTTATGATTTTGATTTTCTACGCTCCAATTCTTCTCCCACCTTATCTCTTTCACAAATATACCGTAGGATATGTGTTGATTCCTTACACAAATCTCCTCCCCCTTTTCTCCGGAAATGGGCTGCAGAAATACAAACAGATAATTTGGAACAAAAATTGCTAAATAGCATCCGATATGTTACTGCAGCCACTCGCAGTGTGAAATTGAGGGAAATCCACTTCCGGCTACTCCATAAGGCAATTTACGCTTTTAACTTTTCTTACTCCACCATGCCAGATGATTTCTTGACATATTGTCCAAAATGTAAAGAACCTAGCGCAGATTTATTACACTGTGTTTGGTCTTGTTCTCAAATTCAGACATACTGGCAATTAGTACAAACCTTTATTCAGAATACATGGAATGAATCCATACCTCTAACTCTACTCAGTTATGTTTTTCATGTTGTGATGGCCGGGGATGGAGATCCCTCTGAAAAACCTATAGCCTCAAAATGTATTCATGGCCCTAAAAGGCTTACTAAACCACTGGATCTCTGACACACTTCCCACTATTTCTGAGCTAACAACCTCGCTTTAAGAAACTCTTCATTGGGAAATGCTTGATGCAATCCGCAACAAAGATGTTTCCACAAAAAATTTCATAAAAAAATGGAAAAAATTTCTCATAAAGGTTATGTCGCAGAAGGAGAGGAAAGCTGTTATGAAACACTTTTGTAATACTGTTTGGTATCAGACGGCGGAGGCAAAGGGCACCCTAGGAGTACTCAGAGTTCCTTAATTATATTAAAGATAGAGATTCTTTATTTTCATTTCTTTCTATCCTGTAAAGCATTCATTTTTGTTCTTTAGATTCTATTGTTCTTTATAGCAAAATTGTTTTCAAACTTACTATATTGTATTCTTTTTATGTCTTCCTTTGATATGTAACTGTATTGTTATAGATAAAATTTGAAAAATCTAATAAAAATATTTGGGGAAAAAAAAATACAGCATATATGGCGCTGTGGATGGCGATGTAAAACTCTATAGATATAGATAGCATATATAAAGGCCAGTTCAGTTACTTACAGTCATGTCTCCGTAGCACTCCTATCATGGACGGAGGTGTATGTGGAGAGGAGGAGTAGTAGTGATTGTGTGCAGGATGGCGGCGTGTACCGTGATATGCTTGGGGGCGGAATGATAGAAGCAGCGTCTCGGGTCAGGGTATGCATTATGCGTGTCTATGTCCAATTCACAAAACCGAGATAGTTGATCTACGTACGGAAAATGCGTATCAGTGCCCTATTTATAAACCAAGATAGTTAATCTGCGTAAAGGTTAAGGTAAAAATGTAAAAAAATTGGAAAATCTGTTGTTAACAGGAAATAAATCTAAAAGTGGGACAAATTCACGTTGAATGAATGCAATGCATAAACAAGTGTCATTAGATGACGTTATAATAAACTTAGATGATTATTACTACACCCTAAATAATGTATGGGGAGAAAAAGATGTATTCCAACTGTAAATTATGTATAGTCTATGTATTCATTGGGACTGTAATTTGCTTGAAGATTGGATGCTGATGGATTGGCTTTTATCCTTGTATGCACACCCACTTACTGAGATAGTGGGCTCCAGCGTGCATCCCCACATCGTGCTACTAAAGGGACTGTCTAGTGCTGCTGGACCCTACCGTCTTCTCGCCTGGTCTGTCAGACCTCCCTCCAAGTTTCCAATGCTCAGTTTCACCGCACCTGGTTACCTTGGATAGAATTTCAGCAAACTGATGAGCTTCTGAGAAGAGTCTCGCCTTCTGGTGTGTGATGGGTTCACCCAAGGCTCCCTCTGGGTCTTTTATGTGCCGTAGTCACACCCTTTTTTGTTGTGTCTTAGGGCCCTATTCCACCAGACGATTATCGTTCAGATTATCGTTAAATCGTTCGAATCTAAACGATAATCGTTCGGTTGAAATGCAGTTAACGATTAACGACCGAACGAGAAATCGTTGATCGCTTTATAAGACCTGGACCTATTTTTATCGTTGCTCGTTCGCAAAAAGTTCGCATTGAATAAGACATCGTTCGGTCGTTCGCAATAGATACGAACGCAATAGCGAATAAATGGCAAAGAAAAACGATCGCAATTACGATCATTAGTAACGATTATCGTTCCATGGAAATGAGTGAAAGTTTTCAGGTCTTTCGCAATAGCGGTCGTTTGAGATCGTTAATCGTTAACGATTATGCAAACGATAATCGTCCGGTGGAATAGGGCCCTTTGTTCCATCTTAATGTCTCGTCTTGTGTTTCACCACCCACCCACCTTCCCTTCCATCCTCTAAACTTCTCTCCTTCTTAGGCTGGGTTCACACTGCGTTTTTGCAATCCGTTTATTTCATCCGTTTTTTGCAATGGATGAAAAAAACGAATGCATTTATGTGCATCGGTTTTGATCCGTTTTTCCGTTGACTTCCATTTAAAAAAAAAAACTGATCAAAACGGATCTGTTTTTTTAACGGACACAAAAGTAGTGTCAGCTACGTTTTTGCGTCCGACAAAAAAAAACGGATCCGGTTTTTTTTTTTACAATGGAGGTCAATGGAAAAACGGATCAAAACGGATGCACACAAATGCATCCGTTTTTTTCATCCGTTTTTTTTGCAAAAGAAGGATGAAAAAAACGGATTGCAAAAACGCAGTGTGAACCCAGCCTTACCAGCTTTTCTTCTTTCTCTCTTGCATTGGAGCCTTCTTCGACTCTGGAGGAGGCTTACTGCATTTGTTTTTTTTGTTATGGTTAAATATTTAAAAGAGGGGTTGGAGATTGGTTGTGGGACACCCCAGTACTTCTACCTGTATGCACTGCCATTGGACTGTGTATGCATTCACCTGTTCTCTTATGTGTACGCTACAGTGGATATTTGTTCTTTTCTTTGTCTTTTTCTGGGGTCGTACCCCCTCTGCTGACCTGCCAAGGTCGTTGTTATAGAAATAAAGAATTTATTAGAAAAAGACTAAGTAGTACGATAGCAGGGACCTGATAATGTGATTTCTGTGAGTTGAGGATGCAGTGGTCATACCCTATCACCTATTCAAGAAAATCTGTTGTCTACCAATTTTGTTTTTATCAGAGGAGAGGTGATCGGCTGCCAGACTCCTCTGGCGAAGGTTTATATCCCAGATGACAAATACAGATTGTAATTTACTTCTATTTAAAATTCCAAATTTTTCAGTACTTATCAGCTGCTGTATGTCCTGCAGGAAGTGGTGTGTTCTTTCCAGTCTGACACAGTGCTCTCTGCTGACACCTCTGTCCATGTCAGGAACTGTCCAGAGCAGGAGAGGTTTTCTATGGAGGTTTGCTATTCTGCACAGACAGGGGTGTAGCAGAGAGCACTGTGTAAGGGTATGTGCACACTGAGTAAATAGGACGGAAAGTCCGTTGCGTAATCCGACACTCGCACCCGCTCGTGGACAGCGGCGGGCGGGTGCGTCTCCGCCCGTGCCATAGACTTCATTCTATGCACGGGCGGACTCCTTACTCTGTCCAAAGAATGAACTCGATCATTCTTTGGGCGGAGGAAGGAATCCGTCCGTGCATAGAATGGAGTCTATGGCACGGGCGGAGATGCTCGCGCCCGCCGCTGTCCACGAGCGGGCACGAGTGTCGGATTACGTAACAGACTTTCCGTCCTATTTACTCAGTGTGCACATACCCTCAGACTGCAAAGAATACACCACTTCCTGCAGGGCATACAGCAGTTGATAAGTACTGGAGGAATGGAAATTATTAAATAGAAGTAAATTACAAATCTATATAACTTTCTGACACCAGTTGATTTAAAAAATGTTTTTTGCTTCAGTACCCCTTTAACCCATAGCTGCACCAGGACGTTATTGAACGTCCTCGTGCCGCTATGGGAGTTCAGAGGGGGGTCGCGCGGCGACCCCCCTCTGAACTGCCGCGATCCCGGGTGCCGCATGTAGCCCGGGATCGTGGCTATTAGCGGGCATGGTCCGATCGCCGTGCCCGCTAATTAAGTACTTAGAAGCAGCTGTCAAAGTTGACAGCTGCTTCTAAATACTTGCTGATATGCATCCCTGGTGGTCTAGTGGGGGGATCGCCCCCCTGCGGCGCGATTGCGGGGGGGCGATCCCCGCATCCATCCCGGGCCGGGGTCTGCGCCGTAATGGCGCTGATCCCGGCTCGGCATTCTATTGCTTTTGGCTGCAGCAGCCAAAAGTAATAGAACACCGATCTCATGGATTCATGCAGTATAACTATACTGCATGGATCTCTATGAGAGATCAGAGTGCATATACTAGAAGTCCCCCTGGGGGAATAACCCTAACCCCAGTGGGGCTTCTAGTATATGTGTAAAGTAAAAGAAAAATGTATTTTTAATAACACAAAATCCCCTCCCCTAATAAAAGTCTGAATCACCCCCCTTTCCCCATTTTATAAATAAAAATAAATAAATAAATTAATAAACAAACATGTGTGCTATCGCCGCGTGCGTAATCGCCCGAACTATTAATTAATCACATTCCTGATCTCATACGGTAAACGGCGTCAGCGCAAAAAAATCCCAAAGTGCAAAATTGCGCATTTTTGGTTGCATCAAATCCAGAATAATTGTAATAAAAAGCGATCAAAAAGTCATATATGCGCAATCAAGGTACCGATAGAAAGATCACATCATGGCGCAAAAAATGACACCTGACACAGCCCCATAGACCAAAGGATAAAAGCGCTATAAGCCTGGGAATAGAGAGATTTTAAGGAACATATATTTTCTTTAAAAGGTTTTAATTTTTTACAAGCCATCAAATCAAATAAAAGTTATACATGTTACATATCGTTGTAATCGTAACAACTTAAGGAACATATATAACGAGTCAGTTTTACCCCAGGGCAAACATAGTAAAAACAACCCCCCCCCCCCAAATAAAAAAAAAAAACATTTTTTTTTCAATTTCACCACACATATAATTTTTTTCTGGTTTCCCGGCACATTTTAGGCAAAAATTACATCTGCCATAGCAAAGTACAATTAGTTGCACAAAAAATAAGGGCTCATTTGGGTCTCTAGGTGGAAAAATGCAGGCGCTATGGCCTTATATACACGAGGAGGGAAAAACGAAAACGCAAAAATGAAAACTGGCTGTGTCCCCTAAGGGTTAATGTGCCCCATCAACATGAGTGTGGTATATCTACAATGATGCCCAATGCTCCCTAGGACAAGTAAAACAAGGTGGAAAATGTCTTTATTAACCTAGTAGGCCTAAAGCAAAGTCTATGAGCAGATCTTCAGTTCTCTGTAATTAACAAGAGACCTCTTCTAGATACTAGCAGGATATATGGATGCTTTATGTAAGAGCCTGTTATATAACAATTCACTTTTCCTATACAGGGGTAATGAGGGAGCTGGTGCATTCTGCACGGACTGTGAGATACTACAGCACATGTGTCGCCTGCAATTGATCAAATAGCTGAAAATATCAAGGTTCCGTAACTGATCTAGAAATGTACTAGAGCCCCCCACAGTGTGAGTGCAGACCATGACGTTTACCGCTATATGATGGACTGCAGGCAGCACAGCCTGTGAATTGGTGCAATATCTTATAATCCATGGCAGAAATCCTCTATATGCATAAAACGCTACATGAAATAGTCATATATTCTCTGTCTGGAAGGTTTGCTGTATGTTCTATAAGTTGTGAATCAACTGGCCAGGGATATGTTAGAAATGGTATAATCAATTATTATTGCCGGTGGTTGAACCACTGCCATAGCAATAATAGGACTTGATGTCTTAGGGCATGGGTCTCCAAACTGCGGCCCGCCAGCTGTTGCGAAACCACAACTCCCATCATGCCTGGACAGCTAAAGCTTTGGATTTGGCTGTCCAGGCATGATGGGAAATGTAGTTTTGCAACAGCTGGAGGGCTACAGTTTGGAGACCCATGTCTTAGGGTATATACACTTTGGTACTATGCTGTATACAAGCTTTGCAGCTTGTAGTTGTAAAGGAGGAACAATGTTGCTACGTAATTCAATGCTTACTGAGCTGTAGGCTATATCTGGTTGCAGCCAGGTAACAGGTTGACTTGATTCTAGGTGTCTTGAAGGAATTTCTACAGCCTAAAGGCCAACTTGGCAGATTAGTTTTGCTTTCATATGGAGCAACATAATCAATTAGCATGGGATTCTCTCCCAGTATTTCAAAGAATAAAGGCCTAGGGGGAGATTTATCAAACATTGTGTAAAGTGAAACTGGCTCAGTTGCCCCTAGCAACCAATCAGATTCCACCTTTCATTTCCCAAAAAGTATGGGAGGAATCAAAGGTGGAATCTGATTGGTTGCTAGGGGCAACTGAGCCAGTTTCACTTTACACCATATTTGGTAAATCTCCCCCATAGTTTCTGTGTGGTGTATTATCTAGGCATACAAAAGTGTATGTGGTCCAGTGCTGTTTCAACTGCTTACTCCACAGAGTGTGGTGTCCCACCGCGGGTGGTTGGCGTTTCTTACATCTGTCGCAAAAGCTCTTTACTCCAGGTTAAGTGGTGATAATGGTATTTTATAGTTTCACCACAAGATGTCAGTATTTTATGTATATGCTCTTATGTATGGCACAGCTGAAGTTACCAAAGGGTTATTATTTCTTCTGTCTTATGTACTTTTATCGACCACTGGAGATGCTCTTTCTTTCTGACCTATCACTTCTCTTCTTTTTCTTGCACACATTCCTTTCCACCACTCACAGGGTCTCTTACACATCCCCTGTAGGAAGTAGTCACTTGGTGGGAGGAGGTGTAGCTCAGTCTTATCCAGATTCTCACAGAGAGAGGACACACAGAGCAGTCGCCCCTGCTGTAGCCAAGCCAGGGCCTGGCTCTGCCAGGACCCTTGCCTGGGACAAGTCTAGTTCAGTTGGTCAAGTGTATGCAGAAGCAACCAGAGACACTCAGTTCTTCTACTCTATCTATTATGCAGTGCTAAACACTACAAAAGGGAGAAAAGTCGGGGATCACTCCGAGAACCACTCCACAAAACGCAGGGTAATATCCTACTACAAAAGAGGAACTAGCCTGGATAAATCAAAGCTACAAGAAGGTCTACGTATTCTATCTCGCAGTGCAGACACCTTCGGCAACTTAGCTGAGGCTTGTATCACCCTAAGGCCACGAGGCCCCACCCACATATACCAATCCACAGGTGATAAAAACGACTTTTTACCAGAACAAGCACCATGAGGTGTGATATAAAATAAGTAATGAAAGCTGTAACATTTACCCTTTACACCTGTGGAGAGCAGTCAAAATGCAAAAAGGGAGTGACAGTGTCACTTTAAGGGAATCTATCAGCACTCACGCCTTACTTGAGGAGCTGACAGTGTGCTGTAGCTGGCAGTCAGTTAAGGAGCATGGTACCTTTTTGTAATTTGTCTGTGCTGTGGATTATGTGCAATCTTGGGTTTCCTACTGTAATGAAGAGTGAAAGAGGAGTTGTGGCTCAGCGTTTGTGCCACCTTCTGGCTGCCTCACCACTTCTTCCTCCTCCCTATTCTTCATGAATAATCAATGCTACCCGGCCTCCTGCTCGCTCAGCTGTCAGCCAGTGTCTCTGATTGCAGGTCAGTCCTCTGTAGGCAGGTTTTGGCTGAAAGAAAAACTCATATAGTTGAATCTCTGAGCTCAAATGTGTTGGAGCTGTGGTCTAGGGGTTAATCATCTGTCAAGAGAACACCAGCAGGTCTTTCTGTGGTTTGAATGAAATATAGGTCTTTTTTTTATTTGTTCTCATTATTTTATCATTTTTATAAGTGCAAAGATTTCCCAATCAGGAATTCCAAATTATTTTTAAAATTATTTTTTTAATACAATGATGGGAAAAATAAAAAATAAATATAGTTTTCTCATTGTTTTAATTTGGACCTGATTGTGAATTCTTTGTACTGTTAAAAATGATACAATAATGAGAAAAAAAGAAAAAATTAAGACCTATATTTCATTTCCATCTTCTTAAAGGAAGCTCTCTGCTTGACTGCTCCTGCCTGCACTGATACTCCCTGTCCTTTGCACAGCTCTGGAGAACAGAGGTCATGGGTTATCAGAGCAGTGAAGCAGAAATCTCCTTTCCCTCTGTTTAACCCTTTTTTGTGTTGCAGCATGTAAGTGAACACTGGGTCACTTACACACACCAGTACATAAGGTGTTAAGCAGAAGGACACGGGACTGCTATTATCTTCCCCGTGCATCCTGGGGCCCCCCTCCAGCATGGGCTCCATAGCAGCTGCCTGCCCTGCCTCTATGGTAGCTATACCACTGCCACCAACACATTACTAAAAGGTACCATGCAAGGGTTATTTATATGTTGAATCATCCCTCCTCCTGGAGACTATTAATTTGTTCCATACTTATTATTATCTTTTCTGTCTTCTTCCCCCAGTTCTGAGCCTGCTGCTTTGGGCTGAAGACACAGAAGACATTGTATGAGTTTTTAACCTAGTCTCCGCTCTAAATCCCCTTCTTCCCCTCTCTTCCAACCCGGCTTATGTAAACAGTGTCCCTGGCGGTATCTGCACTGTAATTAGGGTTCATCACAGTATGTGTTGTGTGCGGACTGGGATATCTACCTGAGTACGTACTTGGACAGTTGTGGTGGTTGTTGTGACGCCAGTACTAGTCCAGCACACAGGTGTGATGGTATACCTGCTCTGTGTATGGCCGGTTTGTACTCCTCCCCGATGGTCGTGACCTGCTGGACTAGGATGGGTCCCTTGGGCTCCTGTCACGGGAGTCCTGAGTGGAAAATGACCCACCCGGGCTATCGGTACCGCCACCCACAGAAAGGGAAAAATGACTCAAGATGTGTAGCGGAGATCTATTGGTGCTGGTGCAATGATTACTGAGTCCCAGTAGAATAAATATAACAGCTTTACTGAAGAGTCTCTTGGAATACAGAATACTTTGGCAGTAAATAGCTTTGTTAGGACTCGGGCCGTGCGTTCGGCTCCTGGCACTGCCGATGCATGCGGTCAAAGCATATTCTGGTTACCTGACCTCTGGTTTTGACTATTTGACTATCCCCTTGGACACGACTTGGTACTTCATTGCTCGGCTGGTTTTGACTGGGTTCTCTGACTTTTCCTTATTGTGTGTGTGTATTGTCTTGTATTGTATCCATTTTAGTAAGATCAGGGACAAGTTGACAAGTTGTCAGTTTGCTGCTAAAGCATCTGAGGCAAGTAGGTAGGGACAGTGGGGCGGGTGCCAGCTTCAGGGCTCACCTGTCCTTGTGTCTCCCTGTCCCAATCCTAACAAGCTTCTTTTGAAACATACTTGTGTTCACTGAATCTGTGCTGGGGGATACTTATAAGTGCTGATATAAGAGGTAGATGTAGCGGTACTTGTATAGTTTAGAGTTGAGCAGTGAAGCGAAGAGGAATGGAGTTTGTTGAGGGGGTCCCAACCCAAGGTAGTTGTGTACTCTGCAGGAACTTTTAGAAATAAGAATACTTGAGACTTGAGAGAGAGATACTTGTGCCCGTGTTTAGATTATGTCTTCACTTCCAATGGAAAGAAGGAAAGTCGGAGCACGTCTTTAAACGCAGCAATCTTAGTCTTTATTCAGCAAACAGGCAGTACAGATGAATGTGAAGACTGAACAGGCAACAGCTTTTTCACACGTCACAGCGTGCTTTCTCACAGCCCTGATTATGTCTTATCTGACCAATTTCTGTCCTACAGTGTTGGGGAACCCATCCTACTAGAGTGACACAAGCCCCAGTCGTGGTTACCTGGGCAAAGCTAAGTGTTCGAGAGTGTCCCGGTTTCACCTGCACTGGGAGATAGAGTACCCTGCACTGTATAGAGAGGTTCTCGGCGTGGGTTGGGATGATCCCTGACTTGTCCTCCTTGTAGGGTCTAGCACTGCATAGTGACTTTAGCTAGACTAGTAGAGCTCAGAGTCTTTGGTTGCTTCATACATGTGTATCTCTGACTCTCCAACACAGCTGGACCGTCCCGTACAGGGGTCCTGGCAAAGCCAGGCCCTGGCTTAACTACAGCAGGGATGCTTACTCTGTGTGTCTTCCTTCCACGAGAATCTACCACTACTACACTTCCTCCCACCAAGTGACTACTTCCTACAGGGGTATGTATGGAGCCCTGGGAGTGGTGCAGAAGAATGCCTGTAAGAAGAGAAATAAAGCAATAGGTTAGACAGAAAGAGTATCTCCATTGGACAACAAAATACATAGTATAGAAGGAGCAGTAACCATTTGGTAACTACAGCTGTGCAATAACTAAAAGCTTACATACAAAATACTGGCATCTAGTGGTGAAACTAATAAATACCTTCATCACCACCTACCTTTGAGTAAAGGGCTTTTGCGACAGGTGTATTACAAGAAACACCCATGGTGGGACACCACATATGGTCCCCAGGAACTTGTGCTCAGATAAACCCTCAGCATTAGAGTGCAGAGATATTACTACATTATATTTTATGACATTACTGCGCAAGTGCATAGGGATGGCATTTTGTTGTGGAATTTTGTTGTCTCCCAAATTACATGGTTCTCTGCAGATAGTAACATTTGATCTGATGCTGCATTATTGCCAAAGGCTTGGATTTATTTTTTGTTATGCAGCCATTTGTAGTTAGGGATTAGGCAATTTATCCTTACTATCATAAGCATGGATCTGCGTCATAGAGGGGTGGGGGTTTCCTCCCACTGGGGGTGAGCCTGCCTCCAGTGCATCACCCCTGCCCTGGTACCGTGAATAGAACGGGGACGTTCATGGGAACCGGGCACGGTTCAAAAAAGAACCGCGGTACCGGCTTTCCCACGACAGCTCCATTCTATACATGGTAACACTTAAAGCGAATCTACCTGATGGTACATTTGCTTTAAGTTTTTCATTAGTTTTTGAAACATGTCTTTAGAGTGTTATCTATATATTAGGCTCTCCATTCCAGGAACATATTACAACACCTATGACTTTTCTACAGTAGGTGGACAATGAGAAGAAAGAAGAAGAAGAAGAAGAAGGAGACAGACATTCCCAAGAGAAGCAGCATTTGCTCTTACACAGGCATCAGCCACATTGTACCTTGCAGGAGCTCTACTGTATGTGCATTGCGTTTGCCTCACACAGTTAGGAACTTGCTCTAATCTTACCCTAAACGGTCGTCATAGCATCCTCCCCCCAACACACACAACAGTTCCAGCAGTCCTCCACACAGTAGTCACATCAAGTACAATGATGACTAAAATGTATATAATGTTACAATGCTGCCGGAGGCTTTAGGGGTGGGAAATTCCGTACAGCACACTTTGCTGCTATTTTTCTGTGATCTTCTGTGATCGTCGATATTGTGCTGGTGAGGTGTACTGTATATATGTACCAGGGCTACTTCGTAGTCCCAGTCCGGCTCTGCATCACTGTATACATACCTCCAGGGCTGTGGGCCCACAACAGGATCAATATCCTCACCAAACAGATCTCTTACATCACTCCACAAAAATTGTGCCATTGATCAGGTTAGAATAGATATGGTGAGATATGGATATTTTTGGAGCAGACACATCTGTTTTCTTAATGTTCTTCTAATGAAACCATGAGGTGTTACATTGATTGAATATCTTTTGGAAAATTCCATCCCTTCTTCATCGCTTCACTTAACTCATGAAAGATTGTCAATAGGCTTTCATTATCCTACAGAAAATACTCACAGGAGCCCGGCTGATACTATTACTTTACCTGCTTCAGTTATTGGCGGGCTATCATAGTTTATCATTGACTTTTTCTAAATGGATCAGTGCTTTTTAGTTAGATCATTAATACCAAAGGTTTTTCTTTTACAATAAATTTTAGAACTAGTTCAGTCCCTTTCCTAAGGGCCGTATTACGCTGGACAATTATCGTTCAAAAAATCGTTCTGATTTAAACGATAATTGTTACGTGTAATAGCAGGTGATTAAACGACCAACGAGAAATCGTTGATCGTTTAATAGAATCTGGACCTATTTTTATCGTTAATCGTTCACAAATTGTACGGTGTAATAATGCGCGTTCACTCGTTGCCTAGTCTATCAGCCAGGAAAGGACATCGTAAGTAAAGATCATCGCCCTGGCTCTCCAGGTTGGTGTCGGCTAAGGAATTAAAATTAAAGAAAGAAATATGTATATAAGTTAAATTCTTATAATGTATGTTACTCTGTGGTAATTTTTGAATTATGATAATAATAATAAAAAAAAAAAAAAAAAAAAAAAAGATCATCGCCCTGTCTAATAGGGTGAACGACTAAGATTGTTCATCATAGCGGTAGTTTGAGACCGTTTATCGTTAATCGTTGAAAAATTGTCCGGTGTAATACCCCCCTAAAGGGTTTAGTTATAAGGGTTGAGGAAGTAGAAGCCACATCTGGACCTGACTTGTTAGGGCACTTTTCTACAAGTATAGGAGGGGACAGTCATCACGAAAGACCATGCAAGCATGCAGGGGAGGAGAAATTAGATGGGCATCATGATGTAGACCAGAAATGAAAGAGTGACAATCCACACTGTAGACCAGAATTGAGAGGGAAGTCATGCTGAAGACCATGAATGAGATCCTTTCCATCCATTAGGAATCCAAGCTGGAAACAAGGAAGAAGTGGGGGACCATACACAGGACCAGGAATAAGATGAGGAGCCAATCACGAGACTGAACATGATAGGGGAGCCATGCTAGTGACAAAGAACAGTATAGGGAGCCATGCAGAGGACTGGAAATGAGATGGGGATCCAATGCCGGGAACCATTAAAGGGGTTGTCCGGCGATAAAAAATTATTCACAGAATAACACACATTACAAAGTTATACAACTTTGTAATGTATGTTATGTCTGTGAATGGCCCCCTTCCCCGTGTTTCCCCCCACCCACGCTAGACCCGGAAGTGTGGTGCATTATACTCACCGCATGTCGTGTCGTCCACGGTCTCCGATCGTCAGCAGTGACGTCTTCTTCGTGAGTCCGGCGGATCTTCCCGAGTGCCGGCAACCCTCTGCAGCGTCATCCGAAGCTCAGCCGCGATTGGCTGAGCATAACTGTGCTCAGCCAATCGCGGCTGAGCGGCTGATGACGCGGCCACGTCATCAGCTGCTCAGCCGCGATTGGCTGAGCACAGTTATGCTCAGCCAATCGCGGCTGAGCTTCGGATGACGCTGCAGAGGGCGGCCGGCACTCGGGAAGATCCGCCGGACTCACGAAGAAGACGTCACTGCTGACGATCGGAGACCGTGGTCGGCACGTGAGAGGTAATGTATAGCGCACCACACTTCCGGGTACACGGGTGGGGGTGGTGGGACACGGGGAAGGGGGCCATTCACAGACATAACATACATTACAAAGTTGTATAACTTTGTAATGTGTGTTATTCTGTGAATAATTTTTTATCGCCGGACAACCCCTTTAATAAAATAAAGGACCATGCTGAGAACCAGTGCCGTAATAGGGAGCCATGTTGGGAACCAGGGATGAGATTGGTTGCAACCAGAAATAAGGAAATTGATGGTATGGACTAAGAATGAGAAGGAGATGCATGCTATCAACTAGGGAAGAGGGGGGGGGGGGACCATAAATGAGCTAGAGAGCCATGCTGCGGACCAGGAATATGATGGGAAGTGATGCTGTGGACTAGAAATGGATGAAACTAGAGAGCCATGCTATGGATTCGGCATGACATTGTGAACCATGTTGTGGACCAGAAATGAGGAGTCATGCCAGCAACAATGAATAAGGAGCCATCCTGTGGACTTGGGATAAAATGAGAGGCATGCTGGAGACCAAGAATGAGCTAAGGAGCCCTGCTGGGGACCATGAGTAAAATGGAAATGCATGTATAGGACCAGGAATAAAATGAAGAGCCAGGCCTGGGACTAGGAATATTATGGGAAGCCATGACAGGGACTAGGAATGAGATGAGGATGAGGAATGAGATGGGAAGTCAAATGAGTTGAAAAGCTATTCATTGGACCAGGAATAAAATGGGAAGCCATACTGGGGACCAAGAATAAGATCATTATCTGTGTGCTGTACATGTTTGCTGACTCCATTGGACACTTCAGCCAGCTTTCCATATACAGCGGTACCTTGGTTTAAGAGTAGCTTGGATTAAGAGCGTTTTGCAAAGAAGAGCTCACAGTTTTTCAAAATTGTGACTTGGTTTAAGAGCATTGCTTTGGTTTAAGAGCTTCCTGTATTGGGTGAGAAGGCGAGTGAGGGAGGGGCATGGTCTGCATAGCGGGGTCTACAGCCCTGTACTCTGACCCAGGAAGTCTCCCTCACCTTCCAAATCATAGCAGATCCACTTTAGACTGGGGCTTACATCAGGGGACAGGACTGTGGAGGCAATCTCTTCATAGCTGTAACCCCCCTCTCCCCGGACAGAAAGTGCTGCATTTATGTGCCCACATCTGTCCTGCTCGTTCCATTCACACTGCTGTATATAAAGTTTCTGTCAATGTCCTCCTGCACAGCTCTGTGATTCTCACTTCCTGATTGGTCCATGCTGAACACACCCCTTTCCCACTGCTGTCATGTGACCGCACAGACCTCTGACAGCAGCCCTGCTTCTCTGCATTATGGGGATCTGCAGCTCCATCCTGTATCTACAAACTGCTGCTGTTTTTCAGGTTTATGCACTTACTATACATTATACACCACATACTGATTGCTATACTGTACAGTAACTTATAATATCACATATTCAGCTGTTTCTCACTTTTTGTTTCATCTTTTCTACATTTTATTCAGAATAAAAATTATTATTTTGGGGTATGGACCCAATTGTCTACATTTAAGTGATTTCTTATGGGAAAATTTGCTTTGGTTTAAGGCTATGTTCACACTACGTAAAACTACGGCCGTTGTTGCCGATGGCAACAACGGCCGTAGTTTTTGTGCAGCGGAACACAGCCTATTAAGCAATGGCATCCCGGCCGGAGCGTACACACATCGTATACGCTCCAGCCGGGATCTGTGCGGCCCCGCAAATAACTGACAGGTCAGTTTTCTGCGGCCGGAATTCAGTGAATTCCGGCCGCAGAAAGACCTGTCAGTTCACACAGTGAAGCAAAAGGCTCCGGACGCTTGCTTCACTGTGTGCTATGGGAAGCTCCGATGCGGGCGCACGCTGATGCGCCCGCATCAGAGCTCTGCGGCCGGAAAGATCACCCAGCCGGTACTTAAGTAGCGGCCGAGATCATCCGGCCAGAGACCGGCCGTTCCGTGACGTCTCATACGTAGTGTGAACATAGCCTAAGACTGGATTTGGATTACAAGCACGGTTGAACGAATTATGCTTGTAAAATCCAAGGCACCAATGTACTCTGTTCTTTGAGAGGACAACCCCCTTTTTTTCTAAAAATTTGGGTGAGCGGTTTAAGGAGGTTTCACAGTATATGAAAGTATTAAAAAATTAATAGTAGAAAAGTCTGACTGTGATATGCTTTATAAGTCAAGCATGGAGAACCTTCAGCCCACCAGGGATAGGCAGCTTTGGCTGTCCAGGCATGATGGTAATTGTAGTTTAACAACAGTTGGAGGACTGCAGGTTGTAAGTAAAGGCCAAAGAGAACAACACAGAGTGCGTTTTTAGGTAGAATTTTATTGAAAAATTAAAATTGCATTGCATATCATCTTTAATAGTTAAACATCTCTTATAAGTCACCAGATAGCAAGAGTCCTTTGATCACACCACACCAAACCTCTCACTTTCACACATACTTGTGCCCTGACAAACCCAAATATGGCAGTGTGACTATTGCTACGATCCCTGACAATCCTCCTGAGACAACATGGAGTCCTCTCTTTTATCAGTCTAGAAATAATAAAGCCATCATACGGAACAAATAAGGATTTACTGAACAATAAGAAGGTATAAGAACGTAGGTATCAAACGTCTCTCTCAGCTATTACCTTAGCTAGATCAATGTCAAAAGGAATTTTTCCTGGTGTAAATTTCTTTTGATATTAATCAGTGCCAGTCGCCTAATTATAATAGAGAAAGAATTGGGTTGGATTACATAACAGCCTGCTTTATAGAAACAGCGCCACTCTTATCAATGGGTCGTATCTGGTGTTGCAACTCATTACCATTAATATGAATAGAGCAGAGTTGTAATAGTAGACACAGCTCATGGGCAAGAGTAGCATTATTCCTTTATGAAATGCAGATCCTTTTTTTTCTCGATCATGGACAACAACTAAATATTCAAAAAATCTGGACTATAACAGCAGAGGTAGAGAAAAATACAGATTGGGAACTGTCAGGCCTCACTGCCTCTTCTCTGCCATTATCTGAGTAATGTCAGACATGCAGTTGCTAGGTTATAGGCTGCCTGGTAATCTCTGTTGCTATGAGGCCCATTTATCCTTAGCAACCAATCTGTATATATAAAAAAAAATCCCATTCAATTTAATCTGTGAGCAGTTTTGAGCCCTCAGAACTTCAGACCGCTCCATTTACAGGAGACGGGTGGAGCTGTGTAGACATACCGTGCGTGATTAAGAAATAAAAAAGGTCTTTCTTCCCCCTCCTCTTAGATCTGAATGATGACTCTAGGGGTCTACTGATTGCAGGCTAGGCTGTCATTCAGAGGAGGAGTTGGGGGGCGGGCTCAATACTGTGGACACTTAGCATGAAGGGTCCGCCCCCTAGGCACCTTCCAGATTGGCGGACATGCCATTTAAGGTATTATTACACACCTCTACCCTTTCCCTGTATAGGGCATCAATTTTAAAGACCTAAACTGCTAAGAAATTCCCTTTAAGGGTATGTTCACACTGAGTATCAGCAGAAATCAGGCAGAATTCCGCTGCGTAACTTTCCGCTGCGGAATCCCGCCTGTCTCAGTGTGCCATAGCCTGTCTATGGGAGAGCATGTCACTTATTTGAGCGGAGAGAGGCGGCAGCGGAGCAGCGCGCTCTCTCCTATAGACAGGCTATGGCACACTGAGGCAGGCGGGAACTTTCCGACGCAGAATTCTGCCTGATTTACTCAGTGTAAACATACCCTTAGGGTGCGTGGACACTACGGAATTCCCGTGAATGACCCACGGCGGATTCCGTCGCTCGTATCCGCACACGGCGGCGCGCATCTCCGCCTGTGCCATAGACACTATTCTCTGCACGGGCGGATTCCGCATTCTGCCTAAAGAATTGAATAGCGTCTATGGCACGGCTGGAGATGCGCGCCACCACGTGCGGGTATGAGCGACGGAATCCGCCGCGGGTCATACGCGGGAATTCCGTAGTGTGCAAGCACCCTTATACCTATAATTAAACTATTTATTGATTCCAGACTGATTACTCCACTGCACCAAAAAATGAGTCCTGCTGTGTTTTCCGTACATTGGCACTTAATCTTTTATAAGTTTAATGTTCTTATATAATGTTTCACTTATGACATCACTATGTGCTTTTACCTAACAGGGTGAGGAACATGAACATATCATGACAGTAAGACAAAGCCTTTTGACAGACATTACAGGGTGAACACGAGATTGTCACAACCAGTTACACTTCAGGAGACATTTTGGCACTCTTTAATTTACAACACACAACATCATTGGAGATGAGCACAGATGTAGAAGTCTATTCTTCCAGACAGTATTAGTTATGGCTGTAGAAATTTACATTGTTAAGTGTTACACAAAAAAAAATGCTTAAAGAACCATACTTAGATGTGTTAAACATGGAATAACCAATGTGACAAAATTATATAGCTTATAAATGGAAGTGGAAAAATGTATTGGACATCAAGCAGGTATCAATATTCAAGCCCACAGCTGTTTAATAGTTTTGTCAATCAAGGGCATAGCCAATATGAGGGTATGAAATAGGTGGCTATCATCTATTACATGCTGCCAATAATTCTCAACAGTATAGTAGTGATCTCCAGGCATCCCTGCTTCTTTGTGAATTTTCAGTTGTATTATAGTACTGTGAGGGATGGTACAGGTGATAAACCTCCTATGATGCACAAGAAGATATGCCCTATTGTCTTTATAGTAGCTGGATGATATACCAAAAGAAAAAAAAGACTATTTAGGTTATTGCTTTGTTTGATTTTATGTCCTGTAATTATAACATTATATTACAAAAGATCTGTCAGGTCTCCTATCTGAGAGCTTCAAAGAAAAGAGGGTGAGATCCTGAGTTCGGCAATATATAACTTTACATGATTCAATTCCAGATTTTCATGTAAAAAGCTGTCTAAATGCTGCCAGGTCTCAAGCAGAAAGCCTGTGAGTCCTCATTTCCCCGCCCACACACAGTGATTGGTTTTTGGAATGTGTGTGGGTGGGGCCAGCAGGACTCACAAGCTTCTAAGTATTTAAACTGCTTTTCATAAATAAATACTGAATCAAATCATAGGTTATTTTATATCCCCGAATTCAGCATCTGTCGCTCTATCCTATGCTGTCCTCAGATTTCGATTTTGCAGATCTGCTTTAAGCTTAGGATCATTTTAATCATGTTGTCAAGTTGTCAGTGCATTTTTTTCAAGTCATTAAGCTTGGTTTAATTTCCATTATTTTATTTTAGATCAGCAACTCTAAAAAAAAAAAAAAAAATGGTTGACATTGTCAGTGAGATGTTCCTCTGCAAGGGAAATCTTAATGGCTACAAATACATGAATGGATATAAATAAATTGTAAACTAATAAAATGTCGTGTTGGTCCAGCATTTTGGAATGAATTCATTTTATTAATTCAATGCTGATAAATTTAAAGTGCTAGAATTGTAATTTTTATGAGCCTACGTACTAGATTTTTCAAAGGGGGACGCGGTTTAACGTTACTTATACCCCCTCCATGCAAATGAGCATTAATAAAAGCTAAATCTTAGCACCCCTTGATAAACCTAGACATATATTTTTACACTTCTGAACTACATTTTAGGGCACTATAGTATAGATACGGGTTCCACTATATATTTTTTTTTTTATTTCTTTGGCTCACAAAGACACTAAATTACAATAAACAGTATTTAGAACTTACCTCAATAATATATACTATATATATTTATATATATAAATAGAATACAATACAAATGGAGGAAAATACAAGACACCTCTTTAACATGGTAAATCTCTGCATATAAATAAGCAAATATTTTCATATACCTATATTTGAACAGTTAAACTGCTGTAAAACTATGACATTGAATCCCAGTTCACAAAGATTTTTTTTTCTCGACAATAATGTACACAATCTACACAAAATAATCCCTAGAAATACAGCAAGAGTATACCTGTTACGACGACTGTGCTACTATAACCCCCTAGACACTAAGACGGGGACGCACAACTATTTATTGGTTAATGCTTTTCAGACGAGTCGTATGTTATGGAGAAAAGCAAACCTATACTGAAAGTAGGATTCTGCCCTATAAGCCTAAGGATTTCTTGTCTGGCAAATTGACGTTAAAAGATGTTCTTCATTGTACCATTAGTGGCAGAGACCTGAAAGAAGCCTGTGCGGCATGAAGAGGCAGTCTAGTGTATAGCAGATGGAAAGGAAGTTGAATGCGGTCAAGGCAAGCATGCAAAGTCCAGTAGGAGAGGAGGGCAATAAGAAGAGGAACATAGGTCTGACAAATTGACGTTAAAAGATGCTCTTTGTTGTGCCTCAGTAGTAGAGACCTGAAGAAAGTCTGTGCAGCATGGAGAGGCAGTCTGGGGTACAGCAGATGGAAAGGAAGTCATGTGCTGTGTATTCAAGCATGCACAATCCAGTAAGGGAGAAGAGCAACAAGAGGAGAAAAATAGGCTCAGCAAGGGTATGTATTTATAATTACAATATAGGGTTAAAATTTAATATATAGAAGGAGCTATTTCACTAAGTAAAAGTAATACTCCCTCATAAACGCTATGTAAATTATCTCATGAAGAAGCACAACTGTTTCCCCAGAAAGCATTGCCTGGCCTATAAGATTCCCTACTATACCAGTTGGTCTCCACAAGGAAAAATACTACCATCAAAATCTATAAATGTTAAAATACATTTCATAAGATCCTTCATGAGGTGTTTACATGGGAATTGTAAGGGCGACTGTATACACTTTTGTTGGTGGCTGTGGTACTCTTGACTCTAGCCTTCTTCTAGTCATAGGTAACATAGCATAAGCTCCATCCTAAAGGGGTTAGGAAAACACAGCTAATTTATTCTTGAAAGGGTGAAAACAGGTGTGGCGCTGTTTTTCTAACACTGTGGGTATGTTGCCAAGGTTGATAGCTATGCGATGGCTGGATATACACGATATTGCACCAGTAAGTGAGTGACTATATACAAGTGTCTCATTATATTTTGAAAGAAGGTTCAATTTGCCATACAAGTAAAACTATTGCACAATCTGGGCTTCTAGGCTTCGAGGAACATTTTTATATATCCCCGGTTATCAGGTCTCTTATTATGTTGGGAATCCTGCTTTATCAGTATTTACTGCTCTAAGCAAAGGCCTATACTACATATGTCAAGGGCCGGCCCTGTACATAAATCTTCACACGGAGACATACAAGTGGATACATTTTACAACACTCAGTTACCTTGGATTTGTACATATCTGACGACCTTAACAAACACATTTATGCCGGTTGTCACTGTACACACCGTAGGTAATATCTCCTTTCTTAAAATGATATACACGTCGGCTTATGTTTGTTAAGGTACCAGAGAAGAGCTATACTGAGGGAGGGTTTCCTAAAGTTTTTTTGTGTTCTTTCACCAAAAAACAAAAATACCATTCAACCAATTGGGTGGCGGTGTAGGTTTCCCCAGCGTAGAGAGGGTTCAATGTATTTGGCACCTATATTACAAATCTTGACCCAATCTCTCAATTTCTTCCACCAAGAAGTCAATGTCTGATTTGGTGGCTGCAGGGTTTGAGACGACCATCCGGAAGAAGTTAGCCTTGTCTCCCTGGGGTTGATATCCCACCATTGTTGTTCCAGATTCCATCATTAGGGCTTTTATCTTTGGAGCAACCTTGAAGAAAACAGACTCATGATTAGACAATTGTGACAAACCTTAGGATTTGCTAGAGAAATTCTAGCCTTAATGGTGCGTTCACACCTACAGGATCTGCAGCTGATTTTCTGCAGCAGATTTTATTTAAATAACTGAACACAGCATCAAATCTGCTGCAGATCCTGTAGGTGTGAACGCACCCTAAAGGGGTATTCTGGGCAAAATCCACAGGATAGCTCATCAGTAATGTTTGCCCAGAATCCCCCTTTAAAGGAGAAGTCCAGTGAATATTTTTAAGAAAGTATTGCGCCCCAAAAGTTATACAAATCACCAATATACACTTATTACAGGAAAAGCTTATAAAGTCCTTTTTTTCCTGCACTTACTACTGGATCAAGGCTTCACTTCCTGGATAAAATGGTCATGTCACTTCCTGGATAAAATGGTGATGTCACGACCCGACTCCCAGAGCTGTGCGGGCTGTGGCTGCTGGAGAGGATGATGGCAGAGGGATGCTCAGTGTCCCTCCAGTGCCCTGTGTCCCTCAGTGTCCCCCTGCCATCATCCTGTCCAGCAGCAACAGCCCGCACAGCTCTGGGAGTCGGGTCGTGACATCACCATTTTATCCAGGAAGAGACATCACCATTTAATCCAGGAAGTGACATCACCATGTTATCCAGGAAGTGAAGCCTTGATGCAGTAGTAAGTGTAGGGGAAAAAGCACTTTATGTGCATTTCGCATAATAAGTGTATATTGGGGATTTGTATAACTTTTGGGGGCAATACAATACCTTAATAAAAATTTTTGCCGGACTTAAATCTCACACAGATATGATTAGATTTAAACGGCCAAAGTGTTGGTGCTGAGACTCCCACTGATCGCTAGATATTGCAGGGGGGAGTATGCGGCTGGGTGCCTCACTCCCTGGCTTGCTGCTTGAGTCAACTTGTTGCAGGACTCAGGCTCCATAGACATACACCATTGGGGAGTATGTCTATGGAGTAAAGTGGGGAGTGAACAGCTGCCTGGCTTCAGATGGAGGAATGATAATTAGCTGCATTATGAATGGGAGGGGAAATCAGTGCACCAGGGGGCTAAGCCCACTTCCAATGCACCAGACTTGCTCATTTGCATATTAAGACAACATTATCTGTGGAGCAATGCAATAATAATGTTCTCTTGGATGCAACACACAATGTGATGTCACTGGTCAGCTTACCTTTGTGCAATACAGGATAAACTACTATGGTAGATGAAAAAAAATTCTTTATTTGTAAAATTGGACTTTGCCTTACAAGGGGGACCTTCTTCTTCCTCAGGTTCATATGTTTTATATAGGGAGAACCAAGTAGACCCCCCCCCCCCCCCCCCCCCCCCGCTTTTCTTGTTCTCAGTATCAAGGAGATATTTGATAAGCTGTTGAATGGTAATACTCACCTTATGCAGCTTTTCTTGCCTTTCTTCACTTGGGGGCATGCCTCTAATGCCTGGGGGAATGTACCAGAAGCAGACGTTTGTGTGTTCAGGCTAGAAAATAATACAAACCCAAATCAGTAATCTATTAGCTGATAATACAAGTAATACATTACTTACATAAGGCAAATACTGCTATGATAAGTACACAAATCCCGAAGAGTGATATATCTGCTTTACTACTTGTGCACTGATAACCCCTGACCTCTGCATGAAGCTCTGCACATTTTCCTTTCCTACTTGATTGCACAGCTGGAGAACAGAGGTCAGAGGTTATCAGTGCAGTAAAGCAGAGATCTCTGTCTTCTGCTTGTTAACCCTTTTTTGTGTTGCAGCATGTAAGTAAACATTGGGTCACTTACACACTGCAGTACATAAGGGGTTAAGCAGTAGGACACACACTCTTACCTTGTCCCCTGGGCCCCTCTCCTGCACAGGCCCCATAGCGACACAACTCTATGGTAGCTACACCACTGCACATGACCAATAATTATGAGCGAAGGAAAAATGATCTTTCTGGATATGTTCTGGGAATATTATGATAACATTTATTCATTCATTCATTTATTCATTCAAGAAGGTTTATTCAAGGATGAAAGATTTTTTTTATCCTTGAAAGATCTGTCTGTTGGCCTAATTTTCAAACACAGGCAACTTTTCTTCCACATGATGACAATCTTGTTTGTCATCAGACATGTCAAAAGTTATTGATTGCAGCGGGTCTGACTGCTAGGACCCATTAAGATTAGAAGGTACAGCCAGAGAGAGATCCCTGGCTGTATCTCCTTACCAGCTTATTCCAACAATGGAAATCTAGGGAGGCTACATTGTTGGAATTAGCGAGCGGCCGGGGAGTGTATTGAGCTACTGCCACACTCTCTCCCCGGCTATATCTTGTGAGACCCACTGTGATCAATAACTTTTGACATGCCTTATGACATGTCAAAAGATGTTTTTTTTTTTATTACAGGTACTCTTTGAATTTTACCTAACAAATTATAATTTTGGGTAAAATTGCCCATTTTCATCAACCTTAGGGTATGTTCACACTACTTCATTCTATGCACAGGTACATTCCGCTGCGTGCCCAAAGAATGAACGAGTTCATTCTTCGGGCCAGCGGCGGAATCTGCCTGTGCATAGAATGGAGACTATAGCACAGGCAGAGATGCGGAATCCGCAGCGGCTGATCCGCCCGGGTTCCGTAGTGTGCATATACCCTTAGTCTTATATGCATTGACTCTTTAAGACATAAGGCAGGTCAGAAGAAGTGGAACAAACTACCAAAATTATTCCAATACTTTCTTTAGATGTGTGAAGACTAGACATGAGCGAACCTGGAGCATGCTAGAGTCCATCCGAACCCGAACTTTCAGCATTTGATTAGCGGTGGATGCTGAACTTTGATAAAGCCCTAAGGCTATGTGGAAATCATGGATATAGTCATTGGCTGTATCCATGTTTTCCAGACAACCTTAGAGCTTTATCCAAGTTCAGCAGCCCCGGCTAATCAAATACCGATCGTTCGGGTTCAGATGGACTCGAACCCGAACCCGGTTCGCTCATCTCTAGTGAAGACTAACCTCTCCTTTGAAGACCATCTCAAAATCTTCCCGATTGCAGATCTTTGCATATAAATATTCAGACAGCTCCATGCATTTGTTGACCTGTTGTTCGAACCCTACGGTGCCCTGTTAAGGAAGAAAAAAAATTTAAATGATTTACAGATCAGAAAAATGATCCAAAATGATGCACACAAATGCATATGAGTTTTTATCCATAAAAAAAAAAGAAAAAAAAAGAAAAAAAAAACACTAATCCACAAAACACAAATCCAAAAAGCACTAAAATCATCTATTATGTAGGGTTGTGTACCTTAGGCAGTCACTTGAACCTGGTGGTGGGTTTTGACGACTTTAGTATAAGAGTGTGGACTACATAAGGAAACCATAAGTCCCTATTCTGCCCCCCAAAATCCCAGCGAATTAAATCTATTTTAGTTTTCACTCCAATGATTTATCGTTCTTTCCTAATTTCATTCATTCCAGTGCTGCCTGGAGCTCCCCACTTCGATCATCCATAGCACTGGAGTTGATATGGACCATGTAGGCTGAGGGGTAGAGAAATTGCTCTGTTTGTTTACACTCCCCCCTTCCCCCATGTAGATGGTGAATGTAATTTACATTCATGCATTTTGCCTTATATGGCTTGAACGTGACTAATATCATGTCTACCTTCGCTTTCCACATTAACCAGAATTTGAATATATCCACATGGCGTCCACATTGTATTGCTTTGTCTCCAGTGTCGTATGATATGTCATATTGCTTGTCTTGTTGGAAGAGGTATCCCGCACACATCTGATTACATCCTTGAAGTAAACCCTAGGGGATAGAAAGAAGATAGTGATGAATAATAATAATAATAATAATAAGGATCACTTTCTTTCTCTTCATATATGTAAAGTACCTTTTCTATGTAGGGAATTAAAATAAGCACATGAAAACTGTGTGACCACATAAAGTAGATTTTAGTGCCCTAATCTATATTGTAGCATCCTTAAAAGTAACCACGTGAGCGGCGTCCCCCATACAGTTCCCCCACAGAGATGTCCCTTAAGAGTCTATCTACTCTATGGCGACCATAAGATGTATATCTCTCCCCTATTAGCCCAGATTCAGAGATACCATAAATAAGAAACGCGTCGGTTACTTTTAAGTACAATAAAGTTATAAATTTTAAGTGATCTGAAGGAATCTGTTTTTTTCTGTGTGAATACCCCGGTATCCAGGGGCTTTGCCTTCGTGCTCAACAATTGTTGCACAAGAAACTAATGGATATATAGACTGGGCGCGGACCAAACATATTTCCTCTTACCTTTAATATTTAGGTTGCATAGTTCATTGTAATTTTTATATTACTCTTACCAGTAAAGGCTTCTGAACAATTACTACATCTGTAGTCTTCTTATGTAAATTATTACCTTTTCCCTTAAGAGAATCGCAGAACATTGAAGTAAAACACCCATCATCTTGTGGGGATTCCAAGTCACAGAGTCAGCTCTGTAAAAGAAATATACAGGGATTCTTTACATTCTATGAAGCTAAATATTCATATTTAAAAGTTTAGTTAAATGACCTTCAGACGTGTTTTACATTGGAGGGATCTATAACCTTAAAATGGCAATCTATAGCAAAGGAGTCCACTGAGTACCTGGACTCAATGCTATGGGTTTATTATTGGAAATCTATATCACAATGTTAGAAAAGGGACAATGATTTCACCATTTTAGCCAGTGGAAACAAGCATCATACATCAAAAGATTCATTACCTATGGACTTCCCGTTTAAGTCAGGTATTTAAACAGTGTCATTAGATTTAGATGGAGTCTAGGTATGTGCAAAAATCAGCCCAAACCACTGAAGGTGAAGTGACTAACTCTGATCTGGTGACAGGTCCTGAAATTATAGTGCCAGAAGCAGGAAACATACAGAACTGGAAGGATGACCTATCATGACTAGACATCTGGGTCAGAGCTCCATCAGAATGTCAGGTCTTTTTTGGTGTCCCTGGTATGTAGTGGTAAGTGCCATCTGGCCTCATCCATCAAAAGTGGTTCAAAGAAAGCCAGCTGGAGAATTAGCGGTTATGGGGGAAGCACCCCTTTATGGCCGCAGTATTCCCTAATGGCAGCATCAAGCAGGATAATGCCCCCCGCCACACTGCGGAAATTGTTCAGGAATCATTGACTTGGCCATTCCAATTGTCCATCTGTGAGATGCAATGGAAAAATAAGCCCAATGTGTCATAGCCCCAACTGACTTCACCTGTTCCCATATATGTGATAGGTCAGGTGAGGAAATATGGATCAGTCCAGAGGCTGCCGGCTGCTATCACAGTTATTGGTTGGTTACTTGGCAGCTCACAGCCTTCTGAAGGCAGGCTGTATTAGTTCACAGTTCACTGCAGTATACATGTATTGCAGTGAACTGTAAAATCAATCAAATTATTGCTTTTACAAGACTCCTTGGTGCACTAAAAAAGTATTTAAAAAAAAAAGTACAAAAAAAAATTAAGTATACAGTAAAAAAAAAAAAATTAAATTGCCCCAAATGACAAAATTACAGATTTTTTAGTAACATCACATCCAGAAATAAAAAGTGATGGGTGGGGTGTTAGATGGGTGGTGATGGGGGTGATGGGCACAGTTTTTAAAAATTTTGTGGAAAAGCAAAACATAAAGTATATAAATTCTGCTGCCTCTTCTAGTGCTTACAATTAGACACAGGCAGTATATAGCCCATTATACTGTATATTGTGGTCTCGCTTGGTTAATGGGTTATTCACATAGTTATCCCCACAATATTCTATGAGGACAGAACATCTAGGCTCTGATCTTTTTCAATACTAGAAAAGTAAATGCTCCAAAGCAGCGATGTCCTCTATAATGTTTATTTGCCGTTGTATTAAGCGTCTCCACTTCTCCCCTGACGTTCCTTCTCTATATCCTGAGGCTTCCATAGAAAAGCCATGCTTTGTAAATGAATCTACAGTGTGCAGCCCTTATATAACACACAGCAGCGTCGTGTTCCAATTGTCCCTTTGCCGTCAGCGCTTCTGCTTTTACAGAAGGACCCCTTGATGTTTATAGCAATAGATTGGGTCTCATTTATAATCTCGGCAACCTTATTCTTACTGACGTTTTTTGTCAAGTTTCAGTGGGGCAAATAAAGAGGTCATGTCGCTGTGGATCCTCCTCGGGCAATGGAAAAGAAAAAAAAAAAAAGGCAAGGCAGAACGTTTGGAATGTCAGCTAGTGTCTGATCAATAGATGCTAATGAGAACCTTGATATCAAACATGTCACATTGGATCCTGTGATAAGAACCATCCAGTTTGGCAGTGTCTGCCCTCCGCACTTGTTATCTCTGCTGAGGATGCATACTTTGACTTTTTCGCACTTCTTACAAGATATTCTATTGAAAAGGTCATCTAAGATGGACAGTGTAAAGGCCGGGGATATTTACTGCAACTCACTCCATATACCCAATGCATATGCTGAAACTTTTAAAGCAGAACCCCCAACCCACCCACAAACCGATGGTACAGTTGTGTTGCCGCTGTGAATTCATGTCTGTCCAGGGGGTCAAATATCTCCTGGTGCTGTTCTTTTTGTAAAAACACTCTTATAATCTGGTGTTTTAATAAGACGAGGCCTAGAGTATCTGTGCCCTAGGACTGCAGCACCTCTTTCTTCTTGCTATGCCCTTGGGGCTGGTAGGGCGGGCAGCAAGAAGAAAGAGGCGCTGCAGGCCTAGGGCACAGATGCTCTAGGCCCCATCTCATTGGCACAGCACCACCAGATGAAACGAGCAGTTTTATTTAAAGAAAGGATGTCACTGGGAGATACTTGGTCCCCGGCATGGGGCATGGATTGACCATGGCAGTGCAACGGTACCAGCAGTTTGAGAGGTGGGGTATTAAAATTGTTTCATAAATTTTTACAATTATCAGTCAAAATTTTTGTAGGCTTGTTAAAGTCATTTGCACAAATAATCTGGTTTAGAGTTGAATAAAGTCATTTTCATAATTGACAATAGTGAGGGCGTGACATGGAGCACGCAGAAGAGACTGGCATCCCTGCCTAGTGTGGTGTATAATAAGGCCCAAATGGGTAACCTCAAGCTCCTGGTCACCAATACAAGTTCTATTACATAGACCCAAAGTATGATACATTATTAATAGAACAGGTTTTGTCATAGGGGACAGAAGTAAGCCTTCAGGAAAGGCAACAGTAATTTCCTAACCGGATCAAGAGCAATGAAAACTCTACATCCACTTTGCTATGTGTCTAAGACACAAAAGATCTTCTATAGGGATTTGCTACTGCTCTGGGCAGTTCTTGATATGGACAGAGGTGGCAGCAGAGAGCTCTGTGTCATTACTTTAATAAAAGAATTTACAGATCTGTATAACTTTTTGGCACCAGTTGATTTAAAAATATTTATTTTCTGTGGAGTACCCATTTAACAAGTAATGATGGGCATTCAGAACAAGATACACATATCAATGATGTTGTAACCCCCCCCCTTGACTGATGAGATAGGTTAATAAATTCCACAGTTTACATAGTATTAACTTGCTCAGTTCCTTATTTACTTGCCTTTCTATTCCGTTCATCTTATGACGATGCTTCCTGGACACAAGGAGTCCTCCTCCCCATGCAGCCTGGGTCAGGAAACAAAATGCACATCAGCCCCATGATATCTTTACATGACTGGTTTGCAGGGTGACCATTACTTACATCTACGTGAAGCCAAATGTTGTACTTTTCACATATGTCTGCTATTTCTTCTATGGGATCAAATGCTCCATGGACTGTGGTCCCAGCAGTAGCATTTACATAAAGCGGAACATGGCCCTGCAAGGAAGACAAGACTGCTGTAAGTACATGCAGCACTTTTTTTTTTTATTCCCCAGGAGGCCATAGCTGTGTACTTATTTTACAATGTGAAACAAAACATACTGTATGAAACTACCTAACTATTAGAACTAGCTCAATATCATAATCAGTATTTAAGAGTCCACTGGGCAGTCCATCTGCAGGTAAGTGCCCTTAGTGTTTAAGAGAAACCTCTTCCAAATCTCTCCCCTCCTCTCTTCAGTGGTTATTTGCTTTTGGATATTTTAAAGGAGCGAAAATGTTTTATTAAAGTATTGTATTGCCCCCAAAAAGTTATACAAATCACCAATATACACTTACTACGGGAGATGCTTATAAAGTGCTTTTTTCTTACTACTTACTACTGCATCAAAGCTTCACTTCCTGAATAACATGGTGATGTCACTTCCTGGATAACATAGTGATGTCACTTCCTGGATAACATGGTGATGTCACGCCCCGACTCCCAGAGCTGTGTGGGCTGTGGCTGCTAGAGAGGATGATGGCACTTTATAAGCATTTCCCGTAATAAGTGTATATTGGTGAGTTGTATAACTTTTGGGGGCAATACAATACTTATAATTATAATAATTTGCCAGACTTCTCCTTTAAGGCATTTTAGTTTAAGGTTATGCTTCTCTCCCTCCTCCCCTCCTTCCCCCTTCTATACCCCTCCATTTCCCACTGGAATGATCTGGTAAGAACATTAAAAAATTCCTGGATTCTCTGTGAACCTCTTTTTCACATTTCTCTGTTCTTTCTGCCCCTTTGACACTGCGCCAGTCTGCCGGAATAAAAAAAGTTTCTTTACAGTAATATTGGCCCCAGGGAATAGAAAGACCAGGCATGGATTGGGAAACCGTAATGGGCAGTACTAGGGGTTCGGGGGCAGTGTCGATGTAAAGATTTTTGTTAATGGGCAGCACGCAGTATTTGCTTGGGTATCAAGTACTTTTGAGTAGCCTGATGCTCGAGCGAATACTTTACTCGAACCCGCTCATCTTTAAGGGTATGTTCACATTGAGCAAAGCAAGCGGAAATTACCAGCGGAACCCCTGTCAGAATCCCACCTGCCTCACTGTCTCAATGTGATGTGTCGCAAGCCTCCTCTCTCCACTCAAAGAATCGACTATTCTTTTATCAGAGAGTGCAAGACTGCACATTAACAGTAAGGCAGGTGGGATTTCCGAGCGGAGTTCACAGCGGGGGTTTTGCTTGGAATTTCCGCCTGTTTTGCTCAATGTGTATGTTTTCTAATGAAAATGTTTTACAGTTCATAAAGAGTAGCTATGTACATGATTGAAGATCTACATACCTTTTGTTTAGCTTCAATGATTTTAGCCTCCAGTTCTGCAGGAATGAGCTTCCCTCTGAAATCATTATAGTAATTTATTAGTATGTAATAAAACAGACTGATTGTGAGACTGTGAGAAGCGGAATATTGGGTACTCCAGCAGAAAAAAAAATCTTTCAAATAAACTGCTGTCAGAAAGTTATAAACGTTTGTAACTTTAATTTAAAACTCTAACGTCTTCCACTACTTATCAGCTGCTGTATGTCCTGCAGGAAGTAGTGTATTCTTTCCAGTCTGACACAGTGCTCTATGCTGCCACCTCTGTCCATGTCAAGAACTGTCCAGAGCAGCAGCAAATCCTCATAGAAACCTGTACTGCCCAGCACAGTTCCTGCTGCAGACAGAGGTGGCAGCAGAGAGCAGACTGAAAATAATACACCACTTCCTGCAGGACATACAGCAGCTTATAAGTACTGGAAGACTGAAGCTTTTTAAATAAAAGTAAATTACAAATTTATATAACTTTCTGACACCAGTTGATTTGAAAGAATTTTTTTTTGAGCCAGAGTACCTCTGTAAAGTCAAGGTACATGGTGACTTTGACTATGTGACATGTTTCAGGGCCCAAAATTGCTTTGTCAAAATTGAATTGTGTTGTGTTTGGACCTAAAAGTCTCATGAAGTCCATCAAGGATGTGTTTCTGGTTGCAGTCATGGCATTATGTGGGTCGCAACACAACCACGTTTAATGCCATAAGCTGTGATCAGCTACTAAACACATTGCACAACCAAAGACAATGTCAATACTGACAACAATAATGGTAACAACAAACACCCCATTATAAACATTATATATTACAGTCATCATTTACCTCTCATCGCATTTTATCAAGATCACGTTCTCCGTTCCAAATCCCAGCGCTGCTCCCGCCTTCTTCATTGAATAATGACTCTAAAAAAGTACGGATATTCTCGTCAATACATTTTACATTCTTTTAATCTCATTGTATATAGGTTACAGTTCAGTATAGCTTTATTGGATTAGGCAGGCTTCACACTGCATTTTTGCTGTCAGTTTAATGTATCCGTTTTTAAATGGTTACTTTTAATGTAAAAGAACGTACAACGTAAAAAATAATAATAAAGAAAAATGCATCCATTTTGATCTATATATATATATATATATATATATAACTATATATATATATATATATATATATATATATATATATAGTCAATGGAAAAACGGAACCAAAAGGACTGCACACAATTGCATCCGGTTTTTCATAAAACGTATACTTTAAACAGACTGCAAAAACGCAGTGTGAACCCAGCCTAACTAATAAGGTGACATAAATCATGGTTTTATAATAATGTAATTCCAGGGTAATGATTAAAGGACAACTCCGGCGAAAATTTTTTTTTGCTTATTTAACACACATTACAAAGTTATATAACTTTGTAATGTGGTTAAATACCCGGTCTGGCCCCCTTCCCCCACTTTCCGACCCCCGACCCCCCACCCCGGAAGTTAAAGAATATATACATTACCTATTACGGTCGTCACGGTCCTCTTCTCTGGTGTCGGGTGATGTCAGAGCTGGGGGCGGTCCGGGTCTTCTTCCTCCTTGGCGTCTTCATTGAGAGTGAATGGGAGAGAAAAGGCTGCTGGTGCACATGCGCACCAGCAGCCTTTTCATTGGCTGGAGCGCATCACATGGCTTCCAGCTTGCTCAGCCCTGATTGGCTGAGCTTGCTGGAAGCCATGTGATGCGCTCCAGCCAATGAAAAGGCTGCCGGTGCGCAAGCGCGCTGGCAGCCTTTTCTCTCTCATGGACCCGGAAGAAGGAGACATCGCTGGACGGCGGAGGCAGGTGACGGTGAGGCGGACGGCGGGCGAATGGAGTGGCGATCGTCACCGGAGGAATGGTGAGTATGGTGTCTGTGTGTGTCTGTGTTTTTTTTTTTGGGGGGGGTCCCGCCGGAGTTGTCCTTTAAGTGCTACTACTGTGTATAATCTTGCCGCTACATAGACATATGTTGATATGTCTAAGGCAATGTTCACACAAATTGTTGTTTTTAGATTATTTTAAAATTGTGTGTTATTCTTCAAAATACCTTTGATCAATAAAAAAAAACAATCTGGGCGATATATTACCTTTAAAGTGACTGTACCACCAGGCCCAGGCTGAAACACTGGAGACGGGCCGACCCACCCTTAGTGGGAGGAAACCCCAGCCCCTCCATGACGTGACTCCACTAGAATCAATAGAACCCTGTCATAGAGGGGCTAGGGTTTCTTCCCACTAAGGATGAGTCGGCCCGCCTCCAGTGCTTCAGCCTGGGCCTGGTGGTACAGTCACTTTTAAGTGATCCCCTGACAATGTAACATCACACAGGATTTATTTAGAGGGGTACGCCTCTTGATAAATCCCTGTGAATCTGAGGTTGCCCACAAATTTACGCTCCTTACTTTGCGAGCTTGGTACAGATCACCCAAAAATTGCTAAATTTTGCGACTAATTGGCACAAAAAAAAAAAAATCCTCCCTTTTCTATTGAATTGAAAACACTGCATGGTTTACACAGCGCTACTTTACAGTGATAATTATATTGACCGTCAAAAAGGGACATAAGTTATTTTGGATGTGGTACGTGTTTTTTATGTGCAGATTTCAGATGTATTATGGGACATGATTTAATGCAATAACATCAAATTATGCAACATTTCCTAGCAAAGTTTGGATTTGCATAAAGTGCATAGAAAATCCAAATGAAACTTAAAAATGTGCTATGAAAAAAGGCAAAAGGTTGAAGGTTGAAAATTTGCAAAACAAGCATCTTTGTGAACCTCTAAATGCAAAATGTGACCATAACCTCTGGAACTATGTGATCAGGCACTTGGTTAAAGGGGAACTCTCCAAGGCAGAAGAGGTTTTCTCTGAGGATTTGCTACAGCTCTGATCATTTCCTGACATGGACAGAGAACACTGTGTCAGACTGAAGAGAATACACCACTTCCTGCAGGACATACAGCAGCTAATAAGTACTGGAAGACTTGAGATTTTTAAACAAAAGTAATTTACAAATCTATATAACCTGTATAATCAACATCAAATGATTAAAAAAAACAACTATTTTTTATAATTCTTATAATATATTCATAATATTTATAACATATTCATGTGTGTCACTATAAATTAGAAAATGGATTTCATTTACCTGTTCTGAGGTAAAGATGATCAGTTTGGGGACAGCAGCCATGCCTTTGGTTTTGACATCAGGGAAATACTTGTACCTAGCAGCCATGATACTGTACATGTTGGATATCGCTCCTCCTAATAAAAGGATATAGAAACAGAAGCGATTAGAAGGCATATAAAAAAATGTGTGCAAATATTAATGTTAATTCCATGACATAAGATTTTGGTCAATTTGCCACAGTATTGTCAAAGGTGTAATATATTGGAAGTCACTGTTGCTTTAGTAAAGCCCTTGTAGAGCAAAGACCCAGCTAAGGTTGGCTCCTTAACACCGTCCATATGGTAGAGTAAACTTTCACATAAGTATATCATTCCACAAACACTACAATATTACAATACAGGGAGAGACACCTCGACCAAATGTTCAAGCTCCAATGCTCTCCTACAAGTGCCAGACCTAACTTTAAACCTGCCTTAGAGGCATTAAACATGACTACTATGGACCTATTGAGGAGTGGGACCAGATACTGAATTATTTCTTGATTATATACTGATGCATACAGATTTATACATAAGCACAATACTAGATATATAACCCTCTATGCAGAAGAGCTCCCCTTAGTGGCGGCTACATGGAGACAGAATTATTATTAAGTCAAGTTGGGGATTGGATCCATGCACATCCAGGCTCTCTGGCTTTAGGATAGCAGCTGTGGTATATCTTAAAGAGTGGTTCTATTCTTATTTTAGCTATTTTCTTGACACTGTACAGTAAACCATAGGGTATATCATATTGTACAGCAGCTTTATTCTTTTTTTCCAAACATATTTTTATTGTTTAAGATTTATGTACATGAAGATACATTATAGACAGCAGTACCATACAATCAGAACCAAATGTACTTTTTTAGCCCCAAACCTAAAGGGTTACATAGTAGCAGTATACAATATCTAAACAACAGAAAATCCTATGACCAATCACTGCCCACCCAAGAAAACCTGCCCCCCCACTCTTTTTCCTCCCCTCCTGCAACCCAATTCTTATAGTAATCTCACAAGTTTCTAATTGGGAAGATGCAAAGCACCTAGAGAATCTCCCACAGCTGCTTCAAGATACCATTTATTGTTCCTAAATGGTGTTACCACTGACTTTATTTCCACCGACTCTAAAAAACAATAAACTTTAATTTCTTAAAGATTGATTGGGCCTTGCTTTTACATTGAAATTTTACGGGGAAATTAAACCAATTAAGCCATATGTGGCATAGTGTATTATTTTAAATTGTTACTCCCGCCATTGTTCACAAATGACAGCAGCCCGGACTGCCGACCCCCCTCTCAGTATCTGTTTGCTCAGGTTAGGCAAAGGCAATTTCTCCTCCCAGTACTGAAACAAAGAGGAAACCATGCCCTTCGTAAAGGCATTTCTTAGGGTTATATTAAGGAATGCCAATGAATGAGTAGGGTTAGGGTGCACAGAAAGATTTATCTGACAGATTTTGGAAGCCAAAGCCAGGAATGGATTTAAAAACAGAATAGATCCCAGTCTTTCCTTTATGACCTGATCCCTGTTTATAGTCTGTTCCTGGTTTTGGCTTCAAAGATCTGTCAGATAAATCTCTCTGTGTAAACGCACCATTAGAGGTAGAAACACATACCGAAAGGGGATTAGATATCAATTCCATCCGCAGGTCCCGTAACCTAGAAGTCAGAAAGCCCTTAATCTGACCTTAGGCTAAGAAGTGCCCTGGCCCCAATCCGTAAGCTGTTTGGACCTCCTGGAAGGACATTAGCTTTATTTTTTCATAGAATAATTTGGCATTTGTTGGATCCATTCAAGTAATGAATTAGATAACAGGAAATTTACATAGAAACATAGAAAGAAGAAATATTCTAATAAAAGTTGACATAACCTGCACTGAACCCTGTCACTCATCCCTTTTTTACAGTTTTTGGGCTGCGTTGACTCACTGTTACTTATTTTACCCTTTTCCTGTTAGCCTTTTAGCCTCCATTATATTAGCAGTACATTCTCCGCTTCAGAGCGTTCTCGTCCGCTGTTCAGATAGAAAATAAACTCCCAATTACTCTGAATGCAGTAAAGTCGCTCGGGAAACTTACCAGGTGAAAAAATGCCATCTCCATCCTTTCCATTCCAGCCAATGATTTCCCTCATTTTCCGCAGTGTTATTTGTTCCATCAGGACAAAAACTGGAGCAATTTCATATGTAAACCTTCATAAAGCAAATATGTATGTATTAGGCAAAGCGAGATCTATATCATTTAATAGAAACGGCTTGTACGAGCAAACAAAATTGGTTCTGAGGAATTGGAATAGTCGGTGATGCGTCAGAGAAGAGGAACGTGAATATGGAACCCAAACAGGAAGGGACTTGTCGCCTGCAAGGGTTACAGTTACATACACAGGAACAACACGAACCTAATTAAAAATATCGAATGCAGTTTTAAAAATCCAAATGTAATTATTTATGTCGGACCCACCGTCCCGCAACCCCCAAGGACAACTTTGTTTTTACAATACAGCGAGGTCAATATCTGTCAGGAGTAATTATAGATGATGACTTTTTTTTAATTACCCATGACAAAAACAAAAAGATGTTCATCCAGCCGAAATGTCTGTGTAATGGAGGAAGAGGGGGCCGTGAGTAGCCTCCTGTCATGTACCACTTTCCAGTGATGGAGGGGGGGGGGGGGGGGTCTCATGGATCTAATGGGATCGAGCTGTACAGTACTTTTACAACCCTTCATTAACAGGAAGGTGAAAAATCAATACCAGGGAGCAATACCTTAATGTAGATTTATAGTCAAGAGTATTAAGGGACTAGAAAAGTCACAAAAAGGCAGTGATGGATGTAGAGTGTGTACAACCCCTGGAAAAAGTGATGGAACTTAGAGGGTAAGCATTAGAGATGATCATCAAATGCCGAACCCGAGTGTGCATCATTTGATTAGAGTAAACCTTGATCACACTCGGGTTCATCCAAACCAAAGTGCACCGCATTTGATTACCGGTGGCTGAAGAAGTTGGATGCAGCCCTAGGGAGTCCTGGAAAACACAGATACAGCCTCTGGCCTATGACTGTATGCATGTTTCCCAGGCAGCCTTAGGGCTGCATCCAACTTCTTCAGCCACCGGTAATCAAATGCGATGCACCCTGGTTAGGATGAACCCGAGCGTGATCAAGGTTTGCTCATCTCTTTTAAGTACCAAGCTTTTTTTTAACTTCATAGCAAATTCACAAATTATATATCGGATACAAGGACATGCTTAATAGCTGAATGGTCTGGCTTCATGAAACATCCCTCAAACCAATTCATGACATTTGTTTTTTTCAGATCAAGTAGAGAAAAAAATATGGAATCACTCAATGTTAAGGATTATATATAGATAGATATACATATAAAGTATAGAAATATTAAACAGGGTTTTTGGGGTAAAATTATTGATGGCCTATTCCCAGAATAAGCCATGAATAGCTGAGTGCCATAGTCCCGACACCTGATCAGTAAATGGACACTGCATTGCAGTAAGCTGGCACCACTGCTGCCAAGGCTTCTGGCACCTATACAGTGTTAACTTCCAGCGATGTGGCCTGCCTGAACAGCTGACCGCGAGGGTGCCAGGAATAGACACAGACTAGCTATTAATGGCCTATTCTGTAAATATGCCATCAATTTTTTAACCCCTTAAAACCCCTTTAGAGGGGTTGAACCAGTAATAGTATAAATGTATTATCTCTTGGGTTTGACCTCCAGCAATTAAAAAAAAAAAAAAAAAAAAAAAGCTCCCCATCTTCCCCCAGAGTAGGCTGGTGTGGCAACCTCTTCATTCACTGCAGGGATTGTATTTGGTTAGCGCTGTCAGTGAAGAGCAGCAAAAAGAATGTTGACCACATAAGTGCATTACCATTCACAATGGCTACTTTGGGACCACATGAGATCACTGGGAGTCCCAGCAGAACCCCAGCAATCACACATTTATTACCTATCCTGTAAGTATGTGAGAAATGCCATTAGTGGTCTGATCCCTTTATTAGGGTATTTGTTGGTCCTCCTCAGGTTCTTATAAAACCTGAATTCTTTAAGGCTTGGACTTATGATAAACAATATTCTACATCAAGCTGCTTCCTATATCTTAAAGAACGGATGACAGATCAGCTTTGAAGATGAACCATTTTTTTAAATTCCACCATAATTCTTGCACTTGGACTGAGATGAGGACTGCGTGCTGACGTGCTATTGAGTTGATAACCTTTCCAGGAGAAAAGCTTTAATGCTCTTTGGTAAGATGCATAATCGTTCTGAAAAATGACTTCATTATCACCAAATCTATTTTCTATTCATGGAATAAGAATACGTGTTCCCTGAATCCCTAAGACCAGTACATTGACTATTGAGCCAATGCTCACCATCTTCCCAGGACCTTTACCTCAAATGCAACCTCACATCATAAATGGACAATTGTGATTGTTTTCTTCAGACCTCACTCATCAAGTCTTCTTGGCCAACAAAGACTGATGTTTCATCATTTGATACTACTTTCATCCAATCCTCCATACTCCATGATCACTTCTTTTTAGTAAAACTGTAACCTTGTTTCTTCTGTCTTGATTGTTTTTCCTTTGATATTATTCCCATTTATACTTGCTTCATATTTTACCATCCGCTGGACTGGGAACAACCAATATCTTGTGCCACACTCTGTGTTGGATTTTTATCTTGAGTTTTTAAATTATTTCCACTGTTTCAATTAAGGTTTGGTGGTTCTAGCACTATAGTGTTCCCATTCCTGCAGAGCATGTGAAACCACCTCTGGATCCACAGGCAAAAAAAGAATACAGAAGAGACTTCCAGCTCCATTCACGCCTTATTGGATTCCTGGTGGCTGGTGTTTTTCCTAGCTGCATTTCAGCAGTGATTTTTTTTGCTTACATGCATATATTAGGGATGTGAGGATGATATATACACCACAGAAGTAATACAAAGCTCTGATTAAAAGAGTGAGTACTTTGGCCATTTTAAACTTTTGATATGTTGCTGCCCTGGCTGAGAACATAACAAACATGCTATTCTTACCTTTCTGGGCTTCCCTGGTGTCCTCCTATGGCATTTCCGGGTCCCCTACTGAACAATCCCCCCTCCACTTCCGAGGAAGACTCATCTTGGCAGTGACAGCCCGCTCAACTAATCACTGGCCACGGCGCTGTCCCGTCCTGTCCCGTCAGTAATGGGCTGAGTAGGCTGTCACTGCCAAGGCGAGTCCATCTCGGAAGTGAAGGTGGGATTGTTCAATGGGGCAAAGGAGATGCCGTAGGACAAAGATGGGTAACTTTGGCCCTCAAGCTGTTGAAAAAATACAATTATCATCATCATGCTTGGACAGTCAAAGCTTTGGCTGTCCAGGAATGATGAGAACTGCACTTTTGCAAATGCTGGAGGGCCAAAGGTTCCCCATCCCTGCTGTAGAAGGGAGCGTGGAAAGGTAAAGATAGCATGTTTATTATGTTCTTTTCTTGGGAAGCAACATCCTGTATCACAATGCTTTAAAATGGCCAGAGTACTCATGTAAGGGCAGTGGGTTTTTAAAACTGACTAGTGCTGCTTGTAGAGAGAGTCCAATAAAGCTTGAAATTCTATGGAGTTTTAACAACTTGTTGGGGCCATGTTTTCTTTCAGTGAGCTGAGCCCTCAACTCGGTAAGGTTTTTCCCTTTTAGCTGCAGACTAATTTACAATATTACGCTCGTGCTGGGATATTTTTTAGGAATGAAAATTACAAGCTAATTCCATATTTTTTCTCTATTTGATCTTGGAAAACCTATGCCATTAACAATGTTTTACTATAAATACTGTATGTTTTATGGAGCCATCTTTCTGCAACAGCAAAATCCACCATTAGGCTGTGTTCACACTGCGTAAAACTACTCTCGCCGCAGAACTACGGCCGGGACATAGCTTCATTTTGAATGGGATCCCGGCCGGAACGTACACACATCGTATACGCTCCGGCCGGGAGCCCATGCGGCGCCGGAAAAAACTGACAGGTCAGTTCACACAGTGAAGAGAGCGGCTCCGGCCGCTTGCTTCACTGTGTGCTATGGGAAGCTCTGATGCGGGAGCACGCTGATGCGCCCGAATCAGAGCTCCGCGGCCGTAAAGATCATCCGGCCAGTACTTAAATACCGCCCGGAATGATCCGGGTTAAGACCGACCGTTCCCTGACCCAGCCGGGGTCACGGAACGGCCGGTTGTTCACGTAATGTGAACATAGCCTTAGGCTATGTTCACACTGCGTATGAATCCATCCGTAGTGCGAACCGCAAATATACACACGTAGTTTTGAGGTTGATGCGTTCGCTTGACAGTATACGATATACGCCCGCACAATGCACACTACGTATGAGCTTACGGCCGGATCGTATACGGCGCCGTGAAAAATGAACAAGACCATTGTTTGAGGACGGAAATGTTGAAACTCACGGCCGTGGATTTCCATGCCGTATTTCCCGTATGAAGTACTTATTTCAGCCAAATTGAACTTGATTTTTCGATCCAAAAGGTTCTGTGTGGTTTACGGGGCTGGGCGAAGATTTCCAAGTAAATGACCTGCCTCAGATCGCTTCGAAACAAGCTAGGGAAGCATAACTGTACTACGGGCGTATGTTCGCGGTTCGTACGCATCCGGGCGCATGTCTATTTTTCCCACGCCCGTAGTTTCAGCCGCACATGTACGGCGGCGTACGAACTACGGACGGAATCATACGCAGTGTGAACATAGCCTTAAAGTATATTAAAGAAAGGGAAAGCTTTATAAGAACTTCCATTTATTTTCTGTCCCAGCTGCAGGTATACTGTACATGTATGAACTTTCTCTAATTTTCTGTGATGGATCTTTTAACAATAAACAGATTGGTGCTGGCAGGTATATTCCTTTCTTATCCAGGCTGTACAGAAATCAATACCCTATTTAATCACTAACAGATGTATTGTTTGAATGACTGCACTGACTCCGGTTTTCAGCATTTGCAAATTACTATATAGTTTCCTTCTATGCATGTACATTACATGCACAATTACAATTTACAGATACATTTACAATGTTCATAATATAATTCCAGAATCTAAATACTAATACCCCTATTTTCCTACATGCTGTTCTCGGCACATCAGTAACAGCCTCACACTGCAAGAATAAATCTTGTTCTTCTTTTTTTCTCTATAATTTTTTAAGTATTATTGGTGGACAGCGCCCCCAAGGCAGGTCTTACAGTCTGTTCAGCCCCCTCTCCCTGCCTCCAGTGCTGTAATCCACCCCCGTGGAATACAAATGCATGGCAAGCTCCTCCTTATGTCTTAGTGGTGATGTATCTGGATTGCCCCCCTCTCAGCAACATCACAGGGCAGGGTGGGAATAAAAGGGCTGGACCGAGGCAGAGGGAGGGGCTTAATGGATGGTAAGCCCCACCTAGTGACACTATGACACTATCCACCAATAATAAAAAAAAAAAAAGCCTTTCTATATAGAAAAACAAAGAAGGACATTTATAAAAAAGTATTTTTGCAATGCACTTGAGAGGGAGGCTGTAAGTGATGGTAACAGGGAAAAATGAGGGTGACAGTATCACTTAAATTTCTTGAGGTATAAATAATGAACATTCTTATTATAGCCAATTTCCTTTATATAGTCTTACCATTAAACTGAACTACAGCTTTTGATATGCCATGAGGTCAGTGGAGGTCCAGATGCTGGGAACTCCATCGCACATAGGGTCATCATCTGACTTTAGCTGTGAATTGCATCGCTTGGCTCTCCTCAAAATGGTTTTGGGCTTTATTACCTTCCTATGAGCCCATACACTTCCTATGAGCCCCTATGAGCCCATACACTGCCTCTTGGAAGATTAGCCAAGTAGATAAATGTGTGTGTTTCTTCCCCATCTTTTTCGGCAATCATGGGGAAATTACTACTTGCACCACTTTCAATGAAAACATGGACGTTCTTCCAAGAGTAGAATCAAAAACCAATCCTCAGGTTGGATGTAATATTGCATCTCACCTGCGGGCTGAGCTGCAGTACTAGACAAAACCCATGTACAGGTGTGAAGTTGTTCAGCCATATGTTTCTAGTCTTGTACATCTACTGTAAATCAGTTCTGTTAGGCTACTGTATTTTTTGTGTATTCTAAGCCCTGTATATATACCAGAGATGTTAAACTCAGGCCCTCCAGCTGTTACAAAACTACAATTCCCATCATGCTTGGAGAGCTAAAGCATTGGCTGTCCAGGCATGCTGGGAATTACAGTTTTTGAACAGCAGGAGGGTCTGTGTATAACACCACTGTTATACACTATGTGCACATGATGGGAAATGTAAAATTGGACAATGAAATTGGTAGTCATTAAACTGCTTGAGAGGAATTCAGGTAACTTACATGTTTGTATTTGCTGTTGAAGTCAACCATTCCCCGGCCAATCCGATCATATCCAATCCAGTCGACAGCTGGTTGAAGAAACGAGGATGACCTGGAAATGGAGCAATGCAGTCATGGTCAAATCTAGATACTTGAATTTTCATATGTTTTTAGGGGTTCTGTACTTATCACAATTGATGCCATTTTCTACAGGCTGGTGTACACCAATATGTGGCTAGTGGTTGTCTGACCAATGCTAGCCTCATCAGTCACAAGAATGAACAGGTTGTTGTGCCCAATGAAGCACTACACTCCTTCAGCTGTCACTGGAGACACAATACCACCATTATTTATATGCTGTATCTTGTATTGTGGCTCAGCTCCATTTACTTAAATGTGACCAAGCTACAATACCAGGCAGAGCACATGAACACCGCCAAAGGGACTCAAGCACTGAAATAACATTGTACTATGTAATTTTACTTACTACACAAATGCATCTATTTTTTTATTTCATTTTATGCCCCCGTTGCACAATATACCCATTACTGTCAAGTATAAAGCAAAGGTCACAATGGGTCAAGATTAAACTAAGATCTTTGCCTTGGGTGGCATCATCCTCTCTCTCTCTCTCTCTCTTTTTATATATATATATATATATATATATATATATATATATATATATATATATATATACTGTATTATACAAAAGCAGCACTCTAAAGTAGTCATGTAAGTTGGGTTCAGGCAGCGTTACCCTTGATCACAGGTCCCAATTTATAAAAATAAAAAAGTCTGCAGCACTCCATAGGTCAAAAAGACGTGAAGAATTAATTCCATCCAAAAAGGTGACGACTACGTTTCAGCTCCCTTGCAAAGCGTAACGTAGCTGTCACCTATTTGGATGGAATGAATTTTTCCCAACTTTCTGACTTATGGAGTGCTGCAGACTATATATATATATATATATATATATATATATATATATATATATATATGTATCTCACCAACATGTTTTACGATGACACAGAAGAAGAAGAAGAAGGTCATATTCTACAAGTTGTACAATGTCGGAAAAGTTTGATATTTATTGGGGAGAGTAAGCTGTAATGTAATGGAAAGACCTGGCATCTGTGCCCATAAAATATATTTGGCAAAGGAAAAAAAAATTCCATGAAATGCAAAGCACTAAAAGAAAACCCAATCAGGCCGTATACTGCTCCATGAATCTGATGGCTGGGTCATGAACAGCTTGTGCAATATTAACAGCAACCTAATCTGCCTTGCCCAATATGTCTGCCACTAAAAAAAAAAAAAAAACAACTCAAGCTCGTCTCTTTGAAAAGCTTGGGGGTTATTAATGCTAATGACAGAAGAGATTACCGAGGAGCGTGTAGTCGAGGGGCCGCCATTAGCTGAAAGGGAATGGCTTCTATTAGCTGCACATTCAGATTACAGTCAATGGTGTGAGGAGAGAAACATGGTGCCGCTCCGAGTACATCACATCCATATAGACCTTGACACTCATCATATGGGAGCAGTAAGGTCGTGTCCCGGCTTATATAAATACACCTGGATGACAGAGATCACACTATTTATCTGAACATCTGCCTCGATTATTGTGTTTGCTTATAGCAGGTGCACGCCGACTATTGTTCTCCTGTGCAACCACACCTAGACATCTACACGCCAAGCACAGGCCTTGTATATAGCTAACAATGAGGCAGCATGGATGGCCTTTTATGTTTCCCTCTGTTGTCTCCAGCTTTAATAAAACTTTTGGTACATACACAGCCGAGCTGTCACAGCCACCTGCTGCGGGAGCGAGGATGAGAGATACAGCTACTTTATACAGATTCTCAATGCCTCCAGAATTTCTAAAAGTTTACATTTCTGTTCGTAAGAAATGCGTCACCGAAGACAATGGGGAGGATTTACTAAATCTGTCTATTTACCGATAATATAAACTTAGACTAGACAGGCTAAGAACACACCAGATTGAGGAATTTAGACAGATTTAGCCTGTCTGTTCTAAGTTTACATTAGTCATTTGGATCAGAATCTTGGCATGTGATAAAGCACTTTGAGCCGCCCCTCTTTTTTTGTCCTTTTGACAAAGCCATATCCATTGATGGATACAAAGTATCTAAAACACATAATAAATACAGTGTAAGGGATGGACAATGGGTTTTTGTTGCTGTATTCTAGAACATAGTTCAATAGTAAATCTGCCCCAATGTCTTTAATCTTAGAGCAGCTCCATTCCACCAAAGCCAGACGATATGGGCAACCTGTATAAACACAGGGAAGGGGCCACTGTTATTCTAAATGCCGCCCATTGTTTATTAGCTTGCATGGCCGACCTAATATGTTTCATCTCACAAATAATGGAGGGATATTTAGGGTATTAGGGATTACTGTATGATAAATTATTATAGGACGACCAGCCTTCAATCTGGGGGGACCAACCACTGCCACCCCCGTGATCTCGCTAACCGACCCCGAAGTTCCAGCAAAATAGAGCCGAAAAGAGGTGAATGCAGTTTTTGTCTCTCTTTGGCCAGCACAATAGAAAATGAATGGAGCTGTGGCACACGCATGCCTAACTGTACATTCAAGAAGTATTCCACACTAAACTAAGGCTAAATCTGAGGCCTAACTAAGCTTGGACACAACTACTATCTGCTTGTCCATGTGACTTATGCCTAATTCTAAAAAGATGCTGTGATATATAGGCGTGATATATGGGCAATCTTCCTTCTCCTTAAACAGGTAAATCAGGAGGCTGATCTGGAATCAAGGACCACTAACCTACCTGTTACTGAGCAAGAAAGGCCATCTTTCCTGAGCAAGAGTAAGGGCCTTATTACATGGAGCGATAATCTGGCCCAATTAGGCCGATTTGGCAGATTATCGCTCTGTGTAATAAAGAAAATGATCAGCCAAAGAAACGATCATTGGCTGAGATGGTGTTTCCCGTCTCGGTCAGTGATTGACTGAGCAGCCTGTCACTGCAGAAGCGGGTAACTGCAGAAGCGGGTGTAGAAGCTTCCACGGTGGCTCCTGACACAAGTGAGAAGCTAGAAGGACATTGGGGGTGTGGAGAGGTAATAAAAAAAAAAAGTATTTTCTATATAAAACAAGGGCTGCATGACATATATACAGCCCTTGCGGCACAATAGTAAAGCCGTGTAATAGGCTCTGTCAGTGAGCGTTGATCTAGCAAAATCCAAAATGTCGGGCCTTTAGAATATCCAATGACCTCTAAGGCTGAAAAAAAATAACAATTTTGGAGGAAAGTCCTACTACCAGCCCAGCAAGGTAAAATGGACCAAGGAAGGTTCCATCATGGTGGTTGAAATACCATGTGTATTCCTTCTTAGAGGGGTTATCCCAAAAAAGAATACGGTATAACAAGCTGATTCATGGGGGTCTGACTGCTGGAGTCCCACCGATCCCAAAAACTAAGGAAAATGGGAGAGAAGCATGTGTACAGCCAATGCATTTAGTCTCTATGCAGCTTCTAAACATTGCCAAATGCTTTTGTTAGATCGTGTTGCCCAGGGCTTACTAAAATTGTTGAGCTCATTATTTGGCAATGTTCACAAGCCATACAGAAAATGAATGGACCGCTGCACTCCATTCATTCTGAGGACCTTTCTTCTCTGTTCTCTGGATAAGTAGGGGTCTGATGCGACAACTTTTTATCCCCTATCCACTGGATAACGTTTGTTATTGGGTACACCTCTTTACAGGGGTGGTCCAGCGCTACAAAAACATGGCCACTTTCCCCCCTACTGTTGTTTCCAGTTCAGGTGTGGTTTGCAATTAAGCTCCATTTAATTCAATGGAACTGAGTTTTTCAAAACCCCACCCAAACTGGAGACAACAGTAGGGGGAAAGTGGCCATGTTTTTGTAGCACTGGATAACCCCTTTAAGGTCCAGGATCTATTCTTGGAAGGTTTTACTATGTTCTCTCCATGCTTGTGAACATTTCCTCATACAATCCCCATACAGCTTAAGAAATAGAGATTGTAAGGTGTAGAGATGTGGGGTGCTACACAATATAATAAACTTGAACTAAATAAGCAAATGTAATGGGGCATGTCTGTCCCTTCGAGCCTCTTGTGGGAAACCTTCCAGAAAACAGAGCTATGCATTGAACTCCCTGCAGCAGTAATCCTATAGTTAAGCAGTTTTAGACCAAGAAACACCTAATGCGCATCTAATACCTTTATATTTCATCTGTCAAAAACAAACAAAAAAAAACCTCATCAGGAATTGCATCCAGTTTGTAAACACATTTGGGTTTTACGACCATTTTGATTCCTTTAAGGAACGTTAAGCATGCAATGATTTGTCATTTTGAACTTGGCGTATTAAAACTCTTCTTGTTAAGATTTAGACGGCACATTACGTGAATAGCTTCATCTGATTATCCATAAAGAGGGATAATGAACACGGAGCTGTCTCTTCACAATGAGAGTCTATGCTTCACATACCACCGAGAATCTATACACCCAGGCCCCCGGTGTACAGGAAGTGCAATCTATTCACATGTGCCGCTCTTTAACCTAATGAGATGTTTCCCTTGGCATACCTTAAGTTTGTTTTTTATGTGAATTACACTCTATTTAGTAAAGTGTTACCAATGGAAAGACCTGCTGTGTCTAAAGAACATGTATTACAATTAAGTATAGATCACTTATAGAAACATTTCTAAGTAGACTCAGCAGATGTTCCGGGACATTGGCTCAGAAGACCAGACTACACCCCCAATGGCCAAATTGTGTATTTCCATTGTAAATTGCCAGCATAGCCATCTTGTCCTCCCTTCTAACCATCTTGTCCTTACTGCTGAGACCCACCGATCAAGAGAACAGGCAGGGAGAAGCGCATGATGGTGCATCTCATTCCTGATCTTGAAGCAATCTCTGTCTAAAGATGATCAGAAAAACGTAGGTTCTATAGAACTCGAACCTTGTCAAACCTTCCGCATTTGATACCCGGTGCCTTCCTAGTCCGTAGGGAAGGAGGAGACAGCCCGAGTACTGCCTGGAATTCTGGGATTCAGGCTAAGTAATAGGCTGAATCCTGGAATTCCAGGCGGTACCAAGGCTGTCTCCTCCTTCCCCACGGATCGGGAAGGCATCGGGAATCAAATGTTCGAGTTCTATAGAACCTAAGATTTTCCGATGTTCAAACATCTCTATTTCTGTACTCTATAAGTTTAGAGAAGAGAGATAGGGAAGTGCACCAAGCTGCCGCACATGTCTCTCTGCTTGTTTTCCTGATCACTGGATTTCCAGCAATGAGAACCCGACCAACCAAAACTTTGGCGTGTCCCTGTGACATCATAGAAGAACTTGGTCCGACAGCATCCAGTAGTGAAGCAGTGGGGGATATTTATTCAAGCAACATACACCGTAGCAACGTTTCAACCCATAGGGTCTTTCTCCAGCCAGACTTGAGAAAGACCCTATAGGGATGAAACATTGCCACTATGTATGTTGATACATTGGTCTCTGATTGGGATTGGAGAACTTCTGACTTGTGTCCCAAATCTAATACTGCAAGAAGCATTCTGGCTATTGACCAGGTGCTGACATTTCTATTTTATGGTGTGTCCCCGTGACATGTCATTTTTTCTTTTATTATGACAGGTACGCTCTTAACTGTCCAAAATACACAACAATAATAATGATCATAACGCTGAATGTCATTTAGTATGAAGCCTTAAATCTACATTATTATTCTATGTTTTCTCCATATCCATTGTATAGTCCATATGCCACTTCTATATTACATAAAGTACTATGCAAAAGTTTTGGACAGGTGTGAAAAAAATGCTTCAAAGTAAGACGCCTCCCATCAGGAAGACATCTAATTGGCTCCATATCTTTATTCTGCGGGAGGAGAATGACCCTGAACATACAGTCAATGTCATTAAAATACCTGCATTGGTGAAATAGGACTATCGAGCACCACTGTGCATGATAGTTATTTATCTGACATATGTCCATTTTGAATAGGCTTTCGAGGATCTGTTCTCCTCACACCTAAATGTATACCTTGTGAGAAGAGCTCCAATGCTGCCATCTCCAGTAAAAAACCCAGCACCATAGATTTACATTGCGCTCACGTTGGAGATACAGCAGGGAGCTCTTCTAATAAAGTATGGAGCAAGGAGAATATGCCTTCGGAAACCTCTTCTGGAGCCAAACTTAAAATGGATGAATGTTTGAAAAGAAGAACAAGGAGTCGTGGAAGTGATGCTATGCCCTCCTCATTATACCTATAAGAAATGGTGCTGTTCTAAAGAGCGGTCACACTTAATATTAATTTGATTTAGATTATTTTTTGGTTATTCACTTTGCATTTCGTTAACTGGTAAAAATAAACTATTAACACTTCTATATTGGAAGGCGTTCTTACTTAACCACACCTGCCTAAAACTTTTGCACAGTACTGTAAGTCAATATGGTCACTGGAGCTTACATGGAAGTTACTCTAATACTTACTCTATTAGAGTAAGTATACTCTGATACTTAATGTAAGATTGGTGTTTTATTAATTACTGTGTATAAAGATAGACAGCAGCCATATTGAGGTGTAACAGTCCATGAAGGTGACCTACCTGTCCTAACTCCATACTTCAAAGTATCTCTGCAGTCCACCAGGATCTGCTCAAGGGACTCCGGGTTGTCAGACAGCTCCAGGTTGAAACCTTCTATTCCTTCCAGAAGCTGGTGTGGATGGTGAAAGTCTAGGACTTTGGTGGATCTATCAAAGGTTTTCCTTACGTAGTTCAGGAGAATGTCAACCACCTCCAGAAGAAACTGCATGGTGGGTTCTTCTCCATTCTTGGCAGGCAGTAAATCTGCAGAACAAACAAGCTATTATCAGGCCGGCCTTAAAAGCCGAAGATGGATCACCCAGTGGCGGATGTCAGCTAGGCACAAGGATCTTTATATATGACTTGGGCTAGGAGAATACAAATCGTCTGCACAAAATACTAAGTGCGCTATCACACATCACCCTGACAGCGGTGGCCATTGCTCATTTGGAATTAGCCATATTTCTTTGCCTAATCTCCTCTTGCTACTAGTCATCTCTATGTTACTGTGATTAAGTATTTAAGCATTATACAGACATTTTAGGCTTATAAAGCAGCAGAATTTTTTTTAGCATAACGGCTTCAAGGAAATGGATACAAAATGCACAGTGTCATAATATTTCCCAATAGAATATTTTACATAAATGGCATTGGCTATCAGTATTATGAGCCTATAAGGAGTCATAGCTACCTATCATACCTGTCAGGTAATGTACTGGTCGGAAAATCTGTCAGTACTGTGGTTATTATAGTAGCAAGAAGCAGTATTGTGTTCAGCAAATAAAGGATATTCTTTGTATCATGAAAAGTTATACGTTCCCCTTTAAATTTTTCAATTAATTTTCACTATTAAGATCTCTGCTTCCTGGAATGATCACTGGATCAAAAAGGAGTCATGGTTTATTAGCTGAAACCATAACACATTAATTGAGTAAGAAGACAACTTCTCCCATCATAAAATCAATGACGTGTTCAGCTGCCTAATAACAAAGATATCCGTTTTACAACTTATATCACGTCATTCACCAATAGAATTAAAAATCAACTCGGAATTATAACAAAGTATCAGAGTTGAATGATTGAAACGTAAACATTTCGAACTTTAGAAGCCTGAAAATGTGTAAAAATATCAAACGGAACATTTAAATTTTAAAATACTTCTAATAAACAAATATTCTACATGTCCATTCTACATTTTAAATCTACATTTCACAAAGACAAGAAAGATTTACTTAAAGTTGAAATTCTTAATTCATTTTACATTCAAAAAGTTGAATTACTTAAAGGCGCAATGTTTAATTCATTGTACATTCAAAAAGTTGAATTACTTAAAGTGGAAATGTTTAATTCATTGTACATTCAAAAAGTTAAATTACTTTAAGTTTTAATATTTACATAACATGCTTATTCAAAAACTTGGCTTTTACTATTGTGGAACTTTACCGGCTAAAGAGTTGAAGAAGAGTTAAGAGTCTCACCTCTGGCATATAGGTTGGAGAAGTCGGTCTCGGTCCGTTTGAATCTAGATTCTTTCTCGATATTCTCACAGACCAGGAGGTTTTTAGATGATTGTCTCTCCTTGAAGGAACTCACAATTCTGCTCTTGTCTTCCAAGCTGTTATTCCTCTGCAGGAAACCTACATCATTACAAACAGAGCAAGTCACGGGCAGGCTCTTGTCATCCCTCAGCATGGTGACAATGGATGCAAGTTCTGGCTTTGGAACAGATGATCAAATGTGAGGTTACCCTGCAAACTCCTAACCCGGGCCTGTGCAAAGTGCTATTTATGGGATGATCAGACTATAGGAGGCCGATCTACAAATGACATCAGTCGACATTTAAAAAAAATGAATCCAGTCATGCAAAGGACAAATGCATCTCCATCATTTGGTGCAGAGGTAAATTCTTATTAAGTTGATCAGACAGATTCCACTTCAGTAATCAGCCACCGGGAAGTGGTTCGGGATGAGTCGATGCTATTACAGCCTGCAGGCAAGGTTTATGGACTGAGCAGACAGATAGAGGGGGCAGCCATGTGTGATTAATAGCCAGACCACTTTCGCTCACCCTCCTGTTGCTGCCTCCTAAAGAAAGGACAATAAAATCCTTATCTTTTCCCATAACTGCCTCCATAACAGGCACTCATTTGTTATACATTGCAGAAGGGTAAATTAATATTTGGGACATGGCCGATTAGGGACATAGTGGAATTGGAATCCTCATTGAGGTTGTGGGTCATATGTTTTCCAGTCGATACTGGCATTAAAGGACAGAGCCATGGTAAATGACATGTAATTAATGGCAATGCCTCCTATTATCTGGTTGATAGGGGAGAAGCCATTATTTCATTTCGGAATTACTATTCTAAGCAGCGGTTTTAGCGAATGAATTAAAGATTGTAGGCACCATGGACAATTGAGATTATACCTTCCTCAAGTTGTGTCTTCACTACGCTCTACCTGTCCTTTGTCTCTGTAGGTTTTTGAAGGACAATGTATACTGACTTGGGTAAAGCGGTCAAATAAGACATAAGCAAAAAGAGAAAACACTACAGAACTAATAGCATAGCACTAGAGATGAGCACAACTCGAGCATGCTGGGGTCTGTCTGAGCCGGAGCGTTCGGCATTTGAATACCGGTGGCTGAAGAAGTTAAGAGGTCACGTTAAATGTTATGTAATATCAATCAGGACTTGTTTGCTTTCTCCATCCTCTTTCCATGGTTTCTTACACCCAAAAGTAAAGTAATGATGGAACCAACTTTCTCCATGGGTCCTATAACAGATGCCAGGGGTATATATGTCCTTATATTGGGACCATCCATTGAACATCCAGTTATTGCTCAGTACTTACACAGTGTAAAAATATTTTGGGTCTCAATGGACCAAATCCAAGGCTTATTAAAGGGGTTGGCCACTTTATAGTAAAATAGTTCAGTGTACAGTATTAGTAAGTGTACTCACTGCACTTACTGACAGCAGCTCCCTGTGTACCTCATAGAGCTAAAATCAGACTCCCCTCCTCCAGCCTGTGCTGCCCTGCTCTGTGGTGAGTCTGTCCATAAGATGGCTGACATGGAAGAACATGTGACCATGCCCCTCCCCCTGTGTCCTTAATAGGCATATACAGGCTCAGTGGTGGACAATGGGGGACAGGGCATGGTCACATGCTCCTTCATGTTTAGCCATCTTATGGACAGACTCACCACGGAGCAGGACAGCACAGCCTGGAGGAAGGGTGTCTGATAATAGCTCTATAGCTCTGATAAGAGATATTTCTGTATCTTTTCCACCTCTTTTCGGCATTGAGCAGAAATTGATTTGCAAAACAAAATTTTAAAGAGGAAAATTTCCTCATCATTTCCCACTGTGTGGTGTGCACAAGGCCTAAAGCTGGGTCCACACCTTTGTCATTGGAGCAGAACAAGGAAAAATTGTGCTGATTAATCTTTTACATGCTGGACATGAATGGCAACCAATTGGCCTCATTGGCTTCATTAGGGTCCGTTGAGTTTCTGGCATGGTGTCTGGCATTTTAGCATGCAAATGAAAGGCGTGTGTGTCCCCAGAGCTGCAGCGGTGACCTGTCTATCACATGCGCACAATAGTGTTGTGCCTATTGTTTAGCACCACCACCCCAGGTTACTTGCTTACCCACCCTGTGTCCCCATGCCATCCTTATAATGCTACACCAGGCGGCGCCCCGGTGTCTTTTTATTCTATTTTAGCATGCAGGCACACAGCACAGGTGTGAACCCACCCTAAGATGAAATTATGAAGCTGTGCGAAGAGGACAAAGCAACAACTGTTTAAAGGGGACCATTCACATTCATAACACAGTTCAGTCTGCAGTCATCATATTACAGAGCCGGAGATGCTGAACAGATTGATATATAGTTTAGCAGAAAATGTTTCAGAGTGATTTGCTATTTATTCATATAAATCTTTGATGATTCTGGGCTAAGTAGTCATGTGGGCGGTTCTTCTCAAGACTGACAGTTATCTGTGTATAATTGTGCATATAGGAAACTGGTAAACCCTAAGTAGGACCGCCCACTTGACTGCCCAGAATGAGCAGAGATGAATAAATACCAAGTTATCCTGTAACTTATATACTTATGATCAGCCCCTGCTGCTCTATAACACGATGCAGAGTATATACACAGTTGGACCACATTTTCAAGGGGACATGTTCCCTTTAAGCAGAATTTACTGTCATTTTATGCTTCATATGACTGTCTTACATATTTAACGCTTATCCATTAATACTGCACCAGGTATCACATTGTGATGTTACGCCAGCAAAGAACAGGTGCTACTGGGAAAGGGGCTGTGGGGGCTGGAACCAATGCCAGAAGGCCATATCCTTTGTGCCTTTGCTAAGCATTTTAGCAACTGTCTCTCATACACAGATCACGAAACATCCAAATCTGATATACAATGTGAGTTGTTCAGACACGATGGAAGTTTGTAGCCAATTAGGATGATTGGTCACTTGTGTCCTAAATCTCCTAAAACTCCTGAAAATGCAGAATGTATACATCATTTGGGCAATGACTGTCATCCACTGACTGCTCCCATGATGCCCTCCGAGGCAGAATGTTCTGCTTGTGCATGCTATGGCCAAGAGATATAAGGATCAGTTTTCTCGTCTGTTGGACACAGATGCCACATGGCACCACATTCAGGGGCCTTTAGGGCTTGTTGACAGGGTATAACATTGCTATTGCTGCCAGTGATCCGTTGCCCGCACCAGTTAACTCGTGGGCGGCTTTTCAGCCGATACTGTTTGTACAAATATTACATTCCGTTTAGTCAAATTCGCAACGTTGTTTTGCACAGAATCTTTTTATTCATGGTATATGTCATGGGTCTCCAAACTGCAGCCCTCCAGCTGTTGCGAAACTACATTTCCCATCATGCCTGGACAGCCAAATCCAAAGCTTTGGCTGTCCAGGCATGATGGGAAATGTAGTTTCACAACAGCTGGAGGGCCGCAGTTTGGAGACCCATGGTATATGCCACCTAATCTGCCACCATTATCAGGGACCACGTGAAGCCATTCTTACGTTCCTACTGTACCATAATTTGACATTTTTGGCTTTCCTTCCCTTTGGACAAGTAATTGCATCCTTTCATTGCCTCAGATTTAGTCACATCTCTAGCAAGGGCATTCATTTATTACCGCCTATTGCTCTCCAACACCATCCAGATACTGGGACTGAATCTGTTGCCAGGCAACTGGATTTTTTCTTTTTTTGCATATTAAAGCTACACACGGCGACAGGGTAATTTGCATTAACAAAATTAGCTCAACCACACATTAAAACCATAAGTTCATTTACTATGCATCGTGCCAGCGGATAAGCATAGCTACAGCGCAGTTCTTTTGGTTTCCAATGTGTTTGCATAAATATACTGTACTGCAGGTTATATGCCACATTCCATTGGGTGTATGCAAATCTACATTGATATAAAAGCATTATTATATTTCAATGCTGTACTATGTATATGGTGATCGTATGAGGAAAACACATTTTCTATTTCGCAATAGGGTTCTAAGTTCTGTAGTTGTTTAATAGCTACATTTATGCAGCACAAGGCTGCCACTAGGGGGAGCAAAATGCAGACAGCTGTTAGTACAGTTAGCTGCTGTGCCCTACTCCAACCACTAGGTGTCTCTCTCCCCTCTGTGCACAGCTGCAGTTCTGGTAGGAAGGTTTAGCCTCTCTACACTCACACACAACACACTTCTTGAAGTTAGGAGGTTGAAGCCAAGCTCTAGACCAGAGAGAAGGTGTTCTAGCCTAGCTCTAGGCCAATCAAGTGTGTTCCTGTTTACTAGTGTCAGAGACTATGGCAGCATTGCACTGCTGAACTTAACAGTGGGGTAACCGGACGGTTGAAGGAGCAACTCCCTTGTCTGTGCTGTGAATTCCTTCTTCAGGACAGTCAACCCCATTAAAAAGGAGAGGAAAGAAAAAGGCTGTGCAGTAGAGCACAGTGCAAGTAAGCCGCTCTCTACTTAAGTTCGCTAGACTAAGTAGGGAGGAAACTACTAGTTAGCTAACCAGACCCCCCCTCCCCAGAAACAGAGGCCTGTGACTCGTGCTACCTGTCAAGGCGGTCACCGATACTGAGAGGCAGAAGGAGGTCAGGTAAGCTAAAGCTATCTAAACATGTGTATGAGGAGTTCTTCAGGTTTTCACTATACACATCCCAGCAGGGTACTGTCCCTAATTAGGCAAGGGCCTCCTATCTGGCCCCTATCTCCTGCTACAACTTCTTCTTACTGTACTCTACTTTAAGCTATTATTGCTACCATTATACCTAACTGTACCTAAGCACTGTTACCTTTGTATTGCACTGAAGATAAGTTCCAGTAAAGTTGAGCGTTGTTTAAAGTGGGACTCTGTCATCTCTGCCACCGCACCTACACTTTTCACCTAACTCCAGTTCTACCTAAGGTCCACTCCTGGCCACCATGATAAGTAGCCCCCAAAACACCAGAGCCCACCGGCTGGTTTGATACCAGTATTCAGAGACCCGGGCCACGGCATGAACACAAACCAATACAAGATGTTTCTTGTATTGGTGTGTGTACATAGATGCCTGTCAATCACTGAACGTGGGTGGGGGTAAGCAGGACTCTTTCACTCTCCCTGAGGAGTCCAGTCAAAATTTACTCTACTTTACCCTCTGCTATTACCCAATAGCCTTGTGAGGTTGGCAAACAAATGTGGGCTGGTTTTGCTGCATGCATTCCTTGGAAAGTGGGAACGTGGCCTTAGCAGGAAAGATAGGGGATTTATAAATGGAATAACATGGGGCACAAGGGTGAGGAAATATTTGCAGGATGAAAAGAGGGGTAAAAAACAATTCTGCCATGCAAAACCATATTAATAAGAGTTCATTCACACTGGCAAAAAGAAATGCCTCTAGCTAGCATATTTTTTTAAACTCCCATTGATTTTAATGGCCAGTTCTCAAAATAGCAGAAAAACAGCTCTGAAAACATTAAAAGCAATGGGAGCGTAAAAAAAAAAAAAAACGCCTGAAAAACAGCACCAAAATAAGGTTTTACTTCATATATGAAGCAAATATATTTGCAAGCTGTTTGGGAGGCTGTTTTTTTTCAGGCGGCTTATGCTTATGGTTTAACTAACAGTGTGAATATATCTTAACAGTTGTCACTTTAAATGATCATTGTGCACTTGAAAGGAAGCTAAGGTCACATTGGTATTTGTCTTGACAATAAACATGTATATCGTTTTACTTACAGATACTGCACGGTGGTAGGCCACAGTACCCAGCTCTTCTGGGTGTCAGCTAATAGAGAGGATACAAGTATGGGCACAGGCCCTAAGGTGGTCACCTGCTGGCAAGGTAATATGCATTGGAATACTGGTGCAGGGTGCCATGGTCCTGAAAACAGATGGGCCTAGCTAGGTAGGTGAATGGTATCTGCTTCCTTGTGTATGCTAGGCAGGACTGTTGCCTTGTGTATGCTAGGCAGGACTGTTGCCTTGTGTATGGTAGGCCTGGGCTTGAATATCAGGGCATTGGTTTAGAGAGACAAGAAAGGCAGTAGGATGGAGGCTGAGGTGTGCTGGGGGAAGCAAGGTGTGAAGAAGGGCCTGGACAACACAAAATGGACCTAAGCTAAAGTATTCATACTTGGGGTGTAGTGAGGAATGTTTTGGGAGCCAAAAGGGAATCCCTAGTCCTGGTGGGCCGTTGGACAGCTGCAGTGGAAACTAGTAAGAGTGTGGCAACGTGGCCTCTATATGAGTTGGGGCGCCTGACTCCCCATAGCCGTTGTGGGAAGACAAACGGAAGTATGCCTTTCTATGGCCTAGTGGTGTTAAAAGTGAGATATAACCTATTAAGCACTAAATTTGGTGGAAACCGTGTTGGAATCTTAATGGTTTTTGTGCCTCCGACCGCTGCAGGTACAGAAAGATTTAAAAACTACAAATGATTTAATGTATTCCAAATTAAAGGCTATGAAGTGTGTGCGGGGCCCACTAACTCAGATGTCACCCTGACAAGATTTTATCCAAAGTGCTGTTCTCTGCCATCTCTCCCCCGGATAAGCGTGATAAGTGAGAATTTTTGTTTCAAATACAGATCTATTTTCTAATTCCTTATCCGAGATGTCACATCAAGGACTTGGCACAAACTCAGATGCCAAAGAGAGAACCTGTGTATTTGTCTTGATAACCAGACATTTAATACCTGCTGGCAGATGTGGAGTATGATAATAATAGAGAGGGAAGAGATAGACGTATTATATCGGCGCACACGTGGCACGGTGAGCAGTCATTTACATCTCAGTAACGGGGAGAAGGAAATACTGTACATCTTTGCCCAAAGCGCCATTAGGAATACATAAGGCCGACATCCTCTAAGCTTTATCCAGAGGCTCTCAAGGTTGGACTTGGGGTGCACGGTGGCATTTTGTATCATTCATTGGCGTTTACACCCAGAACGTGAGCTTCCTCACCCTATAACTATGGAAGGGGAGTTACATAGGTTGCAGTGATATTTAGCAAGCTGCCGGGTGGGGGGTCCTATTTGGGCCCATTATGGTAAACAATAAGGGGGCACCAACAGAAGGTATTGCACAGGGCACTGATCAACCTCATTCCTGATATTCATCCCATGTAAAAGGGCCAGTGGTCAGCCAATGAATGAGAAAACCCTGTCTAAACCCTGGGATGTGAGGCTGAGGCACCAAGGATCCAATGATTTTTTCTTTGGCTCGGCAGCATGAATGATTGACCCTTTTAAAGTCTCTAAGAATGAGCAACAATCTCGATGATTAGCAGTCATCATTGGGGCAGTATCAGATCATATAAAAGGGACCTAAGGCTCCCTGTTTTGGAACAATAACTGCAACTATTGTCTGGTCATACACATACTGCAAGATGGCCGTCAACTAGAGATGAGCGAGAGGCAACTATACATAGTAGATGATTGGCTGATCCTCTAAAAACTGAGGGTTCGACCAACACTTATCAAATGTGTATGGCAAGTGTAAGCTTTCCAACTATGACATGCCTGGCGCCCATTTAATTGCCCCCCCCCCCCCAATTCTACAGGGCCCTGATACACTTACACCACCTATAGTTAGAACCCTGACATCTGTCACATTTTGGGAAACAATGTCTTGTAAGGAGAAAAGGATCTACAGCGTTTAGGTCTACAAAAACAGTCAGCAAAAGCTTTTTTGTAACTGTAGATTTATAGCTTATATTCCAAATGATTCCCCTGTGTACTAGTCTGTCATTTACTTTAATTATGTTGCTTTTTTCCCTCATTTTATATGGATATGTAATATTATTATTATTATTATTATTATTATTATTATTATCAACATCAATGTTTTGTTCAAGAATGTTTTGTTCAGCACAGACATTGGTGAAACAATAATGGGGGCAATAGCGGCAAGTACTATTGAATTCAGTGGATGTGGCAGCCCGGAATGTTTGTTAAAACTACTTTTTAGATAACTAGAAGGCTTCCACCCCCAGTAACATTACTATTGCCTATTGTTAAGATGTGATAATATGGTCAGTCTTTGGTCGGTCTTTATTGACATTTTTTTTTGAGTTTCGAGTTTTTGGCTGGGGAGGGGAAGGATGAAAGAAGTAACATGCTTGCACCTCCCCTGATCCAACACTGGTGCTGGTATCCCTCAGCTCCATTCCCCCGTCCTGCACGCTTCTGGGTCTGAGTGGGGAATTGCCAGGCCTGCTCATCCAGTCAGCAGCCACAGTTAGGTCCCGCCTCAATCGCTTTCTGGCTGAGTGGGCCTAACGCATCTTGTTCCAGGTTCCCACTCGGACCCAGAAGCGGTCAGGACTGGGGGACCTGAGCTGTGGGATATCGGCATGCGTTCTGGAGCGGGGGAGGTGAGAGCATGTTACTTCTTTCATCCTCCCTCTCCTCAGCCAAAAATCACCCCAGCTCGGAGTTCTCCTTTAAAGGGGTTATCCAGCACTACAAAAACATGGCCACTTTTCCCCCTCTCTTGTCTCCAGTTTGGGTGGGGTTTTGAAACTCAGTTCCATTGAAGTAAATGGAGCTTAATTGCAAACCGCACCTGAACTGGAGACAACAGTAGGGGGAAAAGCGGCCATGTTTTTGTATCGCTGGATAACCCCTTTAAAGTTACCCTATCTTACGCTGTGTTTTTGCATTGTCTGGTGGAGGCATAAATACATACATAGAAAAGCATGTTTTTCTTTTTCTTTTTTTTTTTTTTACTGGATCCTGCTCTATGAAATAGCACTATCTTATTCTTTACATAACTGGGGACCCAGAAATCATTTAGCCTCCACTGATGATGGGGGGCTATGGAAATGTTTGCTGCATACATCAGTTGCTTTCAAAAACTGCGCCCCACTGTCCACAGGTTGTGTGTGGTATTGCAGATCTCATCCATTCACTCTAATGGAGCTAAGCTGTAGTACCAGACATGACCCATGGAAAGGTGTGGAGCTGTTTTCAAACAAAAGCAGCCAGACAGATCTATTATATCATGTGGAACTTGACTTGGAGTCAATAGGAGATTTTTTTAATGAAAAACTGCAGCAATTTGGATGCACAAATTGGTGCGAATTCCACAATCATATAGGCACATATATGAATATGCCCTTACGGTGTCTGCTGACAGGTCTGTAGTAAAAGGAATATAAGCAAAGAACATTATATTAGGAGAATTGCTCTCCTCCTATTGCATACACCTAATATTTCTGAAGCCCCCCCATATTGTGCTGCACCTGGTCCGGGAGGGTGGGCTATCACACAAAGCCAGGGTCAGTGTATCTGCCAGACAGGTTCACTGGTGCGTTACTGTATCAGCTCGGCTTGCCTCACTAAATTACAAAGATGATGGAAGGAGCCCCCTCTCCAGACACTGCCGAGCTGGTAACAAAATGCTCCATTAAATCTGCACCAGCTGCTATTTATAGGGAAAAATTCACTTTAAGAAGAATCTTGTCTTCTAGTAACTCTGTCTTGTACTTATTATGCTGAATTTACACTTCTTCCAAGATGGAGATCACATGAACAGGCGAGGACGCGTATAAATCCTGTGTTCCTGAGGTAATATTTCCAGGATATATGATGGCGGGGCGGGAGGGGCCTTTATTGTGATTTTTGCCAGGAAGATAACAAAGAATTGATTGTCACTACAGAGTATAAAACAAACAGATATAATGTATAGTATAAAATATACCTCCATTGGAGGGAATGAATAGCCTGGACTGATTGTATTCATGGGGTCCTTGGGATAGCCTATCTCTCTCGCACAGGTCTGACTGCTGCCTGTCTAATGCGTCTCTCATTAATCTCTTCTCCCGGGAGACCTGTATTTTGTTGGGAGATAAGCTTCAGAAATTTTCAACACTCTATGATCCCATTGCTTCCCCCATTACCAGATCCCCCCGGGGGTCTCCAAATCATTTACAACATTAACCCATGCCAGCGCTCCGATTACCCCAGCAGGCTTGTATTATCTACGTGATTAACGCCAGATCATTGAGCGCCCATAATGAAGTGTCTGCCGGACGTCAGTCCCCGAGCTCCATCGCAGGTCATACAAATGTGACTTCTAAGATGACATGAGAAAAGGAAAATATATTGGGGAGAGATTTATCCAACATGGTGTAAAGTGAAACTGGCTCAGTTGCCCCTAGCAACCAATCAGATTCTGCCTTTCATTTTTCAAAGAGTCTGTGAGGAATGAAAGGTGGAATCTGATTGGTTGCTAGGGGCAACTGAGCCAGTTTCACTTTACACCATGTTTGATAAATCTCCCCCATCCTGTCTATATTCCTAAGGGTCAATTTCTATGCAGCAGAATCCTCTCAATGTGGTGTATTTTTCATTGTTCTTGACAGCTATAAGCTGGAGTAAATGTCCGCCATAATTATACAGTATACATGATAGTAAATCCACCCTGTCAGATGATGCCAAATTCTTCCAGAAAGCCCTGTGTAATTTTTGACATTTTGCGCAAATTGCACAAAAATTTGCCATACCTGATTGATACACCCCCCTCTATGTGTATTTTGGCATAGTGCCAACTCCTAGCCCCCACCCCATCGACCTCCTCATATGTACAGTAAAAGGAGCCGGAAGCAGCTGGCGCCATTCACTCCATAGTGGCCATGTCTGGTTACTGCAGTTTAGTTTCCATTCACTCCCCTTTAATAAATAACAGATAAAACATTCCTACTGTAAGATTGCTTAATAGATCTCCTCCCAATAGGGTTAAATACATTTTACTAATGGGTGTGGAGGCCTTTAAAGGGGTATTCCACACAAACATAACTTTTTATACGTTGCTGCCCATGTTGAGACTAACAATTCATTCCATACTTGTTTTTAGCTATTCAGTCTCCTCCTCCCAGTTCTGAGTAGATGCTTTCTGCTAAAGACACATGAATCTGTGTGTGAGATTTTCTCTCTGTCTCCCCCTCCTCCTCCTCTTCCCCCCTCCTTTCTGAGACAGCTGATGTAAACAATGCAGGCTTTATCTGCACATTTGTAGCTTGTTTGCAATGCTGGGAGGGTTAATGTGAGGTCAAGTTTCTGATAAACTCACTGTGATCAACCCTCCCGGCATTATAGAGAAGCTACAAAGTTGCAGATAAAGCTAGTCAGGGATTTGTTGACATGATCTGTCTCAGATTTTTGTGTTTTCAGCAAAAAGCAGCAGCTCAGAACTGAGAGAAGGAGACTGAATAGATAATAAGAAGTCAGGAATTAATTGTTAGTCTCACCATGGGCAGCAACATATGAAAAGTTATGTTTGTGTGGAATACCCCTTTAAGGGGTATTCCCATCCCATTAGGCTATCTCCTATTCAGACGTTAGGGGGTAACAAGCTAATCAGTGGAAGTCTGACTGCTGGGGCCCTCACAATACTGAAAAGGGAGGCATATTTGTCCCTGGAATCAATGCTACACCGCATGTGCATGGCCAGTACTACACTAAGGGGGAGATTTATCAAAGGGTGTAAAATTTAGACTGGTGCAAACTGCCCACAGCAACCAATCACATCTCAGCTTTCCTTTCAGCACTGCCTAAAGCTGAGCTGTGATTGGTTGCTGTGGGTAGTTTGCACCAGTCTAAATTTTACACCCTTTGATAAATCTCCCCCTAAATGTCTATGGGGTAGCTAAACATTTTCAAGAAGAAATTAGGTCACTGGCTGCACAAGCAAAACACTATATTAATTCTAAAGACAATAATGTCCCCATTCTCAGGATCGCTGGCAATAAGCTAGAAATACCTCTTTAAGGATCCTCCAAATCTTACACAATGGCTCAAAGGTGCAATTAATTATTATATTTGGTTCATTTGTTTACTAAATGTATGTAAAATGTGACACTATGCCAAAACTGCTACGATGAAACAAAAAAAAGGCAGGAAGGCGTCAAGGGGGGGGGGGGGGGGAGTTGGGAGTGCGGCAACATAATAACCAAAATATACTTACCTGTCCCAGTGTCGTCCTGTAGCACTGCTCCTGGGTCTGACTGGCAGCCGTTGGCTGTCACTTTCGGCCAGCATCCGTGTTTGTCACGTACCCGGCTCCTCCAGCTGCAACATCACATATGCAGCTGATGGATTGCTCTCTCAGCCATTCAGTGACTGGGGCGGTGTCCTACCCTACTGATTGGTTGAGCAGGCAGCTGGCAGCGAGACCCGGTACAACACTATGGAGCTTGGGGACGGTAAGTATACTTTATTATGTTACCGCACCTCACTGACTTTTTTTTTTAAGTAAGTCCTCCCCTTGTTCTCTAATTTGAAGGATCATGCAAAAATTGTAAAAAGATAGAAAATAAACATAGGCGCAACTACACCAACACTTAACGGGAACGCAATTCATGTTCTGAACTGCTGACACTCCTAGATAGCTGTTAGGTCAAGGAGACATATAGTACCTTACATATATCTGTCTGTGCTTCCAAAACATAGAACAATTCATTTGTTCTCTGGTTGAAAGTGTCAAAGAAGCTCCCGAAGGACTGAGAATGGTAACGCCTCCTCTCTCCCTCTCACATCCCTATCTCTGCTTAATTGACAGTCAGACGGTCCTGCTTCCATATTTTGTTCCTTTGCATACAAATTGTATGGCTCTCATATCTTACTGACAAATAATTTTAGCTTTTATTGCTCATTCACTTTTAGATTTTTGTTCTGTTTATGTTGAGAATGTAATGGAATTCCTGTAGCGTATACCAATATTTAGTAAATAGTCAGGTACTTGGTCTTGTGTAAAAAGTACCGGCAGGGCATTATTACTATAGGGGAGCTATCATGCTGAAAATACAGAGCAATCTGTAGGTATCATGTCCTAGAGCAGAACACATAAGTTTTGTGTAAAAAGTTCCAGAATATCTTGTCATCTATTCATTCATTCTGGGGTAAGCAGTCCAGTGGGCGGTCCTACTCAGTGATTGACAGCTCTATTGCACGATTATACACAGATTATACACAGATTGCAGTTAAAGCGACTCTGTACCCACAATCTGACCCCCCCCCCCAAGATCCAAGATCTGTCCTGGGGTCCGTTCGGCAGGTGATGCAGTTATTGTCCTAATAAACAACTTTTAAACTTGCAGCCCTGTGTCAAACGGGAGTGTCTTTGCCCTAAATTAGCACGGAGGGGTGGTGCAAAGTTAGGGCACAGATACTCCCGTTTGGCACGGGCTGCAAGTTTAAAAGTTGTTTTTTAGGACAATAACTGCATCACCTGCCGAACGGACCGCAGGACAGATCTTGGAATAAAAGCAGCTATCTGAAGGTACAAGTGGTTTGGGGGGTCAGATTGTGGGTACAGAGTCACTTTAATCACTTATTAGGAACACCAACCTGATTACTTAGCCCAGAATAAGCAGAGATTTACATGAACAAGTTATCCTGGAACTTTTTCCATAAAACTATATATCAATCTGCTCAGCTCCTCCTGTTCTATAACATGGTACCTGAAGCATGGACTGTTTTTTTTTTTTTTTTTTTAAGTTAAAGGTTCCCTTTTAATGAGAATTCTGGATACTCCCTGATCTAAAACTACACATCCTATCATCATGCCTGGAGAGCCACAGGTAAGGAAACACTGATGTACAAGATGATGGCTGCCTAGACATGCTGAGAGTTGTAGTTTTACAACAGCTGGGTTATTACAGGTTAGGAGACACTGTTATACAAGAAAGCATCACTTTGATTCATTGTTTCATCTATTTTCACACCAGTTCTTACACACTAGGAAGGTTCCTATGTGGTTGCTTTCTCAGTCTGCTTTAGTTCAGCTATTCTGCATAAAACCTCTAGGGGGAGCTCTGGTCCTTGCCATCATTCGCAGACACACTGTCAGGGTATAGTAGACTGAATGATGGATCTAGTGGCCTTGATTTATTGCAATAAATGAGATTAATGACATTATTAACATGTAGAGACATTTCCTTTCGTGTCTCCATACTTCAGCATCGCCCTGCTGCCTTTACACTATTTCCCCTCTTTTATAAATACAACAAGGGATGGTTATGCACAGCCACACACACAGATGCAGCAGAGCTGAGTGTGCCCCATGACACAACTGCTGGTGACAATATACTAATGTGTTATTTATTCTTATTTTATTTTTTTCCATAGGACTGCTCCATGTAGACCTAATGGGCTATCATCATCACTCCTCTGCATTAGAAGCAGATTGCATCGTGCACATTCAACTCTGCTACATCTGTACATAGATTATCCACATCAAGAAACAAAGGATCTACCACCTACCACATATCTTTAGTCCCAGCTTTTTTGTGCATCCATGTGCCACCCCACACCAGGTGTCATAGGCTGCAAATGGAATATAGAATATAAATAGAATGCACAGATTGTATCATTATCATACAAGAATCATCACCATCACAGTAGGTTGTATTCACACCAGAGAGACGCACTGTTAAAACGCGCGTCTCAATACTTTTTAGAAAATAGCAACCGCAGCTGTTGTGTATCAGGTATATACGGCCGACAATTACATTCACATTGGATAATACTAGTTATAGTTCACCTAATAATGATGACTTCCTCCCTGAAATTAATGTAATTTATTATGACTTGAATTCTAAATATTTATATTTATTTACTTTTCGATGTATAAATATTTTGAATTAAATAGTTGTTTATTTGTTCTTGTGAATGTAATAATATGTAGATTTATGCCTACAATGTATATGTGTATGTATATACCATGGATGTGGTCTGCTCTCTCTCTCTCTCTCTCTCTCTCTCTCTCTCTCTCTCTCTCTCTCTCTCTCTCTCTCCCTCTCTCTCTCTCTCTCATGCAAATGATGGATAATAGAGGATAATTCCTGCTCCATCAATGGTTCTCATCTGGGCACTTAAGGTCCCTTGGTTCAGCTCCAGCCAAATAAACTGCCATGAAATGGGGGTCAGGGAAGAGAGCGGAAAGTAATTGGCTGAAAAATACTATCTGACTGGCTGATCAGGCTGACTGCTTATATAGGAGGCTAACTATACAGTATATAGATATAATATATAAAGCTTAACATAAGTGGCTGCTAACAGGGAGCAATAGACTGTACTGGGGCTGGTGCATGTGACTGTCCATTGTGAGATGTCATAGGAGGGCACATGGAGAAAAGGCCCATTACAGGTAAAAGGGGGTTAAATCTAAAGCTCAGTCATCTGTGGAGACGTACAAGGCGGCTCCCAGCTTTTCGTTTGTCTTCCTGATTTAAACATAGAGATTTTGGGGACAGTTTATGTAACTATTATTACTGGATGTTTTATGGGGAGATCAGATATTACACTGTCACCAAGGGTGTTACTGGGAAGCGAGAGAATTCCCTAAGAATAAATGGAGATGATGATTCAGTCTGATCAGAAGGAGTTATTAGAGGTTTCTTCAGTTTCCTTCAGAGTTTATATATAAATAGATTTGTCTAACTGTCTGTCTATCTGTCTATTTGCCTATCTATCTATCTATCTATCTATCTATCTCCTATCTATCTATCTATCTATCTATCTATCTATCTATCTATCTGTCTATTTGCCTATCTATCTATCTATCTATCTATCTATCTCCTATCTATCTCCTATCTATCTATCTATCTATCTATCTATCTATCTATCTATCTATCTATCTGTCTATTTGCCTATCTATCTATCTATCTATCTATCTATCTGTCTATTTGCCTATCTATCTATCTATCTATCTATCTATCTATCTCCTATCTATCTATCTATCTATCTATCTCCTATCTATCTATTATCTATCTATCTATCTATCTATCTATCTATCTATCTATCTCCTATCTATCTATCTATCTATCTCCTATCTATCTATCTATCTATCTATCTATCTATCTATCTATCTATCTCCTGTCTATCTATCTATTTGTCTATCTATCTCCTATCTATCTCCTATCTATCTATCTATCTATCTATCTATCTATCTATCTATCTCCTATCTATCTATTTGTCTATCTATCTCCTATCTATCTATCTATCTATCTATCTATCTCCTATCTATCTATCTATCTATCTATCTATCTATCTATCTATCTCCTATCTATCTATCTATCTATCTATCTATCTATCTATCTCCTATCTATCTATCTATTTGTCTATCTATCTCCTATCTATCTATCTATCTATCTATCTATCTCCTATCTATCTATCTATCTATCTATTTATCTATCTATCTCCTATCTATCTATCTATCTATCTATCTCCTATCTATCTATCTATCTATCTATCTATCTCCTATCTATCTATCTATCTATCTATCTATCTATCTATTATCTATCTATCTATCTATCTATCTATCTATCTATCTATCTCCTATCTATCTATCTCCTATTTATCTATCTATCTATCTATCTATCTATCTGTCTGTCTGTCTGTCTGTCTGTCTATCTATCTATCTATCTATCTATCTCCTATCTATCTATCTCCTATCTATCTATCTATCTATCTATCTATCTATCTATCTCCTATCTATCTATCTATCTATCTATATCTATCTATCTCTATCTATCTATCTATCTATCTATCTATCTATCTATCTATCTATCTATCTATCTATTTCCTATCTATCTGCCTATCTATCTAATATATAGCTACTCTGTAAGGGTCCATTTACACAGAAAGATTATCTAACAGATTATCTGCCAAAGATTTGAAGCCAAAACCAGGAACAGACTATAAAGAGAGATCAGGTCATAAAGGAAAGCCTGAGATTTCTCTTCTTTTCAAATCCATTCCTGGCTTTGGCTTCAAGTCTTTGGCAGATAATCTGTCAGATAATCTTTCTGTGTAAATAGGTCCTAAGGTTCCATTAATCAATCAATCAATCAATCAATCAATCTGTCTATATCTATTACTCAAAAGCCTATCTATCATTATCTATCTATCTCCTATCTATCTATCTATCTATCTATCTATCTATCTATCTATCTATCTCCTATCTATCTATCTATCTATCTATCTATCTATCTATCTATCTATCTATCTCCTATCTATCTATTTATCTATCTCCTATCTATCTATCTATCTATCTCATATCTATCTATCTCCTATCTATCTATCTATCTATCTATCTATCTATCTATCTATCTATCTATCTCCTATCTATCATCTATCTATCTATCTGTCTATCTATCTCTTCTATCTATTATCTATCTATTATCTATATCTATCTATCTATCTATCTATCTATCTATCTATCTATCTATCTATCTATCTATCTATCTCCTATCTATCATCTATCTATCTATCTAACTCCTATCTATCTTATATCTATCTATCATTATCTATCTATCTATCTATCTATCTATCTATCTATCTATCTATCTATCTATCTATCATCTATCTTATATCTATCTACCTATCGCTACATATCACACATGTATATAATATATGATTATAGATGTGCATATATATTAATCTGTATACCTTTCGCTATCTGTTATTTACTAACCCAGCTACTCTATATGGTTCTATCAATCTATCTGTCTGTCTATATATCTAGATAGTCAGTCTATCTATCACTATATATCACTATAGCACACATGTATATAGTGTATGTTTATACCACTGTGTATATGTATGTGTATATATA